>NC_054825.1:129107636-129412208 GCF_018345385.1 Vulpes lagopus
ATTTCTCATACCAAAGTAGGGTCAAATTCTACTGCTATTCTTATAAGGCAATAGTTCTCAATCTTGGCAACTCATTAGAATCACCTGGAGAGTTTTGAAAAATTAAAAAGTACTATTGCTGGGGCAGCCCAGGTGGCTCAGTGATTTAGCACTGCCTTCGGCCCAGGGTGTGATACTGGAGACCCAGGATCGAGTCCCGCGTCAGGTTCCCTGCATGGAGCCTGCTTCTCCCTCTGCCTGTGTCTTTGCCTCTCTTTCTCTCTCTCTATGTCTCTCATGAATAAATAAAATCTTAAAAAAAAAAAGTACTATTGTCTCAATTCCATTCCACATCAGTACTTACGTTTTTACAAAGCTTCCTCAATGATTCTAACATGTAGAAAAGGAGAGGAATCACTGTCATAAGGTAGCGTTGCTAGAAGGCATCTCCCATAGCAGTTCCTCCATTATTACATGTATGGATTCTCACCCCCCTGGGGGGGGATCACCCATCTCTGAGCAATACTGTGACAAGCTCCCTGCTAGATTCTCTAGATCTAGTGGATCTACTGATGCTGGTGCCTTCTACACTCACCGTCACAGCCCTCAAAGTGATCTTTATCATCTTTCCCTCTGGCTCTGTTATCCTTTCCCTCCGGGACCGTGGTTCTCAACTGACTGCACATCAGAATCGCAGGGCCTTTAAAGTACCAGTGTCCAGGCTGCAACCAACACCCAATAATAAATCATCACCTCGGAGGATGGGAACCAGGCATGAACGTTGCTAAAAAGCAGCCAATATTGAGAATCCATACTCTTGGACCTATCTCTCTATGACCACCACATCTAGCTTCAATTAGCTACCACCACTGAGTTGGGTTCTGGCTTCCTGACAGCCATTCTCAATAGGGAACTTTCTTCACTCAAGAGCTTCCAGTCCACGGGCAGACATAGACTTGAAAAACCAAACTTTAAACCACAGTGATGTAAGTACTACAATGGAAATATGAATAATCTTCTTTCAGACAGAGAGGAGGGAGCAATTAACGACCTGTGAAATTGGGGAAGGCTTCTCAGAGGAAATTATACTTGAACAGGGTCGTGAGGGTCATCAGACTGAAAGAGTAAAGGGAAAATGGATGTTTTCTTAGAAACATACACTTCCCTTTTAAAATAGTTTTATTATTGACACACACTGACACATAATGTTCCCATTATATATTTTTGATCACTTAGGACAGTATTTCCCAACCTTTTTTTTCCAGCCAATACAGCTAACCGTCACGGCCATAGGTACATTTTCATTACTCCCAAGGCTTTATGTGTATTTTGACTTTTTAAATAGTCTTTATTTTTTAGAGCACTGTTAGGTCCACAGCAAAGTTAAACAGAAGGTAGAGAGATTTCCCCTCTATGTCTTGCCCTAACACCTGAACAGCCTCCTCCACTATCAGCATCCCCCCACCAGAATGGCACACTTGTTACAAGTGAGAACTGTGAACATCGCATTATTGTGATGACAGTGATACATTACTATAACCCGGAGTCTAGAGTTTACATTAGGATTCACTCTCGGTGTTATATACTGTGGGTTTGGATAAATGTAAAATGATATATGTATCTGCCACTATAGTGCGATATGGGGCAGTTTGCCCTAAAAAAATCCTCTATGCTTTTCATCAATCCCTGGTAACCACAAATCTTCCTACTATCTCCATAATTTTTTACCTTTGTCAGAATATCATGGGGTTGGAATCATACAGTACATGGACTGGCTTCTTTCACTTAGTAATATGTATTTAAGGTTTCTCCGTGTCTTTTCAGAGCTTGATAGCCCATTTCTTTTTAGTGACGAATGACATTCCACGGTCTGAATGGACCAGAGTTTATTTATCCATTCGCCCACTGAGGGACATCTCGGTTACTTCCAATTTTTGACAATTATGAATAAAGCCTTTATAAACATCAGTATGCAGGTTTTTGTGTGGACATAAGTTTTCAACTCTGGATAAATACTAAGGAGCATGATTGCTAGATCATATAGTAAAAGTATATTTAGTTTTGCAAGAAACTGCTAACATGTCTCCCAAAATGGCTGTACCCTTTTGCATTCCCACCAGCAGTGAATGAGAGATCCTATTGCTCCACATCCTCGCCAGCATTTGGCATTAGCAGCCTGGATTCTGGCCATCCTAATAGTGATGTACAGTGATACCTCATTTTTTGTTTTAATTTGCATTTTCCTGATGACACATGATGTGGAGCATCTTTTCATCTTCCCAACCTTCTTAAAGTCCTGACACATATAGAAAATATCTGTAAATTCTCTGGATTAAACATCAAGCCTGCCTGTGGCTAAAGGTAACAGGCCTGGGACTCTGGCTGTCCCTGGTCCCTCCAGGCCACCTGAAGGCAGAAGGCATCTATATATCTCAGCATACCTGTGACACATCTGCAGAACACCAGCATGCCAAGGCACACCTGTGGGGATGCTCCAAATGAGGGTACCATTAGCTGTCAGTAGTAGAAAGCCTAATTCAAACTAGCTTAAATAATGAGGACTCTTATTCTTTCATATAACAATACATGCAAGAACTGTATCCAGGCATAGAATGTCAGGTCCTATTCTGCTTCTCTGCCACTGTCTCTGCAGTGCCTTATTCTGGGTATTGGCTTCCTTTTTAGGTCAGTAGCAAAATGGCTGCCACATTGTTAGACATCATTTCCAAACGTGATCAAAGATCAAGAGAAAAAAGAGAGGTATCCTTCCTAATGTGTCTTTTTCTCTCAGTCAAGAAACCCATTTCTCTTTCTCAGAAGTCTACAAAAAGTGACCCCTCATATTTCCTTTGCCAGAATCTTGTCAAATGTCCTTGCCTAATCAGGTTCTTGGCAAGAAGAAATGGACACCATAACTGGCTCAAATGAACTGGGATTTATTAAGGGAGATGTGGACAGGATTCACCTTCTCTGAGAAACACATGGAAGGGTAAACAACCAAACAAAATCAAGGCCCTTCCAGCAAGCAAGAGAATGGGACTGGATTTTAGGCAGGCAATCAATGGGGTCTGCTTCAGTTTACTTCATATTAGAAACAGACTGTAGAGCATAGTAGTTAAGGGATCCAGGCAGTAGGCTCAAAACCCATTGTACCATCGTGTGCAGGCTTCAGTTTTCTTCTGAGAAAGGAATGACCAGAGTCCCTGACTAAGGCGGGCTGCTGGGAAGAATAAACATATAGTGCTTAGAACAGACTCTGGCATACAGTAAGGTTTAATCACATTGGTGGTCATCTTCATCTCCATGGCATCTGTCATAGGTTATAAACAGCTAATGGGCAGGGACTAGATCTGTGGGAAAGAAGGGTTCTCTCTGATTAGCACTGAGCACAGTGCCATGCTCAATTAGGCGTTCAATAAGTTCATTTGTGGGTTTTCTGCATTTTAATAACTTAATTAAAAGGCCCATTTCTTCCTATTACTAACAAAAAGATGGTACTGACTAAAAGGTAACATTTTACCATTAGAAATACTTCAAGAAATCTATTGCCCCCTGGAAAATACATTCAGAGAAATACAATAATAATTATTACTTGAAATGAATATTTAAAGAGCCTTTACTATGTGCAGGAGACTGCTATCAATGCCTTACATGCATTGTCTCCTTTAATCCTAAAACCAGTCTATGGAGTCAGGTTTACCAGTAAAACACTCTTAAAGCTAATCTCAAACAAAAAACAGATTTGTCTTCAAAGTGTAAATGTTTCGACAACATAATGTCAAATTTGACCTACCTACAAGTTCTAAGACATGTTTTCTCCTCTGCCTATCTTCCCTACCCCTGCTGAAATCAAGATGCATAATCAGGTTCTATGGATGTCTATGTTTACTGTAACAACATGTGTGTGCACGTACCCCAGTCATGAAGTAGGAAATGCATCTGCAGAATGGAGGAAGCACAGCAGTTATAGCCATCATGGAAGCAGGCTCCATGTTTTACTCATTAACCCTCATTAACCAAATGTATGCTGATGAGATGCTCTCTTGCACAGAGGGCCTTAAATTGGGAACTAAACAACTAATTGCAATATTACATTTCCCTGGAGCCGGTAGCCAAATAATTCCCACTTTAATTGTAGGAATTATGTGAAGCAGCAAGGGCCTGAACATTACAGACTAATGCCATGTTGTGTCCCCAATCCTGCAGGTGGTTTACAGTCAAGATTTAGCACTTTGCTTCAGTCCAGGGACCAAGTAAAGAACTAGAAATTCAAGGATAGCATTTAAATCCTGCATCTACCACTAATTTGCTGGGTGCTATGAGCAGTTATTGGAATGCTCTGTGCTCTCATTCTTCATCTGCTAAAGGATATCAACTGTCCCTACAGAATGTCTAAGGATATTAAGAGTAACTAATGAGATTGTTTCGGTTCCAACATAACTCAAATTTTCTCCCACTCATATCTTTTTTCCTCTTTTACCACACAGAAGGGCCCAATCTCCTACCCCATTAATGATTCAACCGATTAAGGAAATCAGCTACTTGCCTGGCACCTAATGACACAATTCTGTTTCATTCCTTCTTGAATGAATTTCATTTCCTTCAATCTTCTATAAGAATCTATTCAATTTCAAAAAAGTATGTATTAACAAGGAACCAACAGCATAAAGAACCAAAAGGGAGATGTCACCTGTTCCAAGCAACAGCCCCTGAATGTCCTCCTGCCCCCAGGCTTTCTCCACCTAGTCCAGTATAGGAAACAGAAGCAAGTATCAGGGAACTCCCTAGCTCTTCCACCACCAAATATACCGCCCTAACTAAACCCACTTCCATGTGTATCTGCCCTGCTCTAACAGGGTGGGGGTGAACCTTTTCTGCTCCCATCAAAGAACCACTCTGCTCTTACTCTAGATCCCCATCCCTCTTCTCACACTTCTTATCCTATCTCCTTCTACAATATGCCATGGCCACCTGTTCTTTCTCTCCTTTCTCATCACTTCTTCCTTTTACTCAGATCATTCTCACCAGCATACACGTATGCTCTGTTACAGTCTGTCCTTAAAACATGCTCGTTTGAAGGGCGCCCAGGTGGCTCGGTCAGTTAGTGTCTGCCTTCAGCTTGAGTCATGATTCTGGAGTCCCAGGATGGAGCCTACATTGGGCTCCCTGCTCAATGGAGAGTCTGCTTCTCCCTCTCCCTTTGCCCCTCATTCATGCTCTCTCCCCTCATTCATGCTCTCTCTCTCTCTCTCTCTCAAATGGATGAATAAAATCTTAAAAACAATAAAACATGCTCACCTGACTTCACAGCTTGTCCAGCAACTTCCCTATTCCTCTTCTCTCCTTTACAATAGAATTCCTTGAAAGAGCTTCCTGTGCTTGATGTCACAACTTTCTGTCCCCATTCTCTCCTTAATTCACTCCAAGTAAGCTGCCTTTCGACCATTCCATCAGCACCACTCTTTTCAAGGTCACCAGTGACCTCCACTAGACCAAATCCTACACTGCATTATCTGTCCTCATATACTCCACTTCTCAGTGGCTCACACTCTTGCCCACCATGTCTCAGTCCTCACACCTCTTATCTTTTCTATCTCCTTCCACAATGTGTTCTTCCAGCTCCACGACATTAAATGCCATCTGTATCCTAAAGACTCTCCAAATTTATATCTCCAGTCATCGGTTTCCATGAATTCTAGCTACAGTTCCACTTACAAGTTTCAAAATAAATATAAAGCCTATCTTAATTTTCTCCTATAATCTTATCTTTCCCTACTGTTTCCATCTCAATAAAATGGCATCAACATTTTGTTCAGGCCACAAATCTTGAAGTGGTCCCCAACTCCTCTTTCTTTCATATCTTACACACAGACCACTCCCAAATATCATCAGCTCTATTTTCAAAATATCCTAAATGTGAACACTTCTTAGCTCATTCAATATTACACTTTCTCTCATATGGATTTCTCCACTTGCTTCCTGATTTGTATGCCTGTATACATGTCCCTATTTGTATGCCTGTATATATGTCCCTATGTATACCTGTCCCTATTCCCCAAACCAAAATATGAGGTATCCATCCAGAACGACCATTTCAAGATACACATCATGTGACTACACAAAACCTTCAGGCTTCAACCCCATACCACTCAAAATGAAAGATCTCTTGGAAGGCCTTACACAACTGGGTCCTCAGCAACTCTTCCACATATACTTCCTACCACTCTTCCCCTTGATCATTCAACCTAAGTAGCCTGGCCTTCTTGTAGTTCTTCCAACTTGCTAAATACATTCCCACTTCAGCGGCTCTGCC
This sequence comes from Vulpes lagopus, assembly GCF_018345385.1. Lineage (NCBI taxonomy): Eukaryota > Metazoa > Chordata > Mammalia > Carnivora > Canidae > Vulpes > Vulpes lagopus. Next base: position 129,113,929 of record NC_054825.1, read on the forward strand.
TCATCTGGCCCACTCCCCTGAGTCGATCATGTCTGTGTGCAAATATCACATTATTAGAAAGTCCCATCTGAATTAGTCATATAAAATAGCAAGTTTTCCCAATAGCTAACATCATAATCAATGGTGAAAAGCTAAAAGCTCTTCTTCGAAGATCAGAAACAAGACAAAAATAAGGACGCCCACTCACAGCACCATAATCAACATAGTACTAGAAGTCCTAGCCAGAGCAATTAGGGAAGAAAAAGAAATAAAAGGTATCCAAATCATAAAGGAAGAATTCAAACCATCACTATTTGCACAATAGCAAGCTTCTATATTCTTAGTTCCCTTACTCTCTGCTTTATTCTACATAGCACTTTCATTATCTCGCCACATACATACATTTATTATTTGTCTTCCAAACAGAACTTAATCTCCATAATGGAATGGACTTTATCTGTTTTGAATATCTAGGATAGTACTTGGTACACAGTAAGAGTTCAAGAAATATTTTTTAATTGAAAGGCTGCATCGGAGTGTCTGGGTGGCTCAGTGGAAGGATAAGTGTCTGCCTTTGGCTGGGGGCATGATTCAGGGGTCCTGAGATCGAGTCCCAGGTAGGGTTCCCCTGCAGGGAGCCTGTTTCTCCGTCTGCCTATGTCTCTCATGAATAACTAATAAATAAATCTTTAAAAAAAAACTGATAAACTGCATGAATGATTAAATTCTTGGGCTTCTTCACTTTTTCTTGAAATGGACACTTTTTAAAAAATATTTATTTATTTCAGAGAGAAAGGGCAGGAGGTAGGGGCAGAGGGGCAGGCAGAGTCTCAAGCAGACTCCCCAATGAGCATAGAGCCCAACATGGGGTTCAATGAAGTGCTCTCAATCTCACAACCCAGAGATGGCAATGTAAGCCTAAAACAAGAGTCAGACACTTAACTATGTCACCCAGACACCCGCGAAATGGATACTTTTTAAATTCCCACATGGTATTCACTGAGTGGCTCAGGTAACTTATGCCCTGACCTAAAAGGCTTCACACCATTCCACCTGAACTCCACTCTCATGGGCAGCCCCCACCTGGCCTGCTCCGATCTCATGAGCAGCCCTCAGAGCAGGCTCGTCTACCCTCTGAGACCATGAGTTCCTCAAGGACACATTTTCCGGATTAATTTGCCTCCCCTGTGTTTTGGGCTTCTGGCACAAAGTGGCTATTGATGATGTGCTCATGGATTTAAAGAATATGCCAAGTATGACTCTGTGGAGGAGCAATAAACTCTATGGAGCAACTCTGTGGAGGAAAAATAAATAGCCTAGATATAGTTAGATAAATAATAACTATACCTAGATTTATCAAATATTATTTTCCATAGCATAGATTTTACCAACACTGAGATAGCAATAATTGAAAAAAACACTGAGATGTATGTAAAAAAAGATGGGAAGGTATATTCAAATATGAGAAACAAAAAGCCAGCAAAATCTGCAGTTTGGCTCGTGTAAATATAATCTTTCCTGTTCTGAAGAGTAATAGAGTATTCAAAAGCCAGAGTCATTACAGTAATACTAGACAAGAAGGGAGTCTCGGTTAAACTGAATAAACTTTACCTGTAATTTCCATTTAAAAACACGGTTTCAAAGAATCACAGACATTCTATGTCTGGTACTCAACTAACACAGGAGGCTGAAGGAGCAAAACTGGTAATAGTAACAAATGACCCACTGACAGTTAAACATATTCTAGATGCTAGACACGGTCAGATGCTGGGGACCTAAGTACAAGTAAGACACAGTAGACCGTGAGCGCCTTATGAACTGGGGCCAAAAAAAAAGAACTGGGGCCAAGAGAAGGAAACATGCACACAGACCATCACAAGAGAGAGTGGAAAATACAATATAGAAACATGTGGAATGTACCATGGGAAAAGAGGAGGCTGGGATGAACTCATGCTGGGTGATCAGAGATGGACCACCAAAGATGACACTACTGAAGTGAGTTTCCAAAGATGAGTACAAGGTCCCCAGGCAGCCGAGGAGGAGGGTAGGGGAGCAGGGAGGACAAGGTAGGCTAACGGAATAAGAGGTGATAAGATGCAGAGGCATAAAAAAAAATGTGGATGGTAAAATATGAACCGCAAAGAAATCTGTGTTCCTGTGGGGCACCGTCTTGACACATAGGCAGAGGCAGGCAGGAAAGGGCCTTGTATGCTGTGCTAAGGCAATTAGCAGCCAATTCTAGTCACTTCTCAGGCAGGCTGGATAATCAGGTTTGCATTTTAGGAGGAGGGTTCTGACAGTAGTACAGAAAAGCCTAAACCAAGAATCAGACACCTAACTGACTATGTCACCGAGGCACCCGTGAAATGGACACTTTTTAAATTTCCACATGGTTTTCACTGAGTGAGGGCAGAGCCAAAGGCAGGGGCACTCAGAAGGAGGCTTCCTCAAAAGCCCACTGACATGACAGGGACCGTGGTCAGGAAGCACCCTCAGAAAGGAGGAGAGAGGGCTCAGAGCTACTTTGAAGGAAGAACAGGCAGTGCCTGTGACTCATGGAGTAGATGGTAAGTCAGCAGGAGTTCAGAATGCCATGCAGCTAACCTAGAGAGAAGAGGGTAGGTGGGGAAGGAGAAGGGCGACTACCACTGCAGAACTGGCTGCCTCCATGCACTCACCTCAGCCTGAATGTGGCAGTGGGGCTTCTGTTACTCCTGGGTTGTTCTCGGGAGCTTCCAGAGCCAGCCTGAGGAGAAAGGAGGCACGAGAGCCCTGCCTCTGGCCTCTGGAGAAATCTGGTATCACAGGGTCAAGGGCACTGCTTCCTGGCACTGTGGCCCTACACTTGCTACACCACACGAAGGCCACAGTAAGCAAAGCAGAGGTGACACAAGAGGACCTCACCCGCGAAGAGAAGGTGAAAAACCATAGGCCTTGGCTCCCCATAGCCTTCAAACAGTACAATAAGTCCACTGGCACATGAATAAGTTTTGGGGAGGCAAGCATGGAATTTTTGAAGACTTTAACATTTTCCTACTACTTCTGTTTATTTTTTTAAGTATTATTACTTCCATAAAAGATAAGCATTCCAATTACAACATGAAAATGTTTTTGAACTTTATCCAGTTTTGGTGAATAAAAATGAATGAATGAATTTCTAATCTTTTAAACTACCACTATAACCAGTTTCAGTAAGCTCTTATTAATGTCATTATAATGCAGGATACAGGCAAAATTAAGAATACTGTAAAGTCCTTTGAGGAAAACTCTCGTCCACGCAGGGGCCCCACATGTCGATCACAAGAATATAGGTCCAAGGGATTTCTGGCTGCAAGAGAGAATAAGCCCACCTCACCCTCACCTCTCCCAGTGAAGGCAAACTTGAAATATTGGCAGATACGTGGAACAAGTATTTGAAGACTCTGAAAAATAAATAGCGAAAAAGTTGTCAATAAAGAGTAGAACTCAAAATAGTATGGAACCAGTGAAATCCCCATTTTTCCCTGCAATATTCCCCAGACACAAAATGATGACAGGCACTAAGGCAAGGAAAGAGAGAACTCCAGAAGAAATCCTCTAATTGAAAAGGGAAATGAGATGCAGAGGGAGAATGCTTAAAGCTGTGAGGAAAGGGGGGAGAATGGAGGAGAAAGAGAGAGAGAGAAAAAAAAAGGAAGAGAAATCCCCCACTTCCTCTTCCTCTCACCCCAGGCAATCCTGAGCAGCCATGGAGACAGGCAGTGGAGACAGTGGGATGGAAAGCACCTAAAACAGGGGGAGGAAGACTTCCTTTACATTTGAAGCTGGCAATGTAAAGAAGACTGAGGTAAATACCTCTGCTCCCCCTCCCCCCCCTCAGTACTGCTGTTGGTTGGCCCTGGACAAGGGCAGAGATGTGGGCAGCATATGACAAAAAGGGGCAACTAAAGCCCAGCTTTCTGGCCAGAAGACCACAAGAAGGCCCAGAGAAAATAGTAGTTGCAGGGAGACTGCAGAGAGGGAGGAGCTCAGGACCCAATCACACTGTTTATAAACTTCTGGGCTCACTCCCAAGCCATGCATGTGAGGATGTGCTCATCAACAGCATACTGAAGAATTTGAGAACTGCACAAAGGGAAAGACAACTAGGTTTCCCATAGGGAGGCACAGAAGAGGAACAAATCCAAACAGCAGCACAAAGACTTTTAAAACAATGCAGACACTGAAACCACAATCTACAGAAGACTGGTCAGAATTTCTAGCCTAAACCCAACTGCAGTGATTACCTGCTTTAAAATATATATATATATTTATAGATTTAAAGAAGATGCAAATCTCATAAAATTTAAAATGTCCTGAATAGGGGATCCCTGGGTGGCTCAGCGGTTTAGCGCCTGCCTTTGGCTCAGGGCGCGATCTTGGAGTCCTGGGATCGAGTCCCGCGTCGGGCTCCCGGCATGGAGCCTGCTTCTCCCTCTGCCTGTCTCTCTCTCTCTCTCTCTTTCTCTCTCTCTCTCTATGTCTATCATGAACAAATAAATAAATAAATCTTTTAAAAAAATAAAATAAAATAAAATGTCCTGAATATAACCCCAGATTAATAGGTACATAAAGAATCAAGAAAATGTCAGTCACATGAGAAAAGACTGTCAATGGATAACAATGCAGAGGTGATAGAGATATTGAAATTATCTGAGAAAGACTCTAAGGTAGTTATAAAAATGCTCAAGAAAGTAAGAGTGAACACTCTTGAAATATATAAAATAGTAGTAAGTTTCAGCAAAGAGGGATCCCTGGGTGGCGCAGCGGTTTGGCGCCTGCCTTTGGCCCAGGGCACGATCCTGGAGACCCGGGATCGAATCCCACGTCGGGCTCCCGGTGCATGGAGCCTGCTTCTCCCTCTGCCTGTGTCTCTGCCTCTCTCTCTCTCTCTGTGACTATCATAAATAAATAAAAATAAAAATAAAATAAAATAAAATGTTTAAAAAAAAAAAAGTTTCAGCAAAGATATAGAAGATAGAAGATACAAAGCAGAACCAAATGAAAATTTTTATAAACTGGGCACATCTAGATGGCTCAGTGGTTGAGTGTCTGCCTTCAGCTCAGGTTGTGATCCCGGGCTCCGGGGACCCAAGTCCTGCATCAGGCTTGAGGAGCCTGTTTCTCCCTCTGCCTGTGTCTCTGAATCTCTCTGTGTCTCTTGTGAATAAGTAAATAAAATCTAAACAGAAAGAAAAATTTTAAACTGAAAAATATAAGAACCAAGATTTTTTTTTTTTTAATATTTTTTTTTAATTTTTATTTATTATTTATGATAGTCACAGAGAGAGAGAGAGGCAGAGACACAGGCGGAGGAAGAAGCAGGCTCCATGCACCGGGAGCCTGATGTGGGATTCGATCCCGGGTCTCCAGGATCGCGCCCTGGGCCAAAGGCAGGCGCCAAACCGCTGCGCCACCCAGGGATCCCCAAGAACCAAGATTTTTTAAAAACCCCCTCACTGGACAGGTTCAATAGCAGATTAAAAGTAACAAAGATTAATAGACTTGCAGATACAGTAATAGAATCTAGGCTGAACAACACAGAGGAAAAAATATATTTTAAAAAATGTGTAGGGGCACCTGGGTGGCTCAGTTGGTTAAGCATCTGCCTTCAGCTCAGGTCATAAGCCGGGCATCATGAGATCCAGCCCCACATCAGCCTCTATGCTCAGTGAGGAGTCTGCTTCTCCCTCTCTCTTCTCTGCCTCTCTCTCTCTGCCTCCCACCCCCCTTCTTATGCTATCTCACTCTATCAAATAAATAAATGAAAATCTTAAAAAAAAAAATGTTTAAAGCTCAGGTTCCTATGTAACAACACTAAAAAAGTTAACATTGTGTTGATTAAAGTCCCAGAGAAATGCAAATTGGAGCAGTCACTCTGGAAAACAGTATGGAGGATTCTCAAAAAGTTAAAAATAAAACTATCCTATGACCCAGCAATTGCACTACTAAGTATTTATCCACAGGATATACAAAAATACAGATTTGAAGTATATCCACCCCAATGTTTATAGTACCATTATCAACAACAGCCAAACTATGAAAGAACCCAAATAACATCGACTAATTGAATGAATAAAGAATAAATAAATGGAGATGTGGTATATATATATATGTATACATATACACACACACATATATACACACACAGAGATGTATGTATATGTGTGTGTGTGTGTGTATATATGTATACATATATATGTATAAAAAGATATATGTACCTTCCATGTTTATTGCAGCATTATCCACAATAGCCAAGATATGGATGCAACCTTACTGTCCATCAACAGAGGAATGAATGAAGATGTGGTACATTGTATATAATGTATTATATAATATTACACACACACACACACACACACACACACACACACACACAAATGGAATATTACTCAGCCATCAAAAAGAATGAGATCTTGCCATTTGCAATGATGTGCATTGGAGCTAGAGAGTATTATGCTAAGTGAAATAAGTCAGTCAGAGAAAGATAAATACCATATGATTTCAGACATGTGGAATTTAAGAAACAAAACAGATGAGCATATAGTAAGGGAAAAGAGAGAGTAGGAGAGAGAGGCAAACCATGGAGACTTAATGATAGAGAACAAACTGAGGGTTGATGGCGAGAGGTGGATGGGGGATGGGCCAAATGGGTGATGGGTAATGAGGGTACTTGCTATGATGAGCACTAGGTATTATATGTAAGTGATGAATCACTAAATTAAAAAATAAGTTATATATATATTTTTTATCTATTAAAAAGGTGCAGAGAGAAAAAATTAAAACATTTATCAGATAATTCCAACCCCAAAAAAAAAAAAGGAAATTCTCCAGGCCCAGGTGGTTTCTACCAAATGTGTAAAAAACATCAATTCTACACAATCTCTTGAAGAAAATGAAGAGAACAAAACAAAACAAAAAAAATTAAAAACACTTTCCAACTCAGTTGGATAAGGCCAAAATAACCCCAATATCAAAACCAGTCATAGGACGCCTGGGTGGCTCAGTGGTTGGGCTCCTGCCTTTGGCTCAGGGCCTGATCCCAGGATCCAGGATCCAGGATCAAGTCCCACAAATGGCTCCCTGCGGGGAGCCTGCTTCTCCCTCTGCCTGTGTCTCTGCCTCTCTCTCTCTGTGTGTCTCTCATGAATAAATAAATAAATCTTTAAAAAAAGTCAGAGATAATACAAGAAAACTGTAAGCATGAACATACCTCATGAACAGATAGAAAAACCCTCAAAAAATATGAGTGAATTGAATCTATAAATAGAGAAGAAGAATCATATACACCACAATCAAGTGTGGTTCTTCCTGGAAACGCAAAGGTGGTTCAATACTTGAAAATCAATGTAATCTACCATATTGACAATCTGAAGAACAAAGCCCACATAATCATATTGGCTAATACAAAAAAAGCATCTGACAAAGTTCAACATCCATTCATGTTAAAATTTCTCAGCAAACTAGGAATAGAAGAGAGAATACTCAACTTGGGGAGGGCATTTACAAAACCTACAGGTAGCATTATATTTAACAGTCAAAGACTGAATGCATTTTCCTTAAGACTGGGAATATGGCAAGGACATTTACTCATACCAGTCCTATTCAACATCACAATGGAGGTCCTAAATGTTCAATGTAAGGCAAGAAAAGGAAAAGTCAAACAAATTACAAAAGAAGAAAGGATCAAGTCCCGCATCAGGCTCCCATTAGGGAGACTGCTTCTCCCTTTGCCTATATCTCTACCTCTCTCATGCATAAATAAATAAAATATTTTTTTAAAAAATAGACAAAAATAATTCAATAAATGTTCTCTTATGCCATTCACTATACCACATTATAGCTGTTGCATGATGTACATCTTGTATCCCTCAAAGAAATATTTCAGTATAGCTTTAACATGACTTTTTATAAAAGAATATCACAATATTATTATATCTTAAATATTGCAATAATTCCTCATTATCATCAACTATCTAGTGTTAAAATTTCCTTGATTATCTCATCCATGCTTATTTATAGTTGGTTTGTCCACACTGAAATTCAAATAAGGCCCATAATAAGAGTTGGTTGGTATTTCTCTAAGTTTCTTTTAGATTCCAATGTCACTCTTCCTTGCAATTTATTTGAAAAAAAACATGTCTTTAAGATTGCTCAGATTTTGCTCATTATATGCCTGTAGAGTCATTTAATTGGTCTCTCTGTTCTCTGTATTTCCCGTAAATTGATAATCAGATCTAGAGGCTTGATCAGATTCAAGTTGTTTGGTTTTGCTGTGCAAGAAAATTTCAACAGAGATGAGCTGTGAGTCCCCACCCCCCTCATTGGTAAGCCCAAAGATCATTGCCTAGATCCATTAATTAACTAGTGATTGCAAAATGCTAATACTCCATTCTATCATCACTTCTTAATTTATTAGCTGGAATTCTATAAAGAGAAATTCCCCTTCTTAATAATTTGATTATGCTGAGATACAATGTATTCAGGAAGGACAGGATAAATGCTTGATTCTTTCTCTTCATCTGTTTTCAAACAATGAATTCATTCTCTGGCATCATTAGAAGGTGAGCAATTATGTGAGTTTATTTTTACTATTTACTCATGGATTTAAACATGTTTGATGTATTTTAAACCACTGTACTTACTATCCTATTGATGCTCAAACTGCCCCAGTGGGAATCTCTTCAGTTTGGTTGAGTCCTTTGGTTCTATCTTTGACAGCTTCCTTATTTTCGGGTATGACCAAAAAACCTCTCCGGGCACAAGTGGTACATTTCCTGCTCCAAATTTGGAAACAATCATTTCTAAGGAGCCCTAGCTCCTTTTAGTCAGAAATGGTAGTTAGAAACCACAATCTTTGTGCTAGAGATGCTCATTGCTCAGCCTTTCAGTTGACACAAATAGGATATGTTTTTTCTCAAGATGCTACACAGTGAGCTCACAAGCACTTCATTTCAAATTCATGACTACAGAGTTTTTACTTAACTTTGTCAATTTTACATCTGGATCTTCTTTCTCCCATAGCTTAAATCTCAGTCCTCAAAGACCCCAACATAATTACTCATTTACTTTATCTTACAATAGACAATAATCTCAAATTAGTAATATTATCACTACCACTCATGATATAGATCACAGTAATTCCACTAGAAGTATACAATCAAATTACTGTACTTTAAAGTACTTGGAATAGTTACTCTGTATAGTTATGTTGCCAATCTGAAACACAGTTAAGTTCATTTGTTTCATTTTGCTTTTAATTTTTAGGGCTTGCTTAAAAAATACCTACGTTCATAATTATGTACAATATTTTGATTCCAAAACCAAATCTACAACATAAGTGTAGTTAAAAGAAGTCTAGCTCCTATATCTGTCTCTCTCATCCTATTCCCTTCCACTATAGGTAATCATCCTAAAAAGTTTTATAATTTATATTTCTATTGTTTTTGTTAAATAGCAAAGGAACTGATATTTAGTATCAATTTAGCAATTCATACTACACACACTTTCTCCACTTTGCTCTTTTCATATAACCATACATCCTAAAGAATACAGTCTTAAGAGATGGTCAGCTTTTCTTTTTACAGCTACATAGTGCTCCATTGTGTGAATGTGCCATAGTTTCTCTCAATCAGCCCACGATGATGGGCATTTGGGCTGTCTCCAGTCTCTTGCTGTGCCAACAAATAACCTTATGCATATTTTCCTGTTTTTGACAATATATCTTTAGGATAATATCTTAGAAGCTGGACTATTGAATAAAAGAACTACCTAATTTTGTTAGGTATGTAAATTCCCCTCCATGGAAGTTAAGTTGTTTTTGCATTTCTACCAGCAATGTAAATTGCCTGTTTCCCTAAGTTTCCACCAACAAAGTATGTCAGACACTTGGATCTTTGCCATTCTGATAGGTAAGAAATGATAGTGCTTTTATAATTTGCATTTCTCCTATGATGAGCAAAGTTGAGCATCTTCTCATAGGTTTAAGAGATATTTGCATTTCTTTTCTGTGAACTATTTATACCTGTAGTTCATTTTTCTATATGGTTATTGAGGTTTTTTTCCTCTTTAATTTTTAAAAGCTCATTATTTATTGTCTATAGTATAAAGTGCAGATATTTTTTTCCCAGTGAGTCATTTGCTTTGCTTATTTCTTTTTACATGCAAAAGTATTTTGTTTGCATGCTCTAAATTTATCAATATTTCATTTTATTGGTTCTGGATTTTTGAATCCAGAAGTTTTCCTCAGTTTGAGGTTAAAAAAGGAATTCAGTCATGTTTTCTTCTAGAACTTAAGACAATATTCTTAATGGTCTTCACTTTTCCCCTTCAGTCCCTTCGAGTATATAGAACAAGTCTTATGTCCAGTCAATTCACATGTTGGAAGAAGTTCATTACCCATTTTAAAAGTCAAACATTAGATGTAGCTTATGTAGTCACTCTGCTAATGCTGTTCCATCACACACATGAACCCCTGGATTACACAGGCAAAGCACAGAAACGTGCATGTGAATGTATCATCGTGTTTCTCCTTTACAGAGCTCCTCTTTGCCACCTGCAGTCATGATGTCAGGTGATATCCAACCCACCAAGTGCCTCAAATGCCAAGAGAGAGCTAGAGGCAGGGCATTTGTTCCCTCTCTATTCAGGGAATGAAGAGCAAAGGAAATCTGGCTCAAGGGAATAATGGATTGTACCTAGGGCCAGTTGGCACCTGCCAAGTGGCCAGGGTAAGTCTGGGGTACTCTCACAGTCATTTTGCGGGTTTTTATAAAAGAAGAATTTTGGCTGAAAGAGCAGCTGCAGCCAGCTGCTAAAGGAAACTGCCGGATGCCCTGGCATCACGGGCATGGCCTATTTTGTAAAGTGCATCCAATTTAGGAATGGGGACATTTTCTAATGTCCCTTTCCAGACATATATCATGTTTCCCATCTAAAACATTTCTTCATCAATAGGCTTTTAAAAGAATGACTTCCACAACTGCAGTCTGACATGTGGATAGACAATGGCCTTACTTCTTTGGATTTCAAATTAAGGCCACAGAAAAGGTCTGATATTTTTAATGTTAAAAAATATAAATCAATGTTGTTGAGATATCTGATAATAATCTAAGAGGAAATAATAACCAGGCCTCGCTGGCTTTCAATATAAAACAGTGTGTATCTTACACTTAGTTATAGAAGAATCACATACATAGAAAATCACTCCATTTGCTCTATTAACAAGCATTCTAGGTAATCCTCATGCAGGTTTCCTCATTTCCCAGTTTTCCTTGGGGAAAACAATATAAAACAAAACAAACACAAACACTGCTCAAAATCTAAATCCTCTGAAAGTCTATCTTACCCCCAAATTTCTTAAATTGTTTTTTTTTTCGTCCCCAGATTATGAAACACTCTGAAACTGATGACTATTTTCTTAACAGTTTTATCCCTGGCATCTATCACAATGCCTGGCACACAATATGTATGCCATGCATGTTTGTTGAATTAAGGAATAAAAATCTGCAGCAAATAGGTATCTACACGCAAAGGATGAAGTTCTCATGCCACACACAAAACTCAATTCAAGATGGATTAAAGACTGAAATGTAAGAGCTAAAGCTATAAAACTACTAGAAATAAAACTACTAGAAAACATAGGTGCACATTTCATGACCTTGGATTAGACAATGGTTTCTTAGATATGACACCAAAGGCACAAGCAACCAAAGAAGGAACAGATAAACTGGGCTTCATCAAAACTAAATCTTTATGCTTCAAAGGACACTATCAAGGAAATTGAGAAGATGATGCACACAATAAGAAGAATACACATCTATCATCTGCTTCCATCTTCCTATAAAAAAGATTCCCCAGCATCAAACCCAAAACCATGGCTCTCCATCCCTTCTTTGCTTGTTTTCTGTCTCTGGTCTTTTCCATTTCTCTTCTTTTTTCTCTTTTGGTTCCCACTCTGTTTCTCCTTTTTCTTATTCTGCATCTAGGGAATGCAATTGATATTTTTATTTTTATAAATGGGATTCCAAGGTTTTTGTTTTGCTTTGCTTTTTGCCTTTTTATTTTTTAAACATCACCAGGGAATTTGTTTGAGGGTTAAAGAGCCTGGGTACCACAGAGTCTTTGCTATACTACAGGTCGCCTGCTTCTGTATACTTATCCAAGGCTTATGAAAAGACACACACAAAGTAGGCCTTTGATCCTGAAAACGTAGGGATCCCACTGGGATGAGGATAAATATTTATTTCTATTTGCTTTTTTCTGTTGGGGCCTGGTTTCTGGCTTGCTCAATGTCCTATTTGGCCAAAGACCAGCCAGGTCAGGAAAAGATCACTCCACAGTTCCAGCCTTGAAGACATGCAGGAAGAGCCTCCAAACAGTTCCCATATGAATTTTAACAGGGTCATCTGAGTACACTACGAGTGTAAGGAAATATGTAGGAAGAAAAGACATTCTCTGCACTTATGCTAAGTTAGAGCAGAAAACCAAATATAGAATATTCTCTTATGAATTTCTTCCCATGCTCTTACCTAAGTAAAGACAAGAAACATTTCAGAATGTTCTAGGAGGACTGAAAAGCTATTTGGTGGCCAAAGTGGAGAAAGAAGTAAAAAGCGTTTGAGGTCACAAAGACCATGATTTTCAAACCCTAGTTTTGCTACCTATGAGCCAGACCTCACTTTCTTAAACTGCAAAATCAAAGATAATAAAAACCTGCCTTACAAGGGAGCTTGGGTGGCTCAGTTGGTTAAGTGTATGCCTTTGGTTCAGGTCACGATCTCGGGGTCCTGGGATCAAGCCCCACATGGGGCTCCCTGCTCAGCAGGGAGTGTTTTTCCCTTTCCCTCTCCCACTGTGATCTCTCTCACTCTCACTCTCTCTCAAATAAATAAATAAAATCTTTAAAAAGGGGGGGGGGGTACACCTGGGTGGCTCTGGTTGAGCATCTGCCTTTGGCTCAGGGTGTGATCCCGGAGTCCTGGGATTGAGTCCCACATCGGGCTCCCCTTGAGGAGCCTGCTTCTTCCTCTACCTATGTTTCTACCTCTCTCTGTGTGTCTCTCATGAATAAATAAATAAATGTTTTTTTTAAAAAAACTTGCTTTATAGAGTTGTTGAAAGGAGTTACAGACATGTATGTAAAGCACGGGGCACAATTCCTGGGACATATCAGCAACTCAATTTTGGTAGAAATAGTAGATATGTCCCACTATGTCTCTACAAATGGCTCTAGGGTTCTAAAGCTTTAGGTCACCATGTTCCTTGGTCCTAAACTAACTGGAAGCCATAGAAAAGAAGATAGACTGTACTCTGGTTCTCAAATGAAGACCTGCCTCTTAAAAAGGGCACATACTCTTCTGCAAACCAAACTCATTCAGTGGAAGGCAGGATCTATCAAAAGCCAGTTGTTAGCTGCACTGGGCATACTGTGTGTAGGGAAAGTACAACAAACAGATTCCCTAAGCCACTGCTTCTGTAAAGATGAAGAAAGGCTTTTGCAAAGAGCTTGGGCAGGCAGAAGTTTGTAACCTCCCAGGGCTGCCATCACCATCATCACCACCCATCACCATTGTTTCTTCTCCACTTGCTTGCACTGTTGGTACTGCCATGACTACCACTGTGGCCACCATCACCTCCACCAGTGACATCATAGACACCATCACCAGGACCAATAACACCTTTTCTCCTTCCTCCATCACAACCATCTCCACCATCATTATCACCAGATGGCATCAATCAAAACCCCAGCTGCTAGAGAAGAATAGCTAAAGGTAAACCTGCCATACCTGAAGTCTTAAAGAAGGTTCTTTTTGGAGAACTTTTGAATCACACCTGTCTTTCAGCAGGTATAAAAATGGCCCCATCTAAAAGCTACTTGCTGCAGTGACTGCTGCTGAGCTGAAGAGAGGCAAACTCCCTCTTCTCCTTCCCTACCCTTGTGAGACACAGATCAAGGGCTGTGAGAAGGTTCACAAGCCCGCAAGTGGGTCTCTAACATGGCTTTGTCCCCAGGCTGCTCACCATGTCCCAACATGGCCCAGAAGGCTGGGGCTGGGTGGGATAAATGAGTAGCCATGGCCTCATAACCGGAAAGGCTGGCCATATTTCCATCTGCCAGGAAGAAGCTGCTGTGTACTCCTTGGCCAGGAGCTTTGTTACGATGACTTGAAGCCCACTGATAAAACAGCTTTGCCAGTACTCCTATGGGAGGCTCATGCTTGGAAGAACAAGGTGGACATTTACTAGTGCCCTGCCTGTCGCCATGAGGACAACTGAGACAATATCCTTTTAAAATACCTTTCACAGAGATTTTGCTGTATTTTCCTTTGAAGGCATAACAAATATCTAAGAACCTTGCCCACATTAAAAAAAAAAAATGGGTCACATGTTTTTGCTAAAAAAAAAGCAGCTATTTTTATTTCCTTGTATCCTTGTAACATAACAGTTATAAACAGCTGAACTAAATTTTTAATTATCCTTTTTAAAAGATTTTTTAAAAAGTAAAGATTATTCCTAGGCTGACACTGAATATGCCAGGTCTGTAGCTAGAAGCAAATTTTTATAGCTGGTTATAAACCCCTGAAATATGAGTTTATACTGGAAAAGCTGAAGCAATCTTAACTCTAAGTATGCCGATGGGCGCCACTTTAATTACAGTCCCAGAATCAAATAAAACAGTCTCTCTTCTACAGTAGCATCACAAAGAACCCCATTAACTCTGCAATTACTAAATGAGGAAACAACATTCTCTAGAGCCCAAGCCAAGGAAAAAAGAACAGTGCATGTTCCAACATAAAGCCTTAAAGCCAGCTTCAAAGTTACAGTCGGCATAAGGAGGCGCTCCCCTGCACCAGTAATGTTTACTTCGCTCATTTAAAATAAGTGAGAGTCTTTGCCAAGGCTCACATAAGACTATTTGTTTAACAAATAAAAATGTGTGTTTCCTGGAGTGTTTCTAATTGGGGTTTGAGATCCCACCTCCTAAGAAATTCTGGGCTTCGATACCTCCCGCAGGCACAATGCCTCTGACGGTGTGGGTATCCCCTATTGAGAGGAGTAGAGGGTCTGGTGCTCATAAGGGAGCATGCACATGGCAAAATACACAGAACAAATGGTTTGTGTCCCACCAACGCATCCATCACCCTTTCAACAGGAAAGAAAGCTGGGGAAGGTCAAAACGATATCCAGTAGGATTTGTAAATCGAGCTATTCAGTAGGCAAGCAGACTTTAAAAATAGCAACTTGGGGGAGGAGAAATTCCCCTCATCTCCTCCCTTCACTCCCTTACTCCAGCCTCCCCACTCTGCCCTGCTGCCCCCGCTGTCTCTGCAACAGCGGTAAAGCAGCCCTGTTTTCAAAACCATGCGAACATCTTGGGAAATGCCAGGCAAAATCAAAGATTCTTTGGCTGGGCGTGTAATATAAAACTTGAAGTTGTTCCTGTTAAATAAAAACAGCCATGTTAATTTTGGTGCCATTGAAAACACAGGAAAATGCTGTTGCCAAATGGAAAGGGAGGAAAAAAAGAGCTTACCAAATGGGAAGCAGTTGTATTTTCAAGACTCAAGAAGGGTACATTACAAAAACTAGAGAGCAAAATCAAAAGAGGAAAAAGAAATGTAAAAGAATGGTTGTTTTCTCTATTTAATTCTTCTCCCCCCATCAAGGTAAAGGAACGTATCCCCAACTCCCTAGAGGAGAGAGGGAACTCAAGTCTCCGGGGTTCGCTACCTTGGTCTATAAATATGGAAACATTTTCTTGCTGGGGCCCTGATCCCACCCTTCTGGAAATGCTCTCAATAACACTCCCGTGGTTTACAGATTTGGTGAGCTATTCGGCAACCAGACAAAATATTCTGTACTCAAGATCCTGTTTTGAGCTGAGTTTGACAAATGGTTGAAGGAGCATAATCATAGAAGCAGAAATTGTTTATTTTCTGGTTCCACCTGAAAGTTAGCGACTACTCCCTGTAGTGTTTCCAAGTATTTCTGAGTTTTTAAACGCAGTAGATGCCAAACTCTATTTGTAATGATTGGTATAATTGCAAGTGATTCGCAGGAGACCATCCTTGGCTGGTTTTAACATCTTTGAACAAGAAACCGGAAAAGAAAAGAAGAAAAAGAAAGCTAAGACCAAAGACCATTGAAATGCTCTTTTAGGGGTGAGATTCTGAAACACTGATTTGCTGGGCTTTTGGGTTTTTTTAGATTTAGAGAGCAGGAGCTCAACAAGGAGAGCAGGAGCTTGACTCCCAAAGAGCTAGAGCCCCACCCCAGGCTTGATCTCAGGATCCTGAGATCATGACCTGAGCGGAAACCAAGAGGTAGACGCTCAACAGACTGAGCCACCCAGGCACCCCCTGCTTTGTTGTTGCTGTTATTACTAAAAAATGTGTTATGAGAGAACTTTTTTATTTTAATTTGGAGGACAGTTGTAATGGTGATTCCTGAGAGGGTAACTCTCTTGCTTAAACTGGTGTCCAGACACTAAGGAAATCACACTAGCTATCTTTGCCAAAATTAAAATTACCTTCATCACCATAGCTATTCCTATGTACACTCTTTCCGTTTATAAATAATAAGTAAATAAGCTGAATGTCATCTACATGCCTGGTACTGTGTAGCATGCTAGCTATGTTACAATTCAACATCAGGTGAATATTTTTCATAGGTGGTATTTTTTTTTTTCATTCCAAGGGCATGGCTTCCACAAACTGACATCTTGGCGGTGCCCCAGATTCTTGGTAATGGCCATGAGTGCATGGCCCTGAAACAAAATCCAAGTTAGATTTCTCTAGTTCTGAAGTTATTGTGCAATATAAAACTTGAAGTTGTTCCTGTTAAAATAAAAACAGCCATATTTTCAAATTCCAAATTTAAATAAACGGTACCTAAAAACTCAATGCCGCAGGGCAGCCAACATTGTAGCTCACTCTACCCCTCCTTCCATTCTTTCCACCATGGAAACCCAGGGAAGGACCAAGGGGAACATGGGGGATGACATCGGGGCAGGCCATGACCACTCAAGACTCCCCGAGTGGGGGCTCACCAGGTAAGAAAACTCATCAGATCCTCCGGAGAATTGAGCCAAGAGAGGTTAACAGCTTCTTGGAAGGCTTGAATTCAAATTCAAGGAGAATTAAAGAACTTAGAAAAGTAATGAAATAAAATGAATTTCCAGGAACACATGCAACCCAGTCTGAAGTAAGGAATGACTAGCCATGTGTTAATAAGCAGTAAAAGGGAGCTGTAATAGTCTCTAAATGGAAAGCAAGTCAGCCACCCAGCACCGTTGTTAAATAGAAGATCTTGAAATTGGTGGACGAAATCATGGCACCAGGGAGACATGGTTCAGACCGCAGGCTCTGTGGTCAGAGACCCAGGTTGAGTTTCAGCTATGTCACTTGGGAGACTAAGCAGGACACAACTATTCTTTTCTGTTTCCTCATCTACAAAATGCCAGTAACACTACCTTCCACCCCACAGTGGTTGTCAGGCTTATGTGGGACAGCCCATGAAATGTCTCTAGACCAATATTGGGCCTAGAATGAAGTGCTTCATAAATGGGTCCTCTGTTCACCAAGGAGATACACCTTTGCAGCTTCCTGCACCTGGTTTGGACTTCTCAATTTCTGGACAGTGAAGAGAACTAGAAAGTGATCCAGAAGAAAGCAAGTGAGATGATCAAAGAAAAGGCAAACAGAAACCACAAAAAGGAACTCACAACTGTTGGGATTATCTAGCCTGGAAAAGCAAAAGCTGTAAGGTTTAGCAACAAAGCAAATAAGCAGTAAAGCACCCCATTGTTCAGCATGGGGTGACCAGCTCTTCTGCTGCTGGAGTTCGGCCATGGGAGAAGGTATGTTACTACAGCAAGAGGTACAAGGGTTAGCTTATAATTTTCTTTTTATGAAGAGTCATTTCCCTTGGCCTTAGAGTCAGAGAGGCACAAGTCTATTTCCCATCAAATCAGGCGTCCATTTGAAAGCACAGGAAAAATGACCTTCCAGCTGCTGCTTCAGTTTCTAACAAGATCACCACATCCTTAGAAGGGCCCAGGGGTCCTGGCATATAGGGGAAGTGACACAAACAACCAGTAGCTCCCCCTTAAGGCAGTCTCTGAGCCTTTCTGTGATGGCTCTTTTTGTCCTCCGTAAGTGATGACTGTCCTGCCGAACCAAGAGCACTATATTGTGTGTGTATATCTCTGGAAAGTAAGTATGTACCAGAGAGATCAACAAGCTGAATGCTCGTGTGTGTGTGTGTTTGTACACACATAGTGCAAAGGCCTACAGCTTATATTAATTTTGTATCCACTAAAATGGTTGACCTTTTAGAGATTAAAAAAATTATTTGCTATGCTGATAAAGAACATTTTCTGAATTTGTTCTTTAGTGTCATGCCTTATTAAAGCTGAGATAAATCACGTCCCTTGCTTACCTCCCATTGATGTCACCGAAAAAAATTAGATTATTGGAGCCAACATGAAACCATAATGGGGTAGCAGCCTAGGCTCTGCTTACTGTTTAAAATTGAGTTTTGGGTGATATGTTCTAGAATTATGTGGGGGGGTGGTATATGGACATTTATCTGAACTTAAAAAAAAAAATGTTTTCAGCAACTCTGCTACAATCCAACCCATTCCTTGAGAAGCCTGGAAATTTGGTCACATTTGGTTGTTTGCATATCCCACTACTTTCCATTTCCCTTTCTGGCATTTCATTCCACTTTTTCTGTTTTCAGAGCATGCTTGGCCTTCTGCCCAAGTCTGAAGATTAAAACTATTAAAAATCTGTCTTCTCAACATCCTCCTTTAAAAAATAAAAAGAGAGAGAGAGAGAGAGAGAGAGAGAGAGAGAGAGAGAGCATTAGCTCTCCCCTTCATTTTTTTCTCTACAAGGTTAAAAAATATTTTCCCTTTTCCTCTTTCAAACTGTGTAATTTGAAACCTGCACATCAGCATTATTTTATAAGATGGGTTGCTGACCTTTTAGCCTGGGCTCAGCCCAACTTCTTGCTCACTCACCTCCACATCTCTGGAATAAACACTGGGCTTCTGGAAGCCCAGCTGCAGGTCCCTCCACCAACTATAACCACTCACTCAGCAGTGGGGTGCAACCCAAATAAATAAAATCAATAGCCCAAACTGTATAAATAATACTTAGCTCTCTTAACCAGAAAAACAAATGGCATTTCTTGATATTATTTAAAAATGTCAAATATGTACATTCATTTTGGAAAAAGAGGTTCTCTATATTTCTGAAGTTACTGAGAACAGGAGAATACAACATCACAATTGTTGAAATTCAGAAATCTGAAGAATACCATCATCATTACCAAATGCTGCGAAGGGGGTCATCCACTGGCTTTGACAAGACTGGTCTAAGTGAGCCAGAGCCTAACAATGAAATGTTGGTTTTGAGGTGAAGACTTACTATTCTAATTCCCATCCTAGCTTTTTTTGCATTTAGGTTCCTCCACATTTTGGTGAGCCACACAAAAGTGCTAATATTTGCCTTTGAAATTTCCCCAAACAAAAACCTCATGTGGTTCCACCTGTGGTTACAGCACTACTGGGGGCTAAATAAGATGCAGGCACATCCCTAAACCCCATGACCTGGCAGATTTATTAACGGAAACTTTGTGTATTTACGGACTCTTCAGAGTGCACCAAGTCCTCCGTGCAACATTGTTTACAATAGTAAAATAGTGGGATGGGGGTGGGGAGGGGACTCAAAGACCTGTATTTTGGAAAACATCCTCAGAATAGAACACCATGCCACTAAATTAAAAAAGAGAATGAGACAGAAAGAGAACTCACTAAGACTTAGTAGAAACGTAATGTTAAGGACGTAATGTTAAGTGATAAAAAGCACAGAGTAAACAGGGTGTGTGCTCTGCCTCCTTTTGTATAAGAAAAGGGAAGAGGAGTAAAGTCTATATAGTTTTATTGCATTGCACGAAGAGATACAAGAAGTTATATAAAAAAACTGCTACAAGTACATATGGAATGATGAGGAATAAGGGAGGTGGGAACAGAGGTAAGGAACAAAACTAGAAAACAATTGCACTAAAGAAACTTATGATTCCAAGGCCCTTTTAGGCTGACTGCTTTGCAAAAGCATCTTAAACCATTCCCACTCTGGCCTTCAGGAATATGTCAACCAACACCGGTGGGTACACTTTACAAAATGCTGTGTGTACTTCTGGAGAGGGGCCTTGGGAAGGCAGCCTGAGCAGGGCTGGCATTCACATCAGAACAGAGTAGGATGTCACCCCACCTGCCACTGCTCACCCCCTCCATCCTGGCCTTCTTCCTGTCTCGGAGCCCCTCTGGCTCCATTTGGAAGTGGCAGGTGTGATGACACAGATTTTGGAAGTTTACCTCACCTGGTCCTTTTAAGCACAGGTCAGATAATGCCTCTGACACCACCAAGAACAGACCAGACACAGCTGCCTCAGGAGTAGACAGGGCTCCATCTCCAATCCATAAATGACAGGAAAAGAGGTCAAGGTCACAGAATTTTCTCCAACTGGCGGACCCAGAGCCCCGGGGGGCTTGGACAGTCCAGTTGAGTCCAGAGGGTGGACTCACCCTCTGACTTGATTTGAGCCACACATCCCCAGATGATCAGGATTTCTTTTTTTTTTTTTTTAAGATTTTATTTATTTATCATGAGAGACACACAGAGAGAGGCAGAGACACAGGCAGAGGGAGAAGCAGGCTCCATGCAGGGAGCCTGACGTGGGACTCGATCCTGGGTCTCCAGGATCACACCCTGGGCTGCAGGCGGCGCTAAACCGCTGCACCACCAGGGTGCCCTGATCAGGATTTCTTTTAGATGTGAAAAAGGAACTAAGAAATGCATTTGACCTGAACCAAAGATGTCCGGTGGTTTTATTCTACTGACTTCTTCAACTTTGGTGGGAGAGGGGGGGGAGAGAAAAACCACCATGTAAACTACTAAAGTTCAAGCTATATCCTTGAAGGGAAACCTAACAAGAATGCAAGTGCTACTCTAAAATGCTCCTTCATTGAATTGAGAAATTCCATTTGAACAGTCTGAGAAATCTGGACTCAATGACTTTTTGTAACAAACCGTTCATGTTTTCATATTACCATTGTAACTTAACACACCTATTTTTATTTTCTCCCTGGAGCTATTATTTCAGAGGATCATGGAGATTGGGTTGATAGGGATCTTAAAGTTCGTGATTCACCCTAATAAAGAGCCACTCTAAGGTGTTTTTTGATCCACAAAACTACCAAATTTCTCCAAGCTTTCTGAAGCAAGAGACCAGTATTTGCCAAGAGACTACTGCACCAGGTAGGTCACACATGATCTTATCTAATGAGAAAAGGAAGAGTCCCAGAGGTGAGCAGTCATGAGATCTTACAAAGGAGTAACTGGGCTGAGTTCCACAAGTCCATGGCACATAACATCCAGTCCTTCTCAAAAGTCCTCTCTAAAACCTGAGTGTCTTTCCATCATCTCACATGGCATCTGGAGGTTGGGGTGGAGGGAGGACTGGTACCAGCTTTGAAAAAGCACTCAGTTGGGGATCCCTGGGTGGCTCAGCGGTTTGGTGCCTGCCTTTGGCCCAGGGCGCAATCCTGGAGTCCTGGGTCGAGTCCCACATCGGGCTCCCGGCATGGAGCCTGCTTCTCCCTCCTCCTGTGTCTCTGTGCCTCTCTGTCTCTCTCTCTATGTCTATCATAAATAAATAAATAAATCTTTTTAAAAAAGAAAAAGAAAAAGCACGCAGTAACAGCACGACGGTTCAAAAGGCTAACCAAAGTGAAATAAACCAAAGGAAAAGATATTAAGTGTACTTGGTTGCCCGGGGCTTGCCCTTGCTTAGCTTACAACCCATGCACATATGGGTCTACAGGTTTCTACCCCTCAGCTCAAGCAAACCCATTGTTAGAATCCACTTGCCCTACACCTCAGAGGCCAAAAGTCACAGAGGCCTAGGCCCTGATCCAGGCTGTCAGCGCCTGCTGAGACTCATCACCCCACAAGATAAACTACAGGGCTGAATGGAAAGCAGAGCTTACCCTGCCTGGGGGATGGGAAATCACAGCAGTGGCTATCCAGAGCGGCCTCTCCAAGCAGGAGCAATGCCATGCTGGAGAGCCAGGGTGGGGCCAGTCCTGAAGGAAGCTGTGGGGAACCTGTGACAGCTAGGCCCTAGCAGGGCTGAGAGCTTGTCTGTGAAGTTCAAATGAGGGGGGAAAAAATATATATGAAGACACTCTGCAAGCTGTAAAGAGTTGCCCAGGTGATATCACCCCTAGAGAATCAGAAGGAAAAGGATCCCAAGTTGCTCAAAGCCACCGACTCCTCTTTTCAATCCTAAGGTCTAATGATGCTTGTTTGTACAGGTGAAAAAGGAGCCCTTGTAAATTAGTGAGGGTCCCGGGTTGTAAATGACAAAAATGCAACTCAAGCAGCTTGGACCAAACTGAACCCTGTGTGAAGGCTCAAAGACCCAAGGGAAGTGCAGGGGCACACACAGTAATGCCATTTTCTCACCCATACTTCTGCTTCTCTTCCATTCTCTGAGACCAGGTTCCTCCTACGATGGGAGACCCAGTCCAGTCACTCCCACACCACACAGGCCTCAGCCTCCTCTAACATTCATTCCATACTGGGAAGTCTCACGAAGGGACGGGTATCAATCTTAAGTACAAGGTTCCTGTACAGAACAGTTCACAGTTTCTGTGAACACAGTGATGGTGCCGATGGTGGTTAGGTGACTATCTAGGTCTGGGCCTGTTTCTTTCAGACTTTGGAGGAAGTACTACAAGAGCAATAAGATACACGTTTGGTCTTGAGAACAAGTACCTGCTCTGTTATCTCTTCTTTTAGAAACAGAGAACAGACTTCCTTCAATAACTCGGGGCCTCAGGCATGGATGCCAAGGAAGAGGCATTCCCAGGTAAAGACCCATCATCTGTATCCTTGAATATTTTGAAACAATCCTGGCCCAGTTTGGCACGAGGCTGAATCCAATGGGCTCTCTTCATTTGTCCATTCACTATTCTCACCCCAACTTGCAGCACCACCATGTATGGCTCAGAA
Organism: Vulpes lagopus; assembly: GCF_018345385.1. Classification (NCBI taxonomy): domain Eukaryota; kingdom Metazoa; phylum Chordata; class Mammalia; order Carnivora; family Canidae; genus Vulpes; species Vulpes lagopus. The sequence goes on from NC_054825.1 coordinate 129,137,013, forward strand.
AGCAGAGGGAAGACTCAAAGTTAAAAAAGATAAATCTCAAACAGCTGCAACAGAGGACCCTGGACCACGGAGGTAAGGTCAAAATCATTCCCAAACATGTCTTCCCAGACAGCACTGAAGCAGAGGGGCCCCTGCCCCCTACCCTAGGGAATCTGGTCACCGGACGGTAAGGAGCCAAGCTGGAGGGTCCTGGAGGCTGGCAAGCTTTCTGGGCCCGATTTCCTGCAGTGGCCTGGGGCTGGAGCCCCCTACCAGGCAGTGTGCCCCACTCAGCTCTGGGGGCCTAATCTCCTGATTGGTTGCAGCTCTGCAAGAAGGTATCAAAGCCAGAAATAAATGGTTTGAAGCCAAACAGAGGGGTGAGAGAGCAGGGAAGGCTGATAGGGGGTGGCGGGAGTCTGGAGGGAACTGGGGAGGCGGGGAGGGCCTGAGGGCAGGGACGGTTAGGCCAAGAGAGAAGAGAAATCAGAATTAAATGAAAACAGTGTTTGTAGCTGGGCCCCTTCTCAGTAAAGCCCTGCCATGCATGCATTAACCCTCTATGGATGAAAACAAAATCCAGGGACCTGGTGCCTGCCTGCTGGGGCACATAAAGCTTAGGGGATATAATATCTTCCAGGTGGGTGTGCCCAAGAGCACACAAAGGTGCTTGACAGGTCGTTTAAAACTGACTGTCAAGGTCAAAACAACACCACCTGCAGGTACAACTAAAATGTCTTCATCCATCCCCTCCTTTGGGTTCTCTGTTGTTGTTTGTTTTAAACCAAAGCACAGTTTGAGAGGCAGACAAGCCTGACAACTGTTCAAACATATGTACGTGCAACTTATTAGCTTGCAAATGGAAGTATCTGGAGGCTAAAAACAGGGAGTGGGGGAAACAAGTTAGCTGCCATCTCAGAGGGGAGGGGAAGGGGTCCCAGCTGTAAATATCTGGGCTAGAGGATAAAGGCTTCATCCATGGAGCACTCACCTGGTGTGGTATTTGGAAGTGCTGCTTTGCACTGATGGTGCACTGAGCAGAGGCAGTTATTATGAAAGGAAGGGGCCCCTGCCCTTGAGATCTGTTTATTTTGCAATTAACCAGGAGTAGGCGAGGCCTCTTCTGAACCTTCTGCTTGGGGGCCTAAAAATTAAACGCCCACTGCTGTTTAGGTGGAGTACACTGCCCAAGGAGGACAAGAAAATCCCAGGCTTATGATCTAACTAGGTCTTATATCAAAAAGAAAATGTATGTGGATGTAAATTGCTGAATGAAACTGAATCACCTCCACCCCTGTTCAACATAAAAACTCAAACCTAATTAAATCAGAGAATGTTAGCGTTCTAAGAGACACTCTGCAGACGATTCCAAATCAACCCCTCACTTTTTGAAAGAAGAAAACTAGGCCAGGGAGGCCCAGTGACTTGCCTGGGATCCCCGCCTGTCACTGGGCCCAGTGGGTATGTTTGGAAACATACCTTCCTTAGGAGTAACAGACAAGCAGGGAGCATCACTATGGAACTTCCCCACTGTCTTCTTTCCTCAGTCTGACATTCTCACCTGCAAGAAGATGGCAGGGTATGGAGTCTGAAAGTTTCCCAAGAGATACATAACCTATTCAGAGATGCCCACCAACCCCCACAAAGTCCCCACCAAACCACTGCTCTCTAGCACATGAGCTGAATCACTGGCATGAATGTGTTAACACTGCAGATGCTGAGACCCTACTGTAGACCCACTGAATCAGAGTCTCTGTGGTGGGACCCCGGTTTAAGGAATCCCATCTGCTGGGGTACAAGAAGACACAGAAATTCTTTAAAAAATTTTCCCTGGGTACCTGGTGCAGCAGGTTAAGCATCCAATTCTTGGTTTCGGCTCAGGTTGTAATCTCAGGGTTGTGGGATGGAGCCCTGTGTGGGGCTCTGGGCTTGGTGCAATCCATTTGAGATTTCCCTCTCCCTCTGTCTCTTCTGTTTGTACTCTCTCTCTCCCCCTCTCAAAAATGAATAAATCTTTAAAAATATTTTTTCTCGTCCTTCTAAATTTCTATATTTGTGTGTATTTTTTAGTGTACCTACTATATAAACACTGCACTAAATACAACTTATAAACACATATAAATAAATGAAGGGGTGATTGTTCAAAAAGAGATGTATAATCAGAAAAGTGTGGGGCCTTCTGCACTGAGTTATGAGCCCAGCTTCCTCACTGAGATAAAGCAAGGGCCCTCCCAGGGCCTGACACACAGCAGGTCTTCAAGTGACACTCATACAATGAAAGGTGGATTCCATAGCCAGCTGTACAATGGACTCCAAGATACTTTGGAATGAAATCACTTCTCAAAGGTTTGTTTTGAGGATGTGGTGTCTTGGAGACCGTGATGGTCCCATGGAAAGCACACTATTGAGGGGGAATCCCTGGGCACAACACACAGAGGAATATTGTACCTTCTGGCCCTCTCTTCAACAGGCACATACACACCAGGATATTAAATCAAGATAATAATGATATTAAAGGCTTTCTTAGAAGTCCTCCAGCAGAGACTCCATTTTAACTCTGTTTAATCCATTCATTTCCTAAATTAATTAAGCCATAGTTCCTTTTCCCACATTACTAACATTCCACAAAACTAGTCTTCCCTGGAACCTGCTATAGAAAACCCTAATTCAGACTAAAGGTCTCCTGTTTCCTCATAGCCACAGAATCATCAGCATTCATCACACCTGCCCACTGATACACGTCTACCAAATGAGTTCATGGCTTTGCCCATCCTGGCCTTTCCAACTGCCAGCTTTCCATAGGATGTTCAGAAATGGCATATGTGCGCTAAGAGCCAGAAGCTGCAGCTGGCTCACTCTCAGAAAGTTTTCAGGGTCTCTGCTTGGAGGAGGCCAACTCAAAAATAAGGATCTGTCAACCACAGTCCCCACAATTCAGCAAGCTGGCCAGTGAGGAGCAAGGCCTGGGGTAGGTCCCCAGAGTCACAAGAGCACCCTCTCTCCTTGCCCTTTCTAATTCCTGGCCAGGGAGCCCAAGTATCATTCACGCTCTCCTGAAATGGAATTCTAAGATTCCCATTTTCCCCATTTTGAGAAGAGGAGGTGGTTATTTTCAGCAAGCTAACTGGGAAAGTGAAGGGCAGATTTGGCATTCTGTCTTCCCGAAACAATGTCTAGACTTTCTGAGGAGTCACCTCTATAAATAGCATGGGTAGTTAACCAAGAAATATAACATGTTCTTCTCCAAGCTCTACTCGGGTTAAACCAGGGTGAACTTTTGCATTATACCCACAAATCCCACAAAGTAATCAATTTCCCAAAAAGTAATCCATTTTTTAAAGGAGCACCTCCTTACATCTTTGGCCTTTTAAAGTGAACACTACTTTTCAACAAAAGGTAGCCACTATACTCTTTCAGCTATATTTCAGGGGTGGGGTAAAGTGACAAGGCTACTCCTTACCCACTTTATGCACACAGGCCTCTGTGGCTCAGATGTCAGCGGGCTCCAGGTACCACTGGCTGTAATACAACAGAAGCAATGTTCCCACCGAGTAGAGCTATTCATACACAGTGCCTTGATTGAGGATGGTTTCCAGAGCTGGTGTTTTCCCTCAAAGGAGTCTAGCCTTCAAAGAAATACATACACAGCTCCATGCCCATGTATATATGTAACACAGTCCAGAAGATGGTAGCATTTACTCTCTCTGTATAGTGGTCTGAGGAGCGAGAGCCCACAAGATTGGGAATATTCCAACTCTGGCAACTTTACGCATGGAATTCTATTGTTCTTTTTCACACAGGGAATGGATGCTTCCATAATGGGAATGGATGCTTCAGTAATGATGCTTCTGTGGAGAAATAAGTGGGAGGTGCAAGGTGAAATAAAAAGCTTTTCTTTGCAATGGAAAAAGGGAAAGGTAGTGCCGAATGGCCATCTCAGGCTCAAGGGCTGGAAGAGATTAGGGGCCTATGGAGAGAAGAAGATTACACATGTAGGCAGAGGGATGATTGTTCCAGGAAGGCCTTTCAAAGGCCTGACAACTTCTCTTGAAGGATGGCCCCAGTAGTGTTCTGTGAAGGTAGGACTGTCAGTCTATGTGTGTGGAGTACAGTTCAAAGAAAACAAAACACTTAAGCGTAATCTTTCAGAGGGTGAGGAATTGTGGCGTAATGATGATAAAATGCTACTTCTGGGTCTGACAAGCAGCGCAGCTGTTTGATGGCAAGAACATTCTGGTTAAGCCAAAAGCTGTGAGTTCACGCTGCTGTTGTTCCAACAGAAGAGAAAGAGCGAGCCAGGCCCCAACATACTCATGTGATCCAAGAATTTGCCTGGTACCCAGATTCTGTGGCTGCCTCAAAATGAGCCTACGGTAAGTGCCGGTCTTCATGACACTATGATTTCCATGGACAGACCCTGAAGCAAATACACAAGCCTCAGAGAGAGCTACAGAAAACACTCACCTAAGTCTGAACCCCAGACTCTGAGAGCCATCCTACGATGAGACCCTCCTACTTTTCTCTCCAACTGGCCAGCTCTACGTGACTTAGGGACCTCAGAGATCCTCTTGCACCTGCGCCATGAAAAATGGAGCATATGTACACCTCCTCACTACCTGCCTCATTCGGGGTAAACTGGTATTGTCAGAAGTAACCAATAATCACAGCAGAGGGCTTTCAGAGACCCAGAAGAACATAACCTTAGCAATACCAGTTTCTATTTCAAGAAAGAAAAACACGAGAACTAGAACACAGTAGAACCTTCTCTATAAGACAGGAGGGAAACAAAGTCAGATAATTTTATCAAGAAGAAAAATAAAGGGCAGCCCGGGTGGCTCAGCAGTTTAGTGCCACCTTCAGCCTGGGGCATGATCCTGGAGACCCGGGATCGAGTCCCATGTCAGGCTCCCTGCATGGAGCCTGCTTCTCCCTCTGCCTCTGTCTCTGCCTCTCTCTCTGTGTCTCTCTCATGAATAAATAAATAAGTAATCTTTAAAAAAGAAAGAGAAAAAGAAAGATCAAAAACTAAAAGAAGGGGAGCCTGGGCGGCTCAGTCAGTTAAGCCTCTGCTTTCAGCACAGGTCATGATCCCAAGGTCCTGGGATTGGGTCCCAGGTTCAGGCTCCCTGCTCAGTGGAGAGGCTGCTTCTCCCTCTGCCTCTGTACCTATCCACCCCCCACTTGTATTCTCACATGCTCCACTCTCTCTCTCTCTCAAATAAATAAATAATCTTTAAAAAATGAAATGGAGACATGAACACAGAGAAAGCAAAGGGGATGCTTGTGAGTTTGCCTCCTGGCATGGACCTCACTACTCACCCACTGGTTCATCACCATAGCAGTGGCAAGGATGCCAGTGAACAAAGGATGAAAGTCTTGTAGGAAAAAGAGAAGGATGGTACGAGCTGCTTTCTATCATTCACACCCACCTACTTAAAAAAACAGAGAAGAACTGCACTGGAAAACAGGGGAACAAAATGCCCCTTCAAAATATTTTTTAAAATTCAGAAAGAAATGTGAGAATTTGAGAGTTTGGGAAACAAAGCACAATAACAAAGAAACAAAACCCACACATAGATGCCCTCCAAATCCTCAGCACATCAAAGAGAGCGGAAGGGCTGGCAGCCCTGGTGGAGAGAAAGGTGCACTCGTCTACAGCTCAAATCAGATGCCCAAAGGAAAGAACCACTATGGTTGTGTCCTGCCTTAAAACCATGGGGTCACATCCCCCCAGATTTAAAGGACTGTTTAAAAATATGCCAGTTTCGGTTTGGGGAGGGGAGGATCAAAAAATTCAAGTAGAAGCTAACAAAGAACAAGAAAGAAAAATTCCCAAAGCTGTGGAACCTTACTACTTAAGATAATGACAGAAATTTATGACTGCTTCCTTCCCTGGCAGAAAGGAGCACAATTAGAAGGCTGCAAAAAAAAAGGCCCTTTGTACCAGCATGTTATGTTTTGCTTATTCTATTACACATTGGCTGGGAGATAAGAATAAACAGGACAACACCCTGTCTAACCCCAGGAGGAGGGGGCGGAGGGAAAGCTGGTGACGCGCACTCTTGGGCATGTATGTGCGCACTGTTCATTCCCAAATTGAGGTACTTGAGAAAACTGTGCCTGCAATAGTCAGGAACTAGGATAAGTACCCAGAAGCCTTCTATTGCACAATCACATCTTTTAGAACAAGCCATGTAGAGTAGGGAGCTTTATATTTATAGTCTTTCCCTGCTGCAGAGCACCCTGAAGATATGTAAGTAACTGATGATTATTTCTCGCTGTTCTTTATCAGTCCTATTTTTGTTCAGTCTTTGAGAAACTTAAAAATTAGGGCAACCAAATATATAAACACTGCCTCCCTCCCTGTGACCTAACATGTCAAAAAAGCTGGGAAAGAATCAATCAGCAGCCACAGGGGAAAGGAAACGTGGTGGCCTGGGACTGTTTTCTCCCTGCTCCACAAAGGAGAATGGGCAGTCCTTGCGCCAGGTGCTCTGATGCCCCTGCAGTGGAGAATTCTGCTAAAGGACAGCAGTTGCTAGGCCAAGTCGGGTTCTAACCAGCCAATCACAAAACAGTATGGCACTGCTGATCCTCATGAAACTGAGAAAAGACTTGACCTCTCTTGGGACTCTCTCCCGGTAATACCTGATGCCCAGAACCATCAATCCCCACTCAACATCTGCCATTTCTTGGTGGCTCTTCCCAGCCCTCCTCATACTGCCCAGTGACCCAAGACCTGAAGGGCCATGCAATCTCCTGGCATGTAAGGAGGGAATGAAGAAAAGCCACTCTAAAAGCTCATTGCCTTCCAGACACACTGGCCTTCTTGTTGCTTCTCTAGCCCATTTCAGTGGTTCTCACCTTGGGGCCTTTGGACCTAATCTCCCCGCAGCCTGGGTTGTTTTTCCACCAGATTGTCACAAGCCTGGCTCCTTTCTGTTCTCCAGTCTCATAGCACTTGCCTCTCTTTAAGAAGTCTTTCTTTGCCCCGACCCTAACAATCACTCTGTCAATGACTTGGTTCATAGCATACAGCTTAGTTCCTGGTTTTTAAGTAAACAATTCTCTCCTCTAACTAGAATATAAGTTCTGTGATGACAGAGATCACATAAATCTTGTTCACCCCTACAGACTCAGCATCTTAAATCCCACCTGGTACATAGTATGTGCTTAAAAGAAATTTACTGGAAGGATGAACAGATGAATAAATAAACAGTGAACAAACGAACAAGACAATCTGGTATGAAACCAATGGAAAAACAACTCAAAGCAGAATTATCACCTAATGTCAACCACACTTTTTTCCCCCCAATTTTCCAAGGGGAACCAGGGGTGAAGCCACATGCAAATGGTACAGCCAGGAAGTAGAGTCACAGAAAACACAGCTTTTTTATACTGTACGCTAAACATAAAACCACTCTGAAATGGTTTGCAAGAGATTCTTGAAATTCAAATAGAGGAGGGGGGGAAAAAAAGAATGTATTTGGATGTCAGCAAGATAGTTCTGCAACCTAATTATGCCCCATGACATGTAATTGTAAGTTGCTGAAAGACAAATGGTGAACCAAGGCATTTATTATAAACACGGGCAGAGGTAAGACTGAGGTGTTAATTTTTAAGCAACTGTCATAAATCTGGTTCCAGGATATTATTTCATTAACATTATTATTATTATAACAAAGAGTGTAAGCATGATGATGAGCTCCTTTCATGTATTTCTCAATACTTGGGAAATGAGGCTTACTAGTCAATCTCTAGCTGAAACACCTGAGAAAATATGAGACTACAATGAAAATGGCAGAACACTAATTATAATTAAACGTGAAAAAAAATAAAAAATAAACATGAAGAGAGTGGGTCTCCACATTGGAGATTCACTCTAAATGCATTCATATCTTTTGTTAGACACCATATTACTCAATCCAAGAAAGGTACACTCCACAGCTCCTTATATGGAAGACTCAGCCTATGGAAGGCACAAGCAAAACGAAACAAAAACAGAAAGCCTACACACACTAAGTGAGAAAATTATGGGACTGGAACTAGTCAGTAGTGTCTTAAAGGCAAACTAGGGATTTTTCTCAGAATCAGAATAGAATGAAAACCTCTCTCCCCTGGAGAGATGTGACTGAGAAAAGGAGGGGGGAGAAAGGATACGTAATGGTTCCTCTCGTAACAAAAAGTGACAAAAAACTATGACGTGCAGTTTTGAGAAATAGTCTAGTTACTGCTAGGTTTTGAAAAGCATTCCAAATTCCAAAATGTTGTCTCTGTGCCACTTACCTTCCTATAAATTGATTTGTCATTATCATACATTCAAATTATAAAAGAGTGTTTCTCCCCACTTTATTGAAATATTGGGATCAGGCTCCAAAAAAGAGAGTTTTAAGATTATCCATACCAACTATGATATGTAATATCATAAACATAGTGAAATCTTTACGGATATCATCCAAAAATTTTGAAAACTCTTCAAAATGGTTACTAACAATCTATCCATTTTAGTTCATGTGGGAATGTTTAACTCCATTCATCAAAAAAGAATACTACAATGGTATAAAATGGTATTCATTATGATTAAGACCTAATCACTAAAGAAATCCAGAGGTATGGAATTTATGATCTTGCATACATGTTTATAAAACGTGAACTCAGCAAAGAACCATTTAATCTACCAAGAAATCCTTTGATCTCTAGTGCATTACAATGAAGAAGACAATGGCAAGTTTCAGAACAGAGATCTTTTTGGATGGCTCCTACTAGACTTCAGATTTCTCCGTTCCGGGTTAGGGTACAGAGGTGACCTACAAGACCGTCATTTTTTGTTGCAGCTTTGCTTTTACAGAGCCCCAAGCAAAGCCCCGACCATAAATCAGGCAGCAGGGCCCCGGGAGCCAGCTGAGTCATAAACCCCGCTCAGTCGCATGTGGCTCAAGGTGTTAGGATCCCGCGAGAGTCAAGCCAAGCAAGTGGAATCAATTTAGTCCAGAGTTAGGAAAAACAGAGTGCTTCCCCCCACCCCACCCCCCGCTACCCCCAACTAGGAGTGGAAGATACCACAATTCCCCCTCAATAGCTCAAATATGGGGACAGTAACTAAGCCCAGGAAAACATCTAGACCAGGGCAGACTACTTCCACAGTCTAAAAAGAAAGAAAAAAAAATGAGGGAAAAATGATACTTGACAACCAACCACAAATTTTTAAATGTACGGTTCTTCTGTTTTTAAGCATAAAGGCAGTCTTGTTGCTGCTGAGTTATTATCACCACCACATTTTCTGACATTTGTGCCCAGTACCATTTGGCCTTAGGGTTCTTAGGCTTATTACTTTCAAAATACAGAGTTAAGCATGTTTAAGTCACTTTAAATATCTCAAAAAGCAGCAAACCCACTGCCTACCTGCTTGGGCACGCAAACTTTTTCAAAGAGAGGCTTTATAGAATGGCCTGCAGGTCAACAAATTCTGGTTTTGGCTGACTGCTGTCAGGAAAGAGCTACAGAAAATGAGGTCCTCTGTATGAAAAATACTCTCCCTTTGGTTTCCTCGGGTCAGAACTTGGACCTGTTAGCAAACATGCCCTGAAAAACTGCAACTCTCATAAAGTGCTAAAAACTCCCAAATAAATACAGCCCCTCAAAACTGGGTACAAATGAGAAACATTTAATGAACAACCCTTTCTTCGCCAATAATTCTCCTTAAACTAAGTCCAGCGGACTCTTCAAAGGGACCAAAGAAGCCTCCTTGTTAAGACAAATTCTATATATAGATATCCAAAACAATATTGATGCACCTAACCAAATATATACGATTATCCTAGTTTCTACATTCCCATTATCTTCATAAATACAGGATAAAAAATTAGCCTAAATGACTTTCTCAGACCTCCTTGAAGATTAAGAATAGCCGGCCAGCTTTAAAAAAGTACATGTATATAGTAAAGATCAAAAGCAAATGTTCTGGTCAGTTCTTTTCTACTCAGGGGTTTTAGTAAGAACATATGCAGTTTTCAGGGAAAACACCACAAATGACAGCTGTTCAAAAGCATGGAAATTAATTGGCAGCAGGAATTTCCTTGACTAATAGGGAAAAATTTAAAAATCACATGTTTTGATGAGCTTATTTTTCCTATCCTTAGTCAAGCATATTCACTGTTAATGATTAAGATTTCCAAACAGAAATATAACCAAGTAAAATCCTGAGTGCATAGCAAGTAAAATGCTAAGTGAAACACAGATACCTATTACTGAATGAACCACAGCATTAAAAATGAGTTTTAGGTGAAAATAACATAGAGGGAAAGGATCAACTTGAATGTCTTGATTTTCCAAAAGAACCAAACTAAGAAAACAGTGAGAATAATGCATTTACTATATTAAAAAATAGTAGCAAGACAAGTGACTCTTCCTACCACCTCCCCTCCCCCGCCATGGGCCATCTGCTTTGAGCTGTTTTTCCAGCAGTGGTGATGGATTTACACTGATCCATCCACAGTCTCTCTGACAGAGGGGCTCTCAAGTCATTGCCCTTGTGACCAATGGTGAGAATGGATGAGACAGCTGGTCAGGATTAGGCGAGTAGCCCATGACCCTGGAAAGAAGTTGTGTTACTCTGCCCAGAGCTATGACCTTGGGCTCATTAGCATTATGCTCTCACCACCTAAGCTAACCAGCCACTCATCAGCCATGATCCAACATACATCACTCTGGGGGCACAATGTGTTTTCAATCCAAGCAACAGTGTGAGCTTTTAATTTCGAGACAGTAAAATTTGACTGGGCCCATGACACCCAAAGGCTCCTTCCCTCATGGGTACAGTCTACACACAAACTGTCCCTCAAGGCAGCAACAAGATATCCAGGCATGATCATCCTAATCAAATGGCAGCTCTGACAGAGCTCAGGGAAAGCAAGAAATAGAGAATTTCCGAAGCATGTAATCCAAGTGCCACCATAGAACAACGTACCTGGCCATCCCCAGACTTGGAAAGTTGGCAGGGACGACGAGTATGTCCAGCCTGGAGAACGGGTGTGTTCCCAGGACAGAGTGTGCTGCTGAGAGGCAAGGACGGACCAGTGGCAAAAGGGTCTCGTAACAGGCACCCTGGAGGCACACCGGGGCAAAGACCCGATGAGGAATAACTTCCTGGGTGGTAGCAGAAGGATTCTGGAAGCGGCAGGGGTATTCCATGTGACCACAAACGCCAACACACCTGGGAACAACACGAAATCAACAGATGCACTTTATGGTAAATCAGGTTTATTCTTGTTGCCATGGAGGTGAGCAACTCTCACAGACATGCACAACTTCTAAGAGACAGTGGTTTAGAGGGGCTCGCAATCAAGAGAGTTCAATTGAATTCTTGTCTGTGTCTGTGCAGCAGTGAAAAATTATAGGTCAAAATACCTATTGATGTGCCAAATTGACTGAGTAGCTTCAATCTAAGCTAGGTGAAAGTAGGTTTTACTACTTACTTTAGAATAAACGGGAAAATCCCCCCAAGACTCAAAACAACAAAACAACCCCCTCCTGAAAATAAAAAGCACAATTTCTGCCCTCTGAAATGCTTTTTGTTTTTTTGTTTTTGTTTTTAAGATGTATTATTTATTCACAAGAAGCACACACAGAGAGAGAGAGAGAGAGAGGCAGAGACACAACACAGGCAGAGGGAGAAGCAGGCTCCATGCAGGGAGCCTGACGTGGGACTCGATCCCGGGTCTCCAGGATCAGGCCCTGGGCTGAAGACGGAGCTAAACTGCTGAGCCACCCAGGCTGCCCTGAAATGTGCTTTTTGAATATCACCATGGGAAAAAAAATCTCCAAATCAGAAACAATTCATAACTCAGAAAGTTAAGGATGGTGCAAAGCCAAATTAAAGATCCCATTCTGAAATTTCCTAGAATAAAAGATGTGGACTCAGGTAGAATAATGAACCAAATGATAGGACAGATTTCAACTTTTCAAAAGAATACAATGCATTGTACTAAAAAGTAATCTAGGTGCTCTTATCAAAGGCCATCGGAAGTTGTGTTCTTATGGAATACAGAGGTACTTTTGAAATGACACTTTTCCCTCTTTTGCTATAAATTGAACTGAATCAACCTTTTAAGGAAACAGTTCAGAGCCCAGCTAGTACCATCTGATCGCTGCCAGTTATTCTGCCGAAGGTGAAGCTGAACAAGAATTCCTAGAACCTGACTCATAGGCCTCAAGAGAACTTATCTACCCAAAGAAACCCACATCAAAGTGAACTCTGGTTTTTTGTTGTTGTTGTTGTTGTTTTTTGCCTGTTAACACATCCTTTATTCAAACACAATGGAAAGCCCCTCTAATTTTAATTTACAAATTATAATTCTAACTACGGGTGCTTGTTGGATTCAGAGTGAATAGCGAAAAACCTTAAAATGCTGGCATGTTCCAGTAGGGACAGGCCACAACAATAATTCCTCTCCAGAATTCTAAAGTGCCTTTCTGTCATCCAAGGCCAGTGCTGCCCAAGGAGATGCACACGGCTACGGAGATAAGCCTCACCCTCTCACAGCCTGGTGCAGAGAACACAGCTTTCAGCACCCATGACATTTCACCACTGTTGAGGGTAAGAAAAATGGGTGGAGATGCATAAACACTTCTACCAGGAAAAGATAACAGCCAGAATATAATTATGGACATTGAATGCCAGCCAAAGCCCCTGGATCAATACCCTTGCTTTATGGAAAAAGCAAGTAAAGGTGCCTATTGGTAAACATTTAACTGAACATGTTGCAAATGTCTACCCAATGACAAGTACTGTGCCGCTGCAGCCATTCAATCAAAGGTCTCATGATGTAAAGAAAGCTGCTTATTGAGTTAACCACCTAATATATTTATATAGATGTATAATGGATGATAATTTAAGCATACCCTCTCTACTAAAAACCTTTCAGAGAACATTAAATCCTAGAGAAAATGGAGATCATCTTCAGTACAAAATTGGGGCATAAGTTTAAATTCTATCTATCAAAGCACAATTTCGCAAGGAGGCATTCCACGGGCCTATCTAGAAATCTATCATGGGGCCAGACTATTTCTTGTAGCCAAGAAAGGTCAGAGAAGAGTTGGAGGTATTTTTAAAAAGACAATTCACAGGGATGCCTAGGTGGCTCAGTCTATTGAGTGTCTGGCTCTTGGTTTCAGCTCAGGTCATGATCTCAGGGTCATGGGATTGAGTCCGTATCATGTTCGCACTGGGCTTGCACTGGGCATGGAGCCTCTTTGGGATTTTCCCCCTCCCTTTCCCACTGCCCTTCCTCACTCCTCAGCTCACATGCTAGCTGTCTCAAAAAAAAAAAAAAAAAAAGCCAATATTGTTGAAGAGAAAAGGTGAGTTAAATTCTCTCTGGACATGAACAGCTCTAGCCAGGGGGATAAAGGTTATTCCATAACCTTTATTAGCACCATTTTTCATACTCAAAGCCTGAGAGAAAATGCAGGACTTTAAAGCAATCAAGCTATGGATAAGTGAGACCATTAAGGTTCCCAATAAAAATTGAAGTGGCTCCAGCAACTGAGTGGCTCAGTCAGTCAGTTGCGTCAGACTCTTGATTTTGGCTCAAGTCTTGGTATCAGGGTCTGAGATCAAGCCTTACATCAGGCTCTGCACTCAGCAGGGAGTCTGCTTGGGATTCTCTCCTTCTTCCTCTGCCCCTCCCCCTCCTTACATGTATACATGCGCTCTCGGTCTCTCTCTCTCAAATATATAAACAAACATAAATTACATTAAAACTAAATTAAATTTAATTAATTAAAATCTTGGAAAAAATGGAAGTAGCATCAGGAAATATGACACAAAGGTTCTGACGTCGGGATCAGGAAAGCTGGGCTTCGGTGGCTGTTCTCAGAGGGGCCAACATGATGTGAGGCAAGGAACTCAGTAGCTGGGGCCTCTTTCTCCTTGTCTCTAACATGATCTCACAAAAATGACTGCAAGGGAGAGGGGAGGAATTGATCGCAGGGAACTTACTGGGCGTTGGAACTCCTCTATCAGTTTCGGGTGTAAACAGTCATCAAAAACCCCTCAAGCCAAACACTTAAGATCTGTGCATTTTGTTGTATGTTAATTATACTTTAATTAAAAACAAACAAAAGAATGGTTTCTAAGGTTTCTTCTGGCACTGTGGTTCTGTGACAACTCTCCACATGAGGCCCTCGTCCCTCTTCATGCAACAGCCTTGTTCCTGAAGTGGTGAGAGAATACTGTACATTTAAAATGTTATCAGTAGTCCTCCATGAAAGCAGAATTAACTCAAAGATGCTTCCTTTCCCACCAGCCTTCAGCTGTTCATTTCTGTATCTGTGCCTGTTCCAACCTACTCTCACTATCATCGGCAAATCAAGCATTTGTAAATCTCTCTTCTCTATGCCCACACTCGTAATCAGGGTAAATATTTTAACAGTTAAGATTAATAATAATGCTTGGTTGTTCTTTATAAATAATCTGCGCTGGTGATAGTAAGAATAATAAACAATAACTCCTACCATAACTGCTATTGAACATTTATTATGTGCCAAGAACTGTTCTGAACACTTCGTGTGCATTATCCTGATTAATCCATGCAACATTCCTAAGGCATAAGAATTATTTTCTTCACCACATCGTGAGTCATCATAAGCCCCTCCCTCCCAACCTTCCCTCTCCAGGTATTCCATTAATCTTGAGTAAATCTGGATCCTGGATTTTTCTAGAAGCTGAGCTCAGCTGCTCTGTGGTTCTCTGGTTTCCTGCTCCTCCTTGTTGATATTGCCCATTAATATTGCCAAGAGTGGGAAGAACTGGTGAAATAAATATTAGGCTGGTAAATGATGGGAACCAGACCACTGGTTACCTCTTCTACAGCTAATGGGCTGAAATTATTTTACAAGAGCCCTCTCCACAAGAGTGACCACGTTTTACTCATAATCACAAGATTGGAAATTGCCTAAAGAGGTTCTCTCCTTCAGCCCTCCTTTTGTTTCAAGAATGAGATGTATTGAAAGTAGCTGACACAGACGTTTCCCTGTCATAGCCTCAAAAGGAATCACTGGAAGTTTCCCTGGGGAATGCACGTCCTTTTCTCACAATTCAACCCAACTATTTAGTAATTACTTCCTGCATTCTTGCTCTACTCAAGGCACTCCAAAGGTATGCCACGTACACAAATGTGAATAAATTTCCAACTCTATCTTTGAGTTTACAGTTTTGTTGGAAGAAAAATATTTAAATTTTGATAAGTACAGTGACACAGAAAGATGTTCAGACAATTTATTAACATATTTTATTTAGCAAGCAGAATAGATGCTCAACTGTTCAAAATACCACCACCAGCCACTGATGAGTTGCTGACACTGCTGTCAATATACACCATGGTGCGGTCGTGTCTGAAAGCCGGACACATTTCCTTAGGGCATTCTAGGATATTACAAAGCAAAATGCAATATGTGCTATAAAAGCCAGAAAGCTGAAATACACCAGGGCACGAGGACTGAAGAAATCATACCAAGCCAGGAAGGTTTGGAAAGGCTTTTCTCATGGCAAAATGTGTACTGGAAACTGGCATTTTCCCCCATGATTTAAGTATGACTCCTACTTCTCTAGCTTTTCAAAGACACAGACATAGAGCCTCATCCTGCAAGCTCTACATGCAACTGTCCACAGACTTCACAACTCACAAGAAGACTGTTTCTCCCACCAAGCCATCCCTTCTTTACAATGAGCAACCTCAATGCCTTTTTTCTTCATGGTGTGCATTTTCCATGCTTTAAATCATTTTTGCTGGGTTCCTCTGGACTTTATCCAAGTTTCCATGTCATGCTTAAACTGTATGGGCCCAAAGTGAAGATGGTGCTTTAACAAAGGCCTCCAGAGGTGAAACATAATACAAAGATTCCTCTGCGGCTGGAGGAGGTTATACTACTGCCGAAGAAAATTAATAAACTTTCAACAGTTTTACCTAAGTGCTTTTTAATTAATATATTTACCAAAATGCTCACCCAAAGAGGGCCAGAGCATGTGTGGAATTGGAGCTGGAAGAGGGAATGTTCTTCCTATAATTTAGCCCACATGAACAGTGATCAAAAGTTCAGTGACCAATACTTTGGCCAAATTTCTGGGACCCAGATGAATACTTTAGGCAAATGAAAGCCTGTGGTATATAAGGCCCCTATAAAAGTTACATTTACGTGAATTTGAGCTGGTGGTCTTAGGAAGGTTTGAAGTAGAAGCGGGGGGGCAGGGAAGGCAAGGGGACCAGATGTGAACATAACCAAAAACACTACTGCAGTTGGCACTTCAGAGTACCTTTGTTGGCAAACTTAGCATGGACCCAGAGATTTAATAGATGAAAACACAAAGCTACCCTCTGATGACTAAAGACAGCACACATGAAGCACACAGCCAGGGGAGGATTAAGCAAATGCAAGCTATTATTTTATCAGCAGTATAGTTGTGATGGACAAGCACAGTGATAAATGAAGGGAAAACTTAGTCATAGCGTGTCAGACACAGAAGGGAGTGTGGGAAGGACTCCATTCCCAGGCCTCACGTTTCAACACAAGGACATGCGTCCCTGAAGTGGCACCCCCGACCTGGCTCGGGCTGCTCTGCTGGGCATGGCCACACTGGCTTTCCTCTTTTCCAGTCTGCTTGCCTACAGACAGGGTACTTTTTGGCCATGGATTAGGCTGTGGGTATCTGTGTTGTGGAGGTCACAGCAGTCCAGCTGGGCAGGTAGCTGGATGGGTAAGTCTGTCTAGCTTGGAAATGGAATTTTAGCCCACTAAGGCTGTGCACCCGAGTATTCCCCAGTCCAGCTTATGGCAATTGCAGAACATTTTCTCTGCTCTCTTTCTGCCTGTTTCACAGCTGGCTGTATACTCTAAAGGACAAGAAAGAAATCATACTGACCCCCTTCTCCTAAATCCCAAGAGGAATTTCAGATGCCGTCTCTCCCCAGAATGCCCACTTGAAGTGGCCATGGCCTCCTCCTTAACAATTATGGATGCAAACAAAGTGAAAAGCCATCTCAGTGGCCTCCAGGCAGCAGAGAGAGCACATAAGAAATGGTTGTTGCCCACTCCCCAACCTCGTATCCCTGGGAATATGACTACAAGGACAAAATAACAAATTTTTTTCTTTGCCTTCCCTGAAGGCACATGGATTTTAACTGCATACCTCCTCTGATAGTCAAGCAGCCATCAGGCTGCTTCTTTACCATGAAGAATTAGAGAACCTCAAGTAAAGTCTTTATGCTACAGAGCAAGAAAGTATGGCTTTGCCCCAAGAACCTATCCAAGCAGTACAGTCAGCATCTTCACACTCAAAGGCAGAACTCTCAAGTTCTGTCTTCTGTTCTAATGCAACACATTCCAATCAGTAACAGTGACTCAGTCATGGCACTGAATCTTCAGACAGGAAGGTGGATCAGACTCCAGGTGAGGCGTGGACAAATTATACACAGTTTGTAAAAGTCCCCAGGTGGGGTGACTGGGTGGCATAGTCAGTTAAGTGTTTGACTCTTTTGGCTTAGGTCATAAGCTAGGAGTCCTGGGATCAAGCACCACATTGGGCTCCATGCAAAATCTGCTTGAGATTTTCTCTCCCCCTACCTCTGCCCCTCTCAGTCAAGCTCTGCCTCTCAAACAAATAAATAAATCTTAAAAAAAAAAAAAAAAAAAAAAGTCCCCAGGTAAGATTCTGAATCACATGTGTAAGGGGTCAAGCCCAGATAGGAATCCAGGTGTTGTAACTCAGTAGAGATATGAACATGGACACATTGCTGTCTAAAGCCTCAGTATCTTTATCTATAAAATGGAGATTTAAAAAAGCCAATCTACCTTTTAGGCTTATCCACAGGACTAACTAAGATAACATTTAGATCAAGATTTTCCCTGACTTCAAACATCCAGTGACTTCTGTGTCAATTCAGGAAAGGCTAAGATATGTTGCAATAACAAATAACACCAATGTTTCAGTGGCTTAACAACAAAAAAAAAAAGTTTATTTCTTTCTTAAAACAAGTCCACTGAGGATCCAAGTAACTCTCCAGGACACCTGTCCTCCCTACACAGAAATCCTGAAATTGCCAAATGAGGCCTATTCTGAGCTCAGTGGCAGAGGAAGGGATCACTTGAAGGTCTCAAATGCAACTAAATATTCCCACATGGAAGTAACATGTGTCACTTCTGTCCACAATTCTCCTCTTCCCTGAAGCGTGCATAAATAAAATCCAATAAACAACCAAGACACTCTATATAGCTGAGAGAAGATAGTCTAAAATGGGCAAGTTCCTAAGCAGGAAGTGGAAATTACCTCCCCTCCTCCAAAAAGCAAAACCCAAGCAATAAGACATGCCTATCATAGGAGAGCACTTGATGGCTCTATGTCCTAACAGTACCAACCACCACTGCAGCCACTGCAGTAAGACTGAAAGCAGCATGGCAAAATACAATTGACACTAAAGGAATCTGCACTAAAAGCATATCTTAGTTGGTTTTCAAGGATGAACTACTATTACTCTGGGCTTTCTCTACCAGAAGGTACTGGACCTACTGACTCTGTGTAAACAGGAAAAGTGATTAAACTGAGCTGAGTGTAAAGGTCCTAAGAATGAACATGATACAACGATGCACATTTTGGACACTCTGTACCTCCTATGTACATTCCCCTCCTCCCTTTTGGTTCTGAAGCTAGAAATAGCTGGACGTCTCGGGAGGCTGCAAGTGAACATCCAATGGCCTACACTGATTTTTAAAAACTTGAAACTCGGGGATCCCTGGATGGCTCAGCGATTTAGCGCCTGCTTTTGGCCCAGGGCGCAGTCCTGGAGTCCTGGGATCGAGTCCCGCATCAGGCTCCCAGAATGGAGCCTGCTTCTCCCTCTGCCTGTGTCTCTGCCTCTCTCTCTCTCTCTCTCTCTCTCTCTCTCTATCATGAATAAATAAAAATCTTTAAAAAAAAAAAAACTTGAAACTGATTTTTCTCTGATCCACCCTGAAAAAAAGAAAAAATCGCTACCAAAATAAACAGACTCCTGACCCAGTAGGTTCCCCGTAACCCCACAACCCTGTGACAGCTACCTGTGTCCTGTGCTCCAAAGCAGGCTGACTAGCCCCACTGAGGGAGGTCGTCCCTATAGATGTACTGCTAACAGCAGTCCCCGGAACCCTTACAGAGGAGTGGCCTACAGAGTAATCCAACAGATAAGCAACTCCTTTTTATTAAGTTGTGTTTTAACCAAATAAACACTGAAAACCAAAGTTAAAAAGTATAGAAGGAAGGAAAGTGTTGAATCTGAGGGCCCTGTTGACTTAACCAAAACATAAAACTATTGTACCTGACTTCCCAGAGGACTTCATATATACTTCTTTTCTCTTTCTTTCTGCATAAATAATATGCCCACATTTCTGCCTCTCAAGACTCTTTCTCTCTCAGTAGGGTTTTTCCTGCTTTGATTAATCATATTTTGGTTTAGTTTCTCAGCAGGGATGACTCACATTCCCAGTGCTTGGAATACACACATCATACCACTCCCTTCCGTGTTTGTTTTTCAGAAGTTCCCGAATACTGACCTGAAATCAGCCTCAGAAGGTGTGAGTGATGTCTCTGCTGCCAGATCCTCGGAAGAGCAGATCTCTGGCTTCATTTCTGCCCAGGAGCCCACTGCGATCGTGAAGGTAGAGGCTGGCATCGGCATAGTTACATAGTAATGCCAACTTGCACGCCCTATAAACAGAAGGAGAGAAACAGCCACAATGAAATCAAGGAAGGGTTTCTGGACCTTACTCTGGTTTTTCTCTCTAGGCACTTGAAGAACTTGTGTGATAAAATGGTATGAGCTATTCTTGGGTTGGGGGGGGGGTCATATCTACCACAGGGGCATCACTGTAGGTCTCAGGGAGAGCACAGAGGGCTGCTGGTTTTAGGTGGTCTTCTGTATCTCCTTGAAGACCAGGAATCAGTTTAAAGCGCTTCAAGTAGGCTATCAACAAAGGGTGGTAACTGAGGTGGTCACATATGGGCTGCAAATATGCAAGGGGGCAGGCTGCATGCTGCTACATAGACAAGAACATGTTTTCTTCTTACTTAATGCCTAGCACAGTGTTTGGCACAAAAAAAAGGATGCTCTACTGAATGAACGAATGACCAAATGAATGATTGCTTCTTTGGTGCTAAACTGTTTTGTCTACATTCAATTTAAGTCACTCATAGTCAAATGGCTATGGTAGAGAACAATGAGACTAGGGAAGGAAGATACCTGGGTTTCAGTCTCAACTCTGAAACTAATTAGCTGTGGAAGCTTAGATTTATCCCTCATCCTTTTTATCTGTTTATGTACTGGGCTAGTCCCCCATTCCTTACTGAGCAGATGAAAACCAAGCCTGGAGAGGTTCAGGGATGCTGAGGACTCTCCATGAGTTTGTAACCGGCCAGGAATTTCAGCAGGGGCTCCCTGCCCCAGCTGAGGGTGTGCAATCCACTGAGGCCAAACCATAGTGACGGTGTTTACCAAAAGAACAAATGATTGATGGCTTATAACACTATCCTTCCTGAATTCTAAGATGGGAAAATGCTTTTAATGTTTCTGAAATCTGAATGTGTCATATGACCTGATCTAATACAGTATTTTTTTTTTTGAGCATCTGCTATAAATTGATGGGAGTGCCTGAGGGAAACTGATATGACCTCATATAATAGAACACACTTCCATGGAAGGAACTTCCATTCCATGAATACCCCCTCGTCTCTCTTTCAGCCCCTTACTAACTCCTTTGCAAGAGCTATTCCTCTCATTCTTGTTAAAAGTTTTAGATGGTCAGACACTCATGGAGTGGCCTGTGATTGTCCAATTTGGTCAATGAGTGGATAAGACGTCAAATTCAGGATCGAAATAGTAACCATGCCCATATTGGCCAGCAGATCTAACATGACATTTTTCAAAATGTTTTACCACTAAAAATGAAAAATAAAGGTTAGATTTTGATCTCCCTATGCTTTGTCTCTCAACTAATTCTGGACTCAGGAAGGTAGAGGGGTCATTATTTATTATCCCCTGAATCTCTACCAACTTAGATCCAAAGAAATACATTACAGGACTCCTCCAATGAAAAACAAAACTTTATTTTTTTTTTAAGATTTATTTATTTATTCATTTAGAGAGAGCAAGAGAGAGGCAGAGACACAGGCAGAGGGAGAAGCCGGCCCCATGCAGGAAGCCCGATGTGGGACTCGATCCCGGGTCTCCAGGATCACACCCCAGGCTGCAGGCGGTGCTAAACCTCTGCACCACCAGGGCTGCCCGAAAAACAAAACTTTAAATCAAAATGTAAGCATAGGGAAAAATATATACCACATTTAAATAAATATGACATGACATCAAGTTTTGAAGTCCCTAGAGGGGATCCCTGAAGAAGGAATGTAGAAGGGCATGCTCACAACTAGTGGAAGCCCATCACAGAAGCAGCCATGCTCTCAGACTTGCTCTAAGTTCATCCTGCTTGTGCAGTCAGAATGGCCACTCTTGACATCAGTCTCGCCACAGCTAAGAAGTGAAAGTGCACTTCTTTTTAAATGTTGGAGCCAGGCCAGTGATATGTGTAGCTTCTACGGAGCTTGAAAGAAAGCCACAGCTTTAAAGAGAACTGCCGATCTGATCCCCAGCCAGTAAGAAGCAACAGACAGTCACAGCAGTCTTGATAAAGGCATGATACAGATCCCACACTATGTGCTGCACTGAGCCCACTTCCCTTGTTTTTCCACCTTCCCTTCACTACCTCATCCTCTGCAACCTGACACCTCCCCAAGGTTCCTCCACAAGAACTTCACCTTGGACTGGACATGATGAGAGGATGAGAGGTTGGGGGGCAGCGGTACAGATGGAAGAAGAAGAAAGGAGTTGTGGGAAAGGAATTAACTCTTTGGAAAGGTTTGTTTTAAAAGAAAAAGCTTGACTAACTGAATTCACTTAATCAAAGGGCTGTGGCCTGGTCATTCTTCCTCTGAAGGATATTCTGGAGTGTTTACCATAGGCCACTGAATTTTCCTGTTAAAAACTTCAGTCACTTGGGCATCAATAAACAAACAGTGATGGTGAGGCTTTCAGGTACAAATGGAAGAGTGGACACATGAGGCTACTTTTGTTTCCTCCCCAAACCCAATTAAAGGATAGTGAAAGGATTCTTTTTTTTTTAATTTTTAAGTAATCTCTACCCCCAATGTGGGGTTTGAACTCACAACCCAGAGATCAGAGTCACACACTCCCCCAACTGAGCCAGCCAGGCACCTTGTAAAATGATTTTTTTCAAAATCCATAAACCAAGAACAGGGAGAATAAAATAGGAGACAACAGCTGTACAATACTGGAAACTAATGCAGATGGAGGCAGGGAAATGGCACGGCCGACCTGAATCCGAAATTAGCAGTGGAGAGACAGGAGCCACCTCATCTTAACCTATAGAAACTCCAAAAGGATGGGGGTGGAAGAAGCTCAAAACTCAGCAGGCCTGGTGGAAAGACTACCTAAAAAGGACTTAGATCCCCAGACAGATTCCCCTATTCCACATATCTGGGCTATTTCTCCATCCCCCCAAACCCCAGTAAATACCTGGAGATTCATTTTCTATAGAGAGTAAAAGAGAGGGCCTCTAGACTGGGGGCTGCGTGAGGAGGAGGAGGGGGAAACAGCACAGTTGAATGCAAATGAATGAGATTAGATGAACACATGCATATCAGATGCTGAGACCACCAGCCATCTTCTCTTATTTGGTTCCCAGAATGTGGGCAATCGGCTTTTACCCTCCAGGCAGAGGAATGAAAAAATGCTCAAGAGAAGACAACTAAGGAGACTCATGTCAGAGTGTCCAATGATCAGGAGGTGTTCTAATATCAGCCCATGATGAAACTTACAATAGAGAAGCCCTATGCAGGCACTCAGAGCTTCCAATCAGCATTTTAGTGTCCCTCCCTCCCCACACCATTCCTTAATGCTGGCAGACAAATCAAGCTCCTCCAGCACCTCTAGAAAGCCCCTTTTGTGACCCTGAGAGACCAAAATAAACAGAAACAAGCAACTTGGAGGTCAGTGGTCTTGCAAGGGGAAGAAAACTTCAAAGAACACCAAACACATACCACTAAGAGCTAAGTACTGCTGTGCTGAAATAAGAATAGCATAATATAAAAAAGGAGCATTCCAAAGTAAAGAGAATGAAAAATATAATGGAAGAAAAGAAAAACTCAATAAAAGTGTGAGATGGGATATAAAGCTGGAGAAGTCTCCTAGAAAGTAGAGCAAAAAGAAAAAAAAAAGAAAAAGAGGGAAAAATAGAAACCAGCTCAGCAGGTCCAATAACCAACTAATAGAAGCTCCAGAGAAAGATTACAGAGAAAACAGAAGGGAGAAAAGCATAAGCTGAAAAAATTGTGAACATTTCCCCAAATTTAAGGGCCCATGATCTTCCAGCTTGAAATGGCACATAATAGCCAGGACACTGGATACAAATCAATCCACATCGAGATACATCACTATGAAATTCAGAACCCTAGGGACAAAGACAAGATTCCACAAGCTTCCAGAAAGAGGAGAAAAAAAAAAATCACATATAATAAGGACATTTTCAGACATGCAGTTTCACAAAAAATTCACCTCCCACGTATCCTATTCTCTGGAAGCTACTTAAGTATGTAAAATATGCTTCAAAAAGATATAGTAAACCAAGAGGAAGGCAGGCAAGCCAATACAAGAGAGAAGCAAAGGGAACCTGTAGAATAATGGAGGCGGGAGATCCCAGGAGCTAGCTGTGTACCCAGGAGAGAGGGCAACCCTGCTCTTCAGAGCAGCTCCCAGAGCCTGCGGAGAGACTGTGTCGGAGGAGAGAAATTACAGGAAACCTGATGTATTTGACCATCTTAGAAGATTTAAACAACCTTCCAAGCCTCTGGGGTTGGTAAATACTTAGAAAACTGAGCAAAGGGCAGCGCAGGTGGCTCAGGAGTTAAGCGCCGCCTTCAGCCCAGGGCCTGATCCTGGAGACCCCAGTCCCATGTCAGGCTCCCTGCATGGAGCCTGCTTCTCCCTGTGCCTGTGTCTCTGCCTCTCTCTCTCTGTGTCTCTCATGAATAAATAAATAAAATCTGAAAGAAAGAAAGAAAGAAAGAAAGAAAGAAAGAAAGAAAGAAAGAAAGAAAGAAAGAAAGAAAGAAAGCCAAACTAAGAGGAAAAACAAACAATAACACAATGATTAACTCCATGAAAAACATTGTACAGAAATAATCATGTAATCACAGTTGTACAAGAGTCTGCTTTTAATACCACAGATATATTATAAAGAATATTGATCTAATCAAGGTCATGATATTAATTACATCAGGAAGATGGGATTTGTGGAAGGGGGTATGTGTATAATGGCGGGGTGGAGAGAGCTAAGTCCCTACCTGTCAGAGTGGGAAGATCAACCTTGAACAACTATGCATCTTACTGAACAACGTGGACATACGTGTCAGGTAATTAGCTAAAGCAGGTAAAAGTAGTTACATCTGAAACAGAAGAAATACAGTACATGTACTGAGGACTGCTATTTTGGGGAGGAGTCTATGAAGCCCAGTAGAACCTTTGACTCTTTGAATATGTGCCTTTCTAGTTTAAAAAAAAAAAAATCAGTCAATTAATTAAAAGGTGATGTTACAAAGAATAGTATTTCTGGTCCTGAGGTAATATTAAAATGATAAGACATACCTCAGAAGGAAGAGGAAAATTAGAGACAAGGAAGAGGCACTAATGCATTAGAAAATTCTTTTAAGAATAAAACATTGACAATGCTTTTGGATATGACATGTAAAGCACACGCAACAAAAGCAAAAATACACAAGTGGGACTACATCAAACGAAACTAAAAAGCTTCTGCACAGCAAAACAAAAACAAAAACCATCAACAAAATGAAAGGGCAACTCACAGAATAGGAGAAAATATTTGCAAACCACATATCTGATAAAGAATTAGTATCCAACATATATAAAGAACTCATACAACTCAACAGCAAAAAATATGATTAAAAATGAGTAAAGAACCTGAATAGACATTTTTCCAAAGGAGATATTCAAATTGCCAACAGATACATGGAAGGTGTTCAACATCATTTACCATCAGGGGAATGTCAATCAAAAAACCACAGTGAGATATCATCTTCCACCTGTCAGAATGGCTAGTATCAAAAAGACAAGAAACAAGTGCTGGTAAGAACGTGGAGCAAAAGGGAGCCCTTGTGCATAATTGCTGGGAATGTAAATTGGTGCAACCACTATGAAAAACAGTATAGAAGTTCCTCAAAAAGTTAAAATAAAACCACCATATGATTCAGCAATGTCTCTTCTGGGTATATACCTAAAGGAAATGAAATCATGATCTCAAAGAAATTTCAACATTCTTATGTTCATTGAAACATTATTCACAATGGCCAAGACATGAAAACAACTTAAATGTCCATCAACAGAAGAATGGATAAAGAAATGCAGTATATATGCACAATGGACTACTACTCAGCCATAAAAAAGGGAAATCCTGCCATTTGGACGACATGAATGGACACTGAAGGCATTATGCTAAGTGAAATATGTCAAATACTGAATGGTCTCACATATTTGTGGAATCTAAAAAGCCATCAATCTCATTGAAACAGATTATTGGTGTCTGCCAGCAACAGGAGCAGGGGAGGTGGCAGAGAAATGGGTAAAGGGGGTCAAAGGGTACAACCCAGTTGTATCAAGTTCTGGGATGTAAATGTATAGCAAAGTGAATATAGTTAACAATACTGTACTGTATTGTATATTTGTAAGTTGCTAAGACAGTAGATCTTAAAAGTTCTCAAAATAAAAAAAAAAATTATAACTACATGAGGTGGTGAATGTGTTAACTAACTTAATTGTAGTAATCATTCCACAATACACACACATATCAAATCATGATGTTGTATACCCTAAACAATGTTATATGTCAATTATAGACCAATAAAGCTGGGAGGGACAAGAATGAAAGAGTGTACACAATAGGCTTTCTCCCTACACTTTGCATTGAAGTGTTGACCTGATTTTTTCTGTCTCTCTGATTCTTGTACCATACATACATCTGACATGTGGGCAAGAGACTTGTGGAAACAGCAAGAACTAGAGTTGCTTTCCAGAGAGAACAGTCCTAATGGAATAAAGGGTATCTGTTTGATGCCTGCCCAAGGTCACAGAGAGTGCCCAAATCACGTCCTGTCCCAGGGCCTTTACCAAAATGTCTATATCCTAGAGGAGGTGTGAAGAGGGCACTGGAAGCCATAAAGAGATGTGATGGGAGAGGAATGACATCAATGTTTTTGTTTTCCAGTTCTGGGGTCTTTTTTAAAGGCAGAAACCTTAAATGACCTAAAATTTGGGATTGAGATAGCAAAAGTGATAGGAAAATCTCAATTAAGTCCAGCAAAAATTTTGCAGAACTGTCATTCTCCCCTGTAGTCTTCGCCAAAGTTAAACAATGGAAAGAAAAGGATGCGGGGGGGGGGGGTGTATTGAAAATATCATCCAAATCCGTATTTTAAATTCTCAAGATGATTTTCTTCTATACCACCCTCAAGATTTTTCATTTTTTAAGATTCTTAAAGTTCCTCTATTTGTAGGGCTCATTTGGAATAAACAGTTTCATACTTAAAGTTTTCACAGCAAAAAAGTTTTCTAGGCTACCAAGTGACAGTTAAACAGGGGTGGATCAAGGGGCTGGGCCAAATAAGAACTGGCTAGGAACACATTTCCCAGAGACCCTGGTTGGACCCTTCACAGAAGCTCCCCAAAGCTGTCCAGCCCTGGGCTTCTTGCCCAACCCTGGGTGAATGTTGGAGCCACTGCTGTGACAACTGAATGCTTCCAGCTCTCTGGGGGAGGTTTTTACTAGTTTCTTACTATGAGGGCATGTCTGGTAGGAAAGCCTCATTTGGGCTGTCTGTTAATGGATTATTCCACTGAGCCCAATCTTGTATGAAGACTACCCACTGCCACAGGGAGCTAGGTGCTCAAGAAATACCTGATCTCATCCTCAAACCCGACTGCAAAAAAATACAAATAACAAGGTGAAATTACTGCCCCCAGAAAGCAGAGCATGCATTCCAAAGACAAAGAGAAATAATTTCTGGATTATCTATTGTTTGGGATAAGCCTACCTTGCAAAGAGAATTGATGAGAGCTTATTTCTTCTGAATATGTCCATTGATTGAGCTCCAGCTCTGGAATCTGACTGCTGGGGTTCAATACCTGGAGCCACATTGTGCCCAGTGTGGGCACATTGCTTAATCTATATATCAATCTCCTCATCTGTAACAAGGGAATAAATCATAGTATCTGCCTACTAGGATTATGTGAGGATTAAATTAGATAATATATAGAGAAATCACTAGACATAGTAATTGGCACATAATAAGTGTTAAAGAAACGTTAACTGCTGTTGTCTTTACAACTCCCTCCCCCTGTTGCTTGGGCTGACTGTCTGGAGGCAGAGACAAAGAATGTTGAAGGTATGGCTGCCACATGTGCACTGAAGCCTGTGGCCTGATGAGGCCCACATATGGGGTTTAAGGTTGAATGGCATTAAAACGCAGTGCACACAAAGCCATCCATTTAAAGGAGAATGACAGCCCAAAGGGGGCATCCTGTATGACTTCATATAGAATGGGCCATTTGGAGACTATTTAAATGGTGTTTACTTTAAATGAGCCATCCTCGATGAAATAGACAGTGAATGCCTTCATTTTCCTTTTTTGATTCAATTCACTTGCCCTAGACTCCCTTGCTACACCAGCTGCAAAACAAAGAGAGCATGTTGTACTTGAATTAACCCAGAGTTTTTCCTCTGCAAAGGCCAGGAGTCCATCACACCACTGGATGATTTCACGGCCAGGCCGGATTCATTAGCAAGACTTACAGGGAGGGGGAGGTAGGAAGGGACCCAGAGGAAGTGGCACTCCCTAACCAAACAGGCTTGAGCAGCCACCCATCTAGCCTCCCTTCTGGGCCTCCTCAGAAAGTTCCTGAATACCCCTACACCACCTTCTCAAATTATTTAGTTAGGGTGGAAAATTCTTATACTCTGATAGTCTCCCTAGTAAGACAGATACATCTTATCAAGTATTGTTCTTATCATAATAGAAGCTGCCACAAGATCCAAATAGACATGCTCATGTCCAAAACAGGACTGAAATTTTCTTTAAAGATAACTGTATTTTTTTCTAGGTATGAAAAGGACTTGGAATGGGTCACTTTTCAAATCATAAGAGGCAGTTTAAAATTTAGTTTTGAAAATTCTTCTAACTAAAGAGGGTTAAAACAATTGCCTTTGATTTTCTCATTTATCACATTTTTAAAATAAAACTGTCCTAGGTTCTCCCTCCTCCTGTGTCTCTGCCTCTCTATCTCTCTGTCTATCATAAATAAATAAATATTTTTTTAAAAAAAGGGGGGGATCCCTGGGTGGCTCAGCGGCTTGGCACCTGCCTTTGGCCTAGGGCGCAATCCTGGAGTCCCGGGATCGAGTCCCGCGTCGGGCTCCCGGCATGGAGCCTGCTTCTCCCTCCTCCTGTGTCTCTGCCTCTCTCTCTCTATGTCTATCATAAATAAATAAATATTTTTAAAAAACTGTCCTATGAATAGTTTTGAAGATTCTATCTTCCAAAGGCGGAAGACTGAAGAGGAAAAAGGAAGAACATGATATAATCAGTCCATGAGGGGGGGCACTGTTTACACCAAACCAGTGATTAACTTTGCTAATTATTTTGGAAAATCATTCTTATAAAAAAAAAAATTAAGAGAAGAAAATTAAGATACTATAGTCATTTTTACACATCAATCATGCTCAAGAATAGTCAATTAAATACAAAATGTATGGAACATCATTATCCTTAGGGGAGTCTTGGAAATACTCATAAAACATATTATAAGAATACACCATTCATAACCCTTCTGTTTCTACAGAGGTGAAAGCAGATTATTTATCTTTGCAAAGTTTTTTTTTAAGATTTTATTTATTTATTCATGAGAAACACACACACAGAGAGAGAGGCAAAGACATAGGCAGAGGGAGAAGCAGGCTCCATGCAGGGAGCCTGATGTGGGACTCGAACCCAGGACTCCAGGATCACACCCTGGGCTGAAGGCGTTGCTAAACCACTGAGCCACCCGGGCTGCCCATATCTTTGCAAAGTTAAACATCTCACAGAATCTTTTGTATTTAAAAAGTTATTGCTTTCCCTGGAAATTAAAACAGGCACTTAAATTCTTCCTATTAAGCATTTACTTTATCTTTTAAACTCTTGCACTGTACATTAGACAAGTAACATTCATTTGGAAACATCGGATTGATACATGCTTTTATTTAACATATCAGATTTCTTTCCCCAATTCTTCTGTCATCCCTGCTCATTTTCTACTTCACCATGGACTCTTTCTCTAGCCACTCTTCTTAATTTCAGAGCTTCTTGCTCAAAATGTCCCCTACATCAAGCTATTTCATTATTTTGGAATGTCTGTATCACACATTAAAGATGCTTAAGATGAATAAGAACATGCATACATATGTGTGTGTTTATATATGTACATATATGTGTATATTTATATACATGTATTGATAGTCGCACCATACACAAGGTGCATGTTTTATACATTTTGTGTATTTTTAAAATAATAATAGATACATTAAAAAAAGAAAGGAAAGGTCCCAGTTTGGGTTGCTCTTCCTCTCTTGGCTTCCTTGCCCAGTGCTTGAGTCTCTTCAGCAAACCCCAGCCCTTTCTCTTTCACTACTTTGTGTGGCTGAGTCTACACTTCTAGTTTTATGAGTTAGTGCCACCCTCCTGAGTACCCACAGCGTGACGGTCTTTCGTTAGTTCTTCTCTACTGTTGCTCAAGGGCGGGAACGGGCACCAGAACAAATATGCACCGGCAGTGCCTAACCAGGGACATGTGTCAGGCCATGCTGCCGCTTCTCAAGCACCGATGCCACCCCGCAGGGCTCGGGCTTTGCTTCCCCGAAACATGGTCCCGCCTGCAGCACGGGAAACCCAGAAGAGAATGACCTTCCAAGATCATTCTTGTGAACCAGGTGAGAGGGCGCCACCTACCGAAGGGAGAACACAAGCACCTCCGCAGGTTTTGAGGTTTTTCCCTAATGGCTGATATCACTGAAGGCTAATAATACACTGCACCAGGCTTGTTATTCCAAGTCTCAGCCACCACTCTGACCTGTGACACAGATTACCTAGTCCCAGGTAGAGAGTGGGCCTGCAAGCCAGACACCAAATCATACTGCTCCCGATGGTCACAGGTATGCTCGAGTACTATGAACGTAAAGCCTGAGACAAAAATCCAAGGCAAAAAGATTTGGCACACACCTGCTATAATCATCATTACCCAAGATGATCCACCACAAGGAAGGTAAGCAAGAAGGAGTCAAAAAGCGAATCACAAACCGACAAAGATTTGGAAAGTGCTAAGGCATGACCTTATGGGGGATGTAACTGAGCAGAACACTGTCTCAGTCACCATTAGCTTTCTTTAAAAAAAAAAAAAAAAGATTTTATTTATTTATTCAGGAAAGACAGAGAGACAGAGAGAGAGAGAGAGGAAGAGACACAGGCAGAGAGAGAGGCAGGCTCCATGCAGGGAGCCCGATGTGGCACTTGATCCCAGGACTCCAGGATCATGCTCTGAGCCCAAGGCAGATGCTCAACCGCTGAGCCACCCAGGGATCCCCCACGATTAGTTTTCTTTTCTTTTTTTTTAAGATTTTATTTATTTATTCTTGAGAGACCGAGAGAGAGAGAGACAGAGAGGCAGAGTCACAGGCAGAGGGAGAAGCAGGCTCCACACAGGGAGCCCAGTGTGGGACTCGATCCCGGATCTCCAGGATCAGGCCCTGGGCTGAAGGCAGCACTAAACCACTGAGCCACCCGGGCTGCCCACGATTAGCTTTCTAAAGAGAAAAGATAAATGCATTCACTCCAAACTCCTACCCCTTGAAACATGTGTACTAGCTCAGAATAAAGTTTCCCCAGTTCTGGGAACAAGGAGCTTTCTCTACTTTGCATTCTATCTTTGTGATGAAACTCTTAATCATAATCATTCCTAAATGTCTTTCACGTTACCATTTCCTTATACGTAATTCTTGCTTGCACACTGTGGGAGCAGCCTAAATAGTATTGCTCATTTTGAGCCACCAAGAGGGAAGAAAGTTGGCTTTCAACTGCACATAGGAGGGTCTGGACCCTGAAATCTTGGCTTCTTCCTGGAATTTCCCACACAACGTCAAGAGAGAGAATGTCAGAGAGTTGGTCTACTGGGCAAGCCAGAGTAGCATTTTGCCCAGAATGAAGTAATGTCTACAGTCTTTTACTTTTGCACAGAAAAATGAAATCAGATACGATGTGAGGGCACATATAGTTTTTAACACCTTTCACTTGTTCATATGCTGCTTCTCTTACATTTTTAAGGACCTCAAGTTAGTTTTGTTCATTTACTTGAACCTTTCCATGAAAAAGAAGTGGTATGTTTTATTTTTCTAGGAAGTAAAAATACACTAAATTAGACTCTGCAAAAATAAAATAAAACTAAACAAAAGAATTGCCAAACAGGGAAAAATAAGAATGTAGTATGCCAGTTTTTTCTTTTAAAATCTATTGAGCCTGGAGAAAAGGCATAAACTCTAAACAGAAGCATAACTAAAGAAATGACCCCAAAATCATTTTTGTTACTATTCAGTAGTGCTTTTAAGTGCTCCTACCATGAACATATTATGTCTATCTATCAAAAGACATTTATTCAACCAAGTATCGAGTACCTCTTATATACAAAGCACTTTTTTGGGTGTGGGGTCTCTGTGAGGTACATTTTGGCAGGGAATATAGGCCGATGATAACACACAGAATAACATTTCTGCTTGCCTGAATGAGATTCTGTTAAGGAAGTTAAATAATAAAGGAGCCAAACAACTCAGTCTGAATCTATAGCTTTGACGTAGCCTTCTTGAAAAAAGATTGGTAACTTCTGAGCTAATAAAATTCTTATGATGGTCACCAAGCGACAATCTAAACCATTAGCCTTATTTTAAAAACAGCTAGGAGGAATGATTTCCCTCATGTAGCAGGGACTCAGAGGTCTGTCTTCTGATTTCTATCCCCTGCCCAAGAGCTGCAGTCATTTCTGTCGCTGGTATCTGATTATGCTGCTCCCAGGTGCTTTGCTTCTTTCGGGAAATCAGCTGGTGCCTGGCAAATGTGCTAATCACTAGATGTGTCATTGTGATGTAAACTGTGACTTGTGGGTCAGTTTTCCGCTGGTGTTTTCAAGAAGAGCTCATCCTTTTAAAGGGCATTGTGCACAGTAGAGTGGAGGTCCTAGGAGACCAATATACAATCTAGAAAACATAACTTGGAAAGGAAATAGTATCATCTTGTAGCCACATACCCTTTTACTCTAAGTAGCACAGAGACATTTGGAGACATGATTCCATCTTTAGGACAGCCATTTTGGGTCTGGCAAAGAGCTCTGTTTGCCCTCTTTCCTGGTTACCCTTTGAAAAATACTCAGCTGTGACTATGGGGGAATTGCAGTATTAGGTATAGAGTTTTTTCCTTGTCTAGCTCAATCCTCCTTCCATTCGAATTGGTAAAGTCTGCTCAATGACATCGCGTAAGTATAAGCAGCATGAATGTAAGCCCACGATATCACATAAATGTAAGTGGTATGAACGTAAGCAAATCCCAATTAGCATCTGCTTCATTATAACTCTACCCTGAATTGGTAATTCTGAAAAAAAGATCCACAGATATATTCCTGCAAGTATGAGCATTTTTCATGAAAATTTTAAAGTCCATTCTTGTCTTAATTTTTTATAATCTTCAAATAGACAGACAATAACAGCTACCAAAGTGGTCAGAGCTTTCTTTTCTGTAAAGGGCTGGTTTGTAAACATTTTACAAACTAGCTATATATTTTTTAATGCAAATGTTCAGCTCTGCCACTGTAGCACAAAAGCAGCCACATGCAATGGCCATGTTTCAATAAAACTTTATTTACAAAAATGGGCAGTGGGATAGATTTCTTAAGCACACTGGATCATCCAGATATAACTGAGTACTACCAAACAATTTCAGAGTCCACATCTGCATTAGTATATATGAATGCACAGGGACATGCAACATTGCTTTGATGATTGAGAGATAATGAGAAAAGAACATACGGAGGATGTTTTTGGCAAGTAAAGGCTATATGACATCACAGTATGCTGTGTAAACAAAAGCTTTACAACACATGGAATAAAGTGATGGGGAACAAGATCGTCACGTGGCTCAGGGTAGAAGAGGCACGATAATCTCAATAGAACCTTCAGAAGCTGGCAGCACTACATTCATATTGTGAGGGGCAATTTCATTTCAGCAAAATCTTAATCTTTACATTAAAATTAAGTTACTAAAAAAAATAAAATAAAATTAAGTTACTTATTTGAATTTTATTGATTTCATATTTTGGTCTATGTTTAATTTATATTTTATTTTGGCTTTATAGATGTGTAAGAGTTATCTATCATATAATAATATATTACAATATACCTTATTAGACATATAATATAATTTATATAAGAGTTTGTGCCTATTCTTATATTTATGCTTTCTAAAATATCATTCTAATACAAATAATTTAAGTCCATTCCAGTGACACAAGTGGACAGTGAATGGAACGAAAGGAAATCCATAGACCCGATCCTGTCTGTTGGCACATGCCAGAAAAGAAGGTCATGAACACTTTAAGAAAAAATACTCAAAATAAAAGTCAAAGAAAACATTGTTCTAAGGACTTAGGAAGAACAAGCCTCAGAAATCAATTGACTAAAAAAAAAAAAAAAAATCAATTGACTATAGAAACAAAAATAAGCTTAGTAAACTGGCATTCCCATCACGATACAAGAAGACATAATTTCTATAAAAAAGTAGTAGAAAGTCATGAGAAGACAAAAAAGCTCAGACAGTAAAACAGAGTGAGATTAAAAAAAACAAAGTAACAAGATAAGAGATGAGGGAGGATTGTAAGAAACTGTTACAGTAACAACTTAAATCTGTAATAGAATTACTAAAGAACAAAATGTCTCTATGGAAAATCAGCCTTAGATAGTATAAGTAAAAAAAATAAAAAGGCAAGCCACACAGACTGGGAAAACATATTTGCAATACATACATATGACAGAGGGCTTATATCTAGAATATAAAAGTATTCCTACAATAATAAAACAATCAAAACACCTACATTAAAGAGATGCTTGAAGAGATGCTTTTAAAAGGACGATATAAGAATGTACAATAAGTACATGAAAAGTTGCTCACCATCATGAGCCATCAAAGAAATGCAAATCAAAACCACAAGGAAATATTTTTTTAAAGATTTATTTATTTATTTATGATAGACACACACACACACAGAGAGAGAGAGAGAGAGAGAGGCAGAGACACAGGCAGAGGGAGAAGAAGGCTCCATGCCAGGAGCCCGACGCGGGACTCGACCCCGGGACTCCAGGATTGCGCCCTGGGCCAAAGGCAGGCGCCAAACCTCTGAGCCACCCAGCGATACCCAGGAAATAATATTTTAATCCCAGCAGGACAACAAAAATTAAAAGGACCAACACCACCAAGTGTTTGCAAGGATGCACAGCAACTGGACTCTCAGACATTGCTAGTGGAATATAAAATGATTCAATCACTTTGCAACTAGTTTGGCAGACACTTACTGAGTTAAAATATACATATATGATCCAGCAATTCCACTCGTGGGTATTTACCCAAGAGAAATTGAAAATCTCTATCCACAAAAAGACTTCTACATGGATATCCACAGCACATTTTTTGTGATGGCCAAAAACAATTCAAATGTCCCTCAACAGGTGAGCAGATTAAAAAAAAAAAAGTTTATTCATATAATGGATGACTATTCATCAATTTCTTTATTTAAAAAAAAAATTTTTTTTTACATAAACTCTACCTCCCAACATGGGGCTCAAATTTACAACCCCGAGATCAGAGTTACATGCTGAGCCAGTCAGGCACCCCCATCAATTTCTTTAAAGACAGTAAACTACTGCCACCTACAACAATACAGACGCATTTCACAAACATGTAAAACAAAAGAAGTCTGACACAGAAAAGTACACACAGAATAACTCCATTTATCTGAATCCATAGGAAAGGGAAAAGTAATCTACAGATACGGAAATCAGATCTGTGGTTGACTGGTATGGGGTTGGGGACAGATGGCAAAGGCACAGAGAATTTCTACGGTAACAGACATAGCTACAGCTTCATAGGGGTGTTGATTAATTATATAGGTGGATATATTTGTCAGACCTCATGAACAAGACTTAAACTGTCTGCATTTTATTATATGTACATTATACTTCAATAAAGTTGATTTTTTTTAAATGGCACCCATAACTAGCTATGTTCTAGAAAGTTTTGAATTACATAAACAAAAAAAAATTCTGTGAGCCTCTAGGTAGGAAAATCAGACTACTTTCAAAGAATAAAAAAAAGAAATTAATATCAGATTTTTCCTCAGAAATACTAAGGGATAATAATGAAAACATGTACAGTCAATTTCAAAGGGAAAAAAAGTCCTAAGAATTTCATACCTAGTCAAGGATTGTTTATAAGTGAATACAACAAAAAGCCAACCTAAATATGGGAAGGCTCAGAAAATATACCACATATCCACCTTTCTAGAAAAAAATATTGGGGCATCTTGGTGGCTCAGTCAGTGGAGCATCTGACTCTTG
Organism: Vulpes lagopus; assembly: GCF_018345385.1. Lineage (NCBI taxonomy): Eukaryota > Metazoa > Chordata > Mammalia > Carnivora > Canidae > Vulpes > Vulpes lagopus. The sequence continues at coordinate 129,172,836 of NC_054825.1, forward strand.
ATTTTGCCTCAGGTCATGATCAGGTTTTGAGATCCAATCCCATGCTGGGCTCAACACTGATTGCGGAGCTCGCTTGGGATTCCTCTCTCCCTCTCCCTATGCCCCTTCTGTGCCTTGGGAAAATAAATAAATAAAATATTTATATATATATATATATATATATATTTTTTTTTTTTTTTTCCCACTTACCAGCGGAGAGATGATTCAAACTTAAGGGCTCAAGAATAAAGAAAGTCTAACTACTCAATGCAAATGATTTGAAACTGAATGGAAACATAAAACAGTAATTATAATTCCTGGAAGAGAAGAAAGAACACAAAAACAAAGTATAAAGATACTATCAGTCCCAAACCACAAACTGTATTAATTAAAACTGGGGAACGGAATGTTGGTAAGGGAAGATGAGAGAAGTAAATGCTCATTAAGTTTATTATTTGATATAAAGTGTAGAGCTATCAGTTAACTAAATTGTGAAACAGCCATTTATGGAATACTCTGCAGTCATAAAAACAATGAAGAAGTTGAAGGAGGAAGCACAATACAAAAATAATGTGTATAGCAATGTTATGATTTGTGCAACAAAAAAGGAAAAACTATACTATACACAAATTAGTGTATAGTAAATAGAAATTGGTCACCCTAATTGCCTTGGGGGGACAGTTCCTGGGTAGCTGGAAAATAGGAGCAAAAAGGAGACTATTGTAATTTTCTTGTCCTTGTAATCTACTTTTAGAAAATAAAGTTTTTAAATATATTACTTGTTTTATTTTGTCTTGGCTTTGAGAATCAAGTAAACACTCAGTGAAGACTCCAGTACATGTGTAAATCTAGTTTGATAAAGGAAATACCACAAATCAAAAGTACACTTGTTATGATGAGCGCTGAGTAATGTATGGAATTGCTGAATCACTAGATTGTACACCTGAAACCCACGTAACAATGTATGTTACCTATACTGGAATTAAAATAAAAATTTTTTTAAAGGGAGATATTACAAGTCAGCAAAGATCCAATAAATGATCTTGCAGCAACTAGTTTCCTAATTGGGAAAAAAAAAAATTAGTTCTCATTTCACAACCCTAACCAGAATAACCTGTGACAGATTAAATTACAAAAATTAAACTAAAACTTAAATAAAAATATTAGAATAAAACAGGTAAATCTAAGAGCAGCAAAAGACTTTCCAAGAGAAACCTGACAGATTTGACTACATTAAAATTAAAATCTCTTATCAAAAACATTATATGAAAAAACAAAAAACAAAACATTATATGAATACTATAAACTGGACAAAATGCTTTTCACAAATATTAAGAGATTAATATATTTATTCTTTTATATAGGAGACTAGCTTATAGATTTACTTAATGTAAGTTTATGTGGTTAGGGGAGACTCCATAAGGAAATGAAGACCCAAATAAACCATTCACCAGTGTACTTTTCTGCAGCATTTGATGAAGAGGCAGTCAACTCAGGAACAGCCAGAGGGAAGAGATGCACAGGAGAAGGTGTGCAGGGGCGGGGCAGCAGAGCGTAGAGCTTCCATGCCTTCTCCCAGGATCTTCATATGTTTACCAACCCAGAATCTCCAATATCTTTATTTTTTTAAGAGCCAATCAAATTAAAAGATGAAACAACTTTGAAAGCCTCACTAAGGCCTCAGAATAAAAACAGGCAAAGGAAGTGAACAATTAATAACAATGGTTAAGAAACTTTCGAGGACAAGTGGAACCCCGTCGATTATCGAAATAATCCAATTAAAGAGAAACCTTCTCTTGCCCATCAGAAGGGTGATGCTCCTGGTAACCAGGACCCTCATAGCTACTCATGAGAGTATAAATTGTACAACCTTTCTGGAAAATAACCTATCTAAGAAATGAACCAACAATCTTAAACATGTTCAAAACTTTTGACTCAATAATCTCATTTTATACAAACTATCTCCTCTGGAATTTAATGCATCTTTATTTATAACAGGGGGGAAAACCTGGAAACAATAAAAATGTCTAGTAATATGGAAACATTACAAAATCTGATATATTCACACAACAAAATTATTATGCAGACATTAACATATTTTTGAAAAACACATTGTGACTTGGAAAACATTCAAGATATACAAAGAGTAAAATAAATGGAATATAAAAATGTTACATGCTAGGACAACAATTTTGAAATGATAACATGTATGATACATATAGGTTTTAAATACTGTAGGGAAAAAAAATACTGTAGGGAAATGCAACAAAATGTTAGCAACCATTTTCTCTAAAATTTTTTTTATTATTTTTGCTTTTCTACAAATGTTAGTTTCTATAATAAGTATGTGGGTGGAGACACAATATTCTAAATTAAGAAATAACAAATTAGAAAAAATTTACCTAGCGTCAACATGCTCTGGATCTCAACTGAAAAAGTTGATTATTGCAACAAGCAAGTGATTCACAGACACAACCTTGATGTGTTAGCACATCTTTCTTACATACCTTTGGTTCAGAGACAAGTGGACATATAGTGTGCAGGACAGATGCCTTAGCAGGACAACTCCAGTGGGCCAGCCAACAGGAGCTCTATCGCCCAGCCTAATGAACAAACTGAACTACAGACAAGGCAACTGTAATGGTGTTTCCATGACGCACTCTGCCTGTCCCAAAGTCTTCAAACCAAGACTACCCACTTACGGCCCACAAACCACCAGGTGAAAGCAACTCCAAAATTAATCCAGGAATTGATAACTCTAGCGTGAAGAGCCCTGCATGCCATGTCCAGGCTTCCAACTGCCCCTCCCCATCCCCTGCTGTTTTCTCTAGCAAAATGTTTTTAGTATGTTCACTCCAACCCAACTCATAAAGGAGCTCTTTAAAGTTGAGAAAAACATTGCGTATTGGATCCCTGGGTCCAGCATGTGTGCACTACAGAAAGAAGCACAGAACACATGTACAGTACCTTCCCGAAGCTGTGTTGGCTTGGCAGGATTTTCCCCACTCATTAAAACAACAAAAGATGCAGCTGCTCCAACTGTAGCCTGCCATGTTGACATGGCAACGGGTGGCTCCTGGCATGGAAAAAGAGCCCTGTTGTTTACAGGAGATCCTATAGTATAAACACATGGCCTGCATAAGAAAGACAAAGAAACAAAAGAGGGGAATCTTTAAATGAGTTGTCACTTTTCTCACCACCAGGGTAGTGAAGGTTAAGTTGAGCTTTCAAAGAGAAAAAACATTTGAGGCTTTGAAGTTGACTGGTTTCAAAGCATTTTGAACTGAAACTGCCACGGGCTGGCTATGTGAATAGCCGAGTAGTAATTTCTTCCAAATAAGTTACTTAAATATGTAAAGAGAGGTTTGTTTGTTTTTTTTTTAAGGGAAAAATAGCTTTTTGGATAAAGTTTTAAATACTAGTCTGCCAATTTAAAATCTGTATTACCCTTGCCCCTCCCCTTAGGCCCTTACGCCTTCAAAAGAAAAAAGTTTTAGAGACATTCTTACAAACCTTTTGGAAAACATTCTGGAAAAGAAAATATGTTTGGAGATCACCGAGATATTAATGTTTGGAAAAACAAGCTGGTGGTCTCAAATCCAGTTGCTGGCGGGCAGATATTCCCAATCTTGGAAACCACCACCTCAAATGGAACCCTTGTGGGAATCCCTGTGTGGAGGCCAAGAACAGAGGTTGGCATATAAACAGAAGCGTAGGTCACAACAACGGGGCTTGTGATGGGGAGGCCAAGTGTAGAGTCATTACAAAGCGAGTGCAGGAAACCAAATGGTATGACATTAGGGCTCGTTCTGCCACAATTAAAAGTTATAAGCCCAGCCATACTAAGAATGATCCTTTCCATGATTAAGTCAGATGAACAACAGCGATTGAAAAGATCTATGAGATCAAAGGAATCCATTCTTTTGATACCACAGAGTTGAAGGCACAAAAGTGACCCTCAGGAAAATGTTTTAGGAAAATGTCTCCATTTTTTGCTTTTCAGGAATTATGACAAATATGATGTAGTTTTAATCAGTTTGATTTATAGAATAAATGAATAGAACAGAGCACTCTTGGTAAACTGGTTTTCCTTTTTCATTAACATCAATATGACTGAACATTTACTGAGCTCCTACAATGTGCAGGAACACACAGAATGATGGTCCTACTCCATCAGTCAGGTCTCAGTAGTAAAAGACACACCAGTCTGGATCTTAAGAAAGAGAGGTGACTTAACACAGGGCACTGGCTATCCAAGTGACAGAAGAACTGAGAAGCCAAACGGGGGAAGGTGAGGCAATCCAAGGATTAGCCATAGTGGTAAGTAGCTGCTGTGAGTCCTCTGGGTGAAGGAGCTGGTATTACCAGGAGCTAATGGGCTGCAATGGCAGGGTTCACCTGGCAAAAGCCAGAGTCACGGTGGGGACTGTCCAATGGGTGCTGGGACCAGATGAGACTCAGTCACTCCTGGAGATGCCAAAGAAACCCAAGAAGGAGGAAGAAATGCTTGTTTCTCACCAACTGTTTCTGCTCTCAAATTTTCCTCCATTGCCCTACATAGGCCAAACTTAGCAGGAAGCAGAAGACAAGGGAGCCTGGGAAATGAGGTTCCTTGTCATCCAGAGATCACAACAAGAACAGAAACTGGACCTAAATTAAATGTCCTTATAACCTGCAGCCCATTGACAAATACTTGAGGCAGGCAGAGTATGACATTCCTCCAGAAAATCCCAACTGTCTTAATGTTTTGCTAGAGGAAAAAACCTAAGCTTGACAATAGATAGGCCTCCAGGTTCCTGGGAGTCTTCTTTAGCATATGAAAGTCCTTTTGGAAACTTTGCTTTGTCTTTAACTCCCCCAACTCCAAAGTATATAATCAGCCATTCCTTGTAACCCAAGTGCTGCCCCTTCTATTTACTGGTCCTGTCTTGAGCTTTATTTTTATTTTTTATTTTTTAAAATTTCTTTATTTATTTTAGAAGGGGAGGAGGGGGGATCCCTGGGTGGCTCAGCGGTTTAGCGCCTGCCTTTGGCCCAGGGCGAGATCCTGGAGACCTGGGATCAAGAGGTTCTCTCTCTCTCTCTCTCTCTCTCTCTCTCTCTCTACTTGATCTGGAAGGAATCCAGCTGCCATGTCAAGACAGTCCTCACACAGCCTATGGAGGGGCCCATGTGCTAGAAACAGAGACCTCTGGCCCAGTCAGTGAGGACCTGAGGCCTGCTGAAAACCATACAAATAAATCTGGAAGAAAATCTTCCAGCTACAGCCAACCCTTGAGATGCACGTGGCCCCAACAGCTGACTGCAACCTTGTAAGAGATACTGAGCCAGAACCACTCAATTACGCTGCTCCTAGATTCTTAACCCTCAGAAACTGAGATAATAAATATTTGTTCTTTTAAACTATTAAGTTTGGGGTGATTTGTATGCAGCAATAATAGATAACAGAATTTTCTCAGGTTTCTGGCTCAGGTGATAAGATGTGTTGCGAAGCAATTACACAAGAAAGAAGTCAAGATGACAAGCAAGGACACAGGATGGGACAAGAGAGAAGGAGAGTCCCTATTTATTTTGCGCATACAGGACTTAATACACCCAATGGCAGAGGGTACTTGTATGGACATAGAGATCATGATTTTCCAAGCACAAACTACTATTCAGCAATGGGACTGAGTGTCTGAAATCGGCTAGATCATAGAAAATTGAGGAATGATGGGTTTATGAACTAAGTATTGATGTTGCCAGCAGATTTGAGTCTGGGTGCCATCCACAAATCAGGGAGTGTGTGTGGGAGGAAATCCTCCCATTGGCTGGATTTTTAAAAAGCATGTTATCACTATCCTTTCCTCTCTCATTCTTGATCATTTCCCCTCTAAATGGTCTAGTCCTGGGATCCCTGGGTGGCGCAGCGGTTTGGCGCCTGCCTTTGACCCAGGGCGCGATCCTGGAGACCCGAGATCGAATCCCACATCGGGCTCCCGGTGCATGGAGCCTGCTTCTCCCTCTGCCTGTGTCTCTGCCTCTCTCTCTCTCTCTCTGTGACTATCATAAGTAAATAAAAAAAAAAAATTAAATGGTCTAGTCCTAGATATTTTTTCTAGTTCTGTCTTGACCCCCACCCCCACCCCACCCCCAGCATCCTCTTGAGGGCTCTTTCTACCATATGGTCCCAGGACACCTGACTCCTCCCACCATAGGGATTAGTTACCTGGCTAGCCTCCCCCCACCCCCACCCCGCCCCCAGAAGCTCTCACTTCTCACTCTCCTCTGTCCTCAAAATTCTCTTCTGTTACCTCTTTTCATCGCTAGGGCATCCTTGCTGCTAAAATCTATGTTTCCTTTTCCCACTTTCTGTAGAGGCTGCTTTTAGGCTTGAGCAATGGAATGTAGAGCAAGGCAAAAGTGTGCGCAGTGACCCTGAATACAAACAGGCCCATCAGGCCAGCCACTTCAAAATATCCATAGGCCTTAACTAACCACTGGGCTAAGTACAACTAGGCACAAGTACCAACAAAACAGGAAATTCCATACATCTCCAGATCTCTTCACCTTCCGCCTTTAAATACAGCCCCCACTTCCTTGCAGACGGTCTCTCCTGTGCTGTCCTCCCTGCTTTTCCCTTGGGGTGCATTCAGTAAACTTCTATCTCCTTTGTTCTGCCTCAGGTGAATTCTGTCACCACCAGCCCCCACCCAATAGAGACGCCCCACATTTCGGGACCCCCATCTGAATGGGAGAAACACCACACTTCCGCCTTGGTCTCCAGAGCTGTAACTCCGAAAGTGTAAAAAGCTCCATCTATGGATATAGATCCACAGATATAGCCATGTCTGAAATGGGACTCAATTGTTTTCTCATTGGAATGTTTTCACAAATAGAAAAATACTCATCAAAGAGGGAGATCCTAAGCTAAATTTCTTGAAAACAGAGATTATATTATCTTTGTGCTCCCAACCTACTCCTTTCTTGGCCTTTACCCTTTCTCAGTTCCAGCCTCCCTTCTTCCTTTCCCAACATGCCCACACCAAGCACTGTTTAATTCATAAGCAATGGCCTTTGGAGATTTTACAATGTGATATCCTTTTGCATGTTGCACATCCTAGTGCAAACATCTAAAATAATGTAAAGTTAAGTGACTATATTTTTAACCTTAACCTCTGGATAAACCTCTAGAGGCGGAATTTGGGTCATCACAAAAAGTGAAGAATGGGTGAACGTAGGGACTTCACTGAATTGTGAAAATCATACTCCCCACGTGGTGATTCAAGAGTCAAGATGGCTCCCATCACGCACACCTACAAATAACTACCTAGAGCTGATTTCCTGTCCCCCATGCCCTGTGCCCCAAGAGGGGAGGAAAATCTATGTGCATTTACAAATAAATTCTGCAGCTATCTGGATGTGTAATCACTGAAATATCTGCAGCTGTGTTTACTCAAAATGCACAGTCTTGCACTTCAGCCATGTTGCTAAAACGCTCATGGGACAGATGTGCAGGCGCCAGCCTCCAGTGCTCATAACTTCATTATTTCCAGACTCAATAATTCCTTCCAGCACAAAGAGGAAAACTCTCTCACACCAGGGCTCATCCCACATGCTCTGGGATAGCCACCCAATGAAAGGCTCCCTGGGGAGTCGAGTTAAGCTGCATAGGAGTTGTGGGGATGGAGAGGAAGACACTGAAAATCAGAAAGAAAATGGTGAGACAGTGTGAAAGCTGCCCCATGACTGGCTGCCATTAAAGAACTTCTAAACTCAGGAAGAACTTGCCAGAATGGCTACAACTTCAGCTTGACACATATTTGTTCATGGAGTGGTTAAACAAGGATGAGACACACTAACTATGCTGCTATAGTCTGAACGTGTCCCCCTCAAATTCCTAAGCCCAAGAGAGCTCCTTAGCCCCTTCCCCTATGTGAGGACACAGCCAAAGGTCAGCTGTCTGCAACCAGAAGAGAGCTTTCATCAGAACCTAAATGTGCTGGTACCCTGATCTTGGACTTCCAGCCTCCAGAACAGTAAGAAATAAATTTGTGGTATTTTGTTATAGTAGCCAAATGGACTAAGACATATGCCTTCCAAGGTAAGATGCTGGTGAACACTCACATGCTCATTTTCTTAAGGAGCCAGCTATAAAGAGAAATTTGTAGGGATTCATTCAAATGATATATTTTAGGGCAGCCCTGGTGGCTCAGCTGTTTAACACCACCTTCAGTCTAGGATGTGATCCTGGAGACCAGGGATCGAGTCCCGCGTCGGGCTCCTTGCATGGAGCCTGCTTCTCCCTCTGCCTCTCTCTCTCTCTGTGTGTCTTTCATGAAGAAATAAATAAAATCTTTAAAAAAAAAAACAAATTACATATTTTATTTCTCTTCAGTTGACAACTCTATGCGTTCATCTTTTTGCAGTCAGTGTGAAAAAGGGATTACTTTTAGTTTTAAAAAGTTTCAATTCTGGGATTCCTGAGTGGCTCAGCAGTTTGGCACCTGCTTTCAGCCCAGGGCGTGTTCTTGGAGTCCCAGGATCAAGTTCCACATCAGGCTTCCTGCATGGAGCCTGCTTCTCCTCTGTGTGTGTGACTCATGAATAAATAAATAAAATCTTCCAAAAAAAAAGTTTCAATTCTACCACTTTCCATAAAATCACCTGTTTTCAGAGACTTGGTACCACCACGTCTCTTATCTGAAGTCCACTCAGGAACTGGGGAGAGGGCTGCCTTAGGAGAAGCGGAGTCCACTCAGGAACTGGGGAGAGGGCTGCCTTAGGAGAAGCGGGCAGGAGGTGATGAGCCTAGAATTGCCATGGGTGTGGCTTGTTGGGTATTTTCCCACAATGAAGTACTGATCTGGTTCCTGGAGTCCAGAGGGCCACAGATATGACAGTTCTGTGAGTCGGATTCTTTTAGAAAACTTGCCAGGGTTACAAAGTCTTCAGGCCTCCTCCAGTTCCTTATCTCTTCTCCTTCCTACACCTGATCTTTTTGTAAGACTCCATGTTATCACTAAACTCAAGCTAGAAGCAAGCAGCCCTCTTGTTCTCTTGTGCCACAAAAATCAAGAGGTGGAATACTAAAATAGGAAATGTCAGCTATAACTCACTCTTTCCTCCCAACTCTGCACACACACCTTCTTTATTATATTCTCCTTCATGGCACTTTACCAAAACCAGGATCCCTCAGTCTGAACATATGGCAGGTACAAGGAGAATGCTGCTTTGACTCTGATTTTGTGTACAGAATGAACTGGACTGAATGGAAGTGGCTTTGAGTCAGAAATTCACCACTTTTCAGCACAAGCATTTTGGGTGCAAAATACGCAAGCTGTGTAAAACGGTAAAGTCAGTGTTTCTCATTTGGAAGTCTCATCTGGAGATTCTAAAATGAAATATCTTTATAAAACACAGGAAAATTAAGCTCGAGAGATGTAAAAGGTCTTATCTGAAGTCACAAAGCTAATGGGCAGCACAGCTCAGACAAGTATTCTGCTCTCCTGGCTCCCACTTTCCAGGTCCTTTCCAAAATACTATGCTCTTTGGTTGTAAGTCAGTGTGATTTGTTGTTTTCTGTTGATGTTTGATTATTCAAGGTTTTTCTCTCTGGTTGGTTAGTCATTTGGGTTACATGTATAAATTAAGACAGTCCATCATTACCTTTTCTCCTCTGACTCACCTGGGCTGATAAACAGAGGCAGATCTAGAATGTCAGCAAGGGGAGAAACAGGCTAATGTAGAACCCTTCCAAACATTTTCAAGTTGGGATTATCAATTCCTTCTGTAATCTTACAATGATATTAAGCATTAATATGTGTATTTCCACTTCAGTTCTCAAGAATTTTGTATTAGTTTCTTGAAGCAGGAAAGAAAAAGAAAAGGATTCACTGTAGAAATATTCCTTTTTGACCTGAAATCTCTTCCCAGAGATCTTCTGCTCATTCTTTTAAAACTTTATAGCAAGATATTAAACAATGAAACTATTTTAGTGGGGGAAGAAAAAACATGTTTTAACATCTGGTTTTGATGTCAAACTAAAAATACTCCCCAAATCTACCTCTTCCTTGGTCCAAAAGCTAAGTAATAAACATAATAGAGAAAAATTATTCTCTTTAGTATTTTGCCAACTTCAACCTGGTCTTGTCTAAAATAACATCATTTTGATTTATGGAATTTAAAATTTTTAATATTACTTTAAATTATAATGAATTTTCCTAAGCAGTTTCCTTATCTTTAACCATGATCCAAGTAAGTGGAGTTTTAAAAATAAATTTCCTATATTTAACTAAATTTCCACTCCATTCAACTCATGTTCAGTGACATCATGAGCTTAAACCCAGGTTCCCTAGACCACTTGGCTGGTTTCACAACCATTATAATGATCCTATGGGAAAAAGGAATGGGTTACCAGAGAGAATGCTTTGGTTTTAAGTAACATTTTATTTAGTGGAATAGAAAAGTATATAAACTTTGAATTAAAGATTTCCATTTCTAAAAGTTTTTTTCTTAGGTATACTGAAGATCTAGAACCAAAAAGATATTAGGTCCCCTTCCTTCCTAGCTTGGCAACAACCCCTTAACACATTCTTAACTCTGTCCCTACTCTCAAATAGTTCTTCAAAATATTTTTTAGAGGGCACACAAACTCATACTACATGAAGTAAACAGGCTTTCCAAGAAGCATGTTGTATCATACTATCATCTACGAGTCTGTTACTGTTTCGGTGATCCTTTTTAAATGTCACCTATAATCCAGTATCTATATGACAGAGGCAAAAAAGAACATTTCATTTCAAAGACTTCCATAATCCCACAATGGCTAAACCCAGGTAGGAAAATGTAGCTTTTATACAACCAGACACTTCATTTTAGAACTACAATAATAATGGGGGAAAAGAAATAACTGACAATTATTGAAGAAATACTCTTTTATAGCTTTAAACACATTTTCAGTTCTCCAAAAAACATTATCACTTGATAAAAATGGGAAAGCAGCCCTTACAAAAGGGAGATTTTAAGGCAGAAAGATGGTGACTACTTTCCAGATTTGAAGTTTATTTTTTTAATAAACATTATTTTAGTTCAGGTTTAGATTTACTTTTAAAAGTACAAAGATAATACACAGATTTCCCATTTACTCCATACTTAACTTTATCAACATCTTACATTAATATATTTGTCACAACCGACAAACCAATATTGATACGTGCTTAAAGTCTATATTTTATTCAGATTTTCTTTGTTATCCCTAATGTCCCTTTTCTGTTCTAGGATACATTAATCATGTCTTCTTAGGCTTCTCTTGTCTATGACAGTTTATTAAGACTTTCTTTATGTCAACCTTGAAAATTACTCTTTTTAAAGATTTTATTTATTTGAGCGAGAGAACACGAGGGAGGGAAAGAGCAGATGGAAACGGAGAAGCAGACTCCCTACTGAGCAGGGAGTCCAATGAGATGCAGGGCATGCGATGCAGGGCATGCAATGCAGGGCATGATCCCAGGACTTCGGGATCATGACCTGAGCCAAAGGCAGATGCTTATCCAACTGAGCCATCCAGGTGCCCTGACCTTGAGAGTTTTGAGGAGTACTATTTTGTTGAATGTCCTTCAATTGGGATTTATCTGATATTTTTCTATTGGTTAGATTGGGATCATGGGTTTGGGGGAGGACAATCACAAAGATGTCATTTCAACGCATCATACCAAGGGTACACACTAGCAACATGACTCATCACCATTGATGTTAACATTGATATCGTCACTGAGGTCATGTCTGTCATGTTTCTACAATGTAAAAGTTACTCTTATTTCTTAGCCCATATTTAGTAAGAAGCAGAGTTATGTTCCACCTCCTTGAGGATGGAGTATCTATATAACTTGGGCAACTTCTGTACATTAGATTTGTCTATTTTCCTCCATTTGTTTATTTATTCAAATATTTATTTATATCACCGTGAACTCATGAATAATTACTGTATACTTTAGGTCATCTATCAAAACTATTTTATATTGTTGCTCAGCTTTGGTCGTTAGAAATTCTTTCCGATGGCTCCTTGGACTTAGGGATATACCCTCAATTGCAGGCTACTATTGCTGCTGTTTGAGCACTTATTTTCCGTCATTACAAGATGCTCCAGGCTCATCTTGTATATTTCCTCCAGTCCTAGCCAGTCCTGCAAGAAGCCCTTGTTTCATTATTGGAGAATGATATTAGAAACCAAGACCCAGGCACTGTGCTTCTACACCCTTCCAGGTGACAGGCAAGGAAATTTATGTGTTCATGCTAACCCTTGGAAAACACCTACTTATAATTATTTCTATAAATGCAGCCATCTGTATCATCTTAAATTAAACATTAAACATGAGTTTATAGTGATGTCTCCAATTCTAATCTAATACCACAGAGATCATTCTAGCCCCTTCCTCTTGCTCACCTGTAACCTTCCACTTCAACAGTGAGAAACTTGGCTCCCAGACTTATTTAATTTACTTAATTGCTCAATTCCAGTATACATGTAGAGTGGTACTGGAATTGTTAACCTGTACTCCCACAGGAAATAACTTCAGCAACTATAGCACAGTATTTAGGTACAGTTCCTTTTGCATTTTTAGTCTTAACAAACTTCACTCATTTCCAAAGTGACTACAGTCAGCACCTTCTCCCCCAAACCCCTTCAGTGAGGAGGCTGTTTCATACATTTTTAATACAATTAGATTGTTTTGTCACAATTTGCATTCCATATTGAGATCCTTTTATGTCTTAAATGATCATTTGTTTATAATAGTATCAAACTAAATAATTTAAGTTTTATTTTCAACATGGGGTAGAGTAAGGGTGACAACGAGAGAAGCCACTGACAGAACTCAAAAGGGAAGGTACCAATTTAGAGATTTTCTTAAGTTTGTGTCTGATAAGCGCTTAAAAACAGAAATTACTGAAAGCTAATATATTCTTTTAAAGTACTGAAATCTTTGCATACAATAAGGGACATGGTAAAGATAAAAAATAAGAAACGTAACTCCCTTTTCCAACTGAAACATGGATTTTTTCTAGGAGCTTTCAGTAACTTTATTCAATTTTCCTAGTTGTAACACAAGACTAAAACGTTTCTCATCCAGGACTAAGAATTTATAGTAGGTATGCTGATAGTGTTCTGCCACTCAAAGACAAAATGTTAGTTTTAATAAATGCAGGCTCTATGCCTTGGGAGAAAATAAGCCCTACCCATTATATTTTTCACACAATTGTAAAATGTTGTATTTTCACACAGTTATTTTCATGAAGCCTTCTAACCCTGATGATCATCAACTGTTCTCATCACTAAGGGATTTTTTTTTGGTCTCACAACTTGGGATCCATGGGCATTTTAAAGTCCTTAAAGTATCCAAAGAGTTACCAATATACACCTAGATTTATTCATAAGCATGTGGGAGAGTTTAGAAAGATTTGGTAGCTATTCATGGAAGATGATCCTGACTATAATAAAATTACCCCCAAAAAGACAAAAGGGAGAGAAAATATCTTCTGAGGATTTCTTTTTTAAAACAAAATTTATTATCCTTGTAAGGCTGCATAAATGCCATTTATTTACTAACATATCATCATAAACTCCCAAGGATACAGTTTAAACTCCTGCTATGATCATGCATTTTATTGAATTACCAGAAAAGGAGACATTTGCCAAGTCAACCTTTGCAGGAACAAGATGTTCCCAAGTACCTCTTTGGTTTCTTTATGGAAATCAGTATTTATCCATAACTCATTCCTACTCAACACCTGACATATAACGTAATTTACAAGTCTAATCTCTTTCTGTAAAGTAAGCACTGAAAATAAAGCTATGTTTGGGGCCATTAATAAGCATTTCTTCCAACTACTGTCAATAGATTCTTCTTCCCCATTATTCTAATTCGAAAATGAAGTATCTGGGAGTATTAAAAACTATGATTTCCTAAATTAAGTATTCAGAGACCATATTTTGTTAAATCTTATTAAAAACTCTACCCTTAAAAAAAATAATAACACTATCCTTGGGGATCCTTGGATGGCTCAGCGGTTTGGTGCCTGCCTTCGGCCCAGGGCGTGATTCTCGAGTCCCGGGATCGAGTCCCACATCAGGCTCCCTGCATGGAACCTGCTTCTCCCTCTGCCTGTGTCTCTACCTCTCTATCTGTGTCTCTCATGAATAAATAAATAAAGTCTTTAAAAATTAAAAAAATTAAAACTCAACCCTTAATAATTTCAAAAAATTTTAAAGATACAATAGGAAGACCTATTTCTTTTCCTCATGGTCTCCCAAGAATATCCAATTAAGTTATTCTATATATAAATCAGTATGCTTTTGTGCTGTTGTAAGTTTGCACCAACCCTGAAATTTCCCAAAGGCTGCCTCAGACTCCAACAGAAATAAGACAAGAAGTGAACTCATTCTGAGTAGGTTGGGAGACCAGAACAGAGATGTAAGATTGGAGGTAAGGAACAGGATAATTAGAGCTCAAAGTTGAAGTGATGCTTAAAAAAAAATCTAAAAGGTTTTTTTTGGGGGATGGGTTGGGGAAGAGATCTAAGCAATTTCCCCGAGCCCACCACTTCAGTCAAAGGAGTCGGAGGCTATAAAAGAAGGTACTCAACACAAGTTCACTAAGATCAGCATTCCTCCAGCTGAGCTGTAGGAATTACTATATTGACTTGCAGTACATTAGCACAAAGAAACAGGTAAAATAATGAGGGATCAATGAAGTTTGATTTTAAAACTCTCAAATTTGAAAAACGCTGAACAATTGTTGGAGGAAGGGCAAGAAGAAAAGAACAAATGGCTGCCTACACACCTCCCGAAATCAATGCCTCATCAATTCTTTCTCTCCACACTAAAAACCAGGAATCTCCTGGTGTTGAGTAGAAGAACCGCAGCCAGAGGAGCAAGTGTGCAGTGTTGGCAGAACTGTCACACTCCTCAGGAACAGGCCCTCCCAGTGTGTGGGGGTCTGTACTCCATGACAAGTGACGAAGCCCAGAGAGGCACGGCTGCCAAGAGACAGGTATAGGAAGAGAAGCACAAAGCAGAGCAGGCTTTAATTGGAAGCACTTGGTCAGGCTTCATACTGACCCAGCTTGGCAGCAATTTATTCCCTCAGGGGGAGTATGAAGGAACTCTGAGAAAGTATTTGCTCAGAGACATGCATCACTCCCATCTACAGCACTAAAGTCGCAGGCAGAGATCCCAACAGAGAGCTAGGCTTGGGATTTAGTCATTAAGCTTACCTTTCAATCTCCTAACTCAGAAATACAGGGGCTTAATAAAGTAATCTTTTCATCCTGACTTAAGGGAAATAATCCTATTAAGAGTTGAACAGACCTGGGAATTTACCTGCTTCACTGTGGGCCTAGGGATTTGAAGCTAGATTTGTTAATACCACAGAATGAAAAGGAGCATCTCTGCCGAGACTCTCCTGTCTGGTGTATCCCTGCAAAGGCTCATCTCCCAGTGAGTGAGATTAACGGGCAGGGGATCGCTGGGTGCCGGGACAACCTACCTGCCACTCTGGTCTGAGGTCCACGTAACTGATCGCCCCTGGGGTTTGGTGCTGTACCATATCCGTATGGCGTGAGGAAAGTCAGTAGCTGTCTGAGCCCCTGTCTTCCTGATCCGTAAGCTCCAAGTGTCAGTGTCAAACAGGAGTTCCCCACAGCCAGGAGCCTGGCTGCAGTGAGCATAATAGTCAAACTGCTCCCTCCAACGATCTGCAGGCAGAGTCACAAGTTCATGTACAATCTGATTCCTGAGCTCCTCAGAAACAAATGTGATCTGGGAAGACCCTGTAAATGTTTCAATACCTGGCACAGCAGCAACATCTACCTCCTCGACCTTGAACACAGATAAATCACAGCAGTCCAACACTAGCAAAAAATCCTCACTCCCATGATTCCCTGTGTCACAGCAGTACTTTGAGCTAGAAATCCCAGAAGCCTGTTCCGGGTTGTCATGGTTACCATCTTTACCAGAAGTATCTTTTTCACCTTTACCACAGATTGCAAAATCATTATATCCTGTTTTGGATGAGGAGGTCCTTGTATCTGTCACAGGACTATGGCAGGGTTCAGGTGTACTGAATCTGCAGGCTTCGTTTGACTCTGATCGGCAGGTTTCCTTGGTGGAACCACTCTGTTTCTCAAGTCTATTTCTAGACTCAAAGAAAAGCACTATGGTGCCCTCAAAGATTTGACTTTCGAAATCCACATCTAAATCCAGTACATAGTGCTTCACAAGTATGTGGCTGGTGTTGGCCATGAGAGGCAGGTCATCCCAGGAAGGCTCCAGTTTTACATCCATGGTGTCGGTTGTTGTTCGAGAGCTTTATCACAGTCTCAGGAGGGGCTTCCTATCTGCCTTAATCTTCCGGAATCAGAAATGGCTGCTTATCAAAAAAACACCTGATGTCACAAATTGTGATTCCACAACTCTCAGTCCCCTGGCAAAGAAGAAAAACACAATTAGACAAAATTCCAAACAAGACCCTAAGGGTTCCTACAACCACTGTTTCAGCAAACTGACTACCTCCTTAAATAATCCCTCAGTGTGGAAGCAGCTCAGGGCTAGAAGGCAGACTAATCTTTCTGACATCAAAGAAAGCTGCATTATGGGTTTCTAAAAATATTTCAATTACCAATGGAATGAAAGGGGCCTCTACAAAGCCCGAAGAATCTTGCTCTAACTAAAACAGTCCTTGTTTTGGGAAAGAGCAATTGTTATGCAAAAGCATAACTGAGCATCACTGTGCCTCTTGTTTTAAAGGATATTAAATGCATTATTTCTAATTTTGTGCATCAAAGATAAGTGACTGTTTCTCTACTGTGATTCTAAGTAACAAATATGAATGAAGGCTAAATGGCCTCATACGTTTTATTCTTTGAGAGTAATAATTTAATATATAAAATGTAACTCCAGGGATTAATGTACTTTTCACATTACGACTGCTCTCATATCAGCACTTCCAGTAAATTACAGGAAAATGAGCCAATTTACCAGGAGTGCATTCTAAGTATTCCTTTGAGATTGTTCATGGAGATTTTTCAAATTTATAGTTAAATACTCGAGGTATATCATTACATCTTAATAGCTGAAAACCCATTAACATTCTGGATAATAGCCTTCTTGTGGCAAACAAAAAGGTCTTCTCATTTGAGAAAAAAAAAAGTATGCAAATATCTATAAAAGGAAAAAGAGAAATTAAAATGTAGGAACAGATGTTGTAATAAAATGCCCAAGTTCTTCATAAAAGTTCTGAATCAAAATGTATTCTTATTTTATAATAGCAATCCAGCTAAAAGAAAACTTATTTGAAATTATTTCAGTCCCTGTTGTGTACCTGATTTCTTTTAGCATATGCTGTTCTTTATTTTTCATTCTTTTACCAAAAATGAAAAGGGGGGGCATAACAACTCTGACAGAGTAGATATATTTAAAATAATTTTTGTATTTCTGAATATCAGGAGGTATTCTTATACCAACTACAAAACAATATCACCTGCTTTCAAGTAAACCTGAGCCCACTCTTTTTATTGTTTAACTCCTCCTCCCCTCCCCTCAGATTTTATCTGCCTGTCTACTAGACTCTTATTTCCCTTCCTTCTAGAATCTCATTCCATGAATCAAATCTATTGAATTTTCACTTTCTACATCTCCACAGCCTGGTTCCTCAGGAAAATCTTACCTACCCAAAGGGGGAAAAAATCTGGCTTCCTGCAGCCTTCTCTAATCTGTATTCACGCTACTTTCCCAGTCATGGAGACCAGACCCTTTGCATCTCTGTCCTCCAGCCAAAAGGCCTGCTCAACACTCTGCTCCCTAAAAATGCTCTGACATGAGGCCTTCGTGTTCTTTGGACCAAGACTGGAGTGCACCCATAGCCACCTGCCAAATTCTATTCTCTCCACACCGAGTTCAAGTGCAATCACCTCCTGAAATCCTTCTTATTCCCTATCCTTCACCAAACTGCATGTAAGGATATACAGTTTAAATTTAAAAGTAACAGGAATTGAGAGAAATCTAGGATGCAAAGAATATTTTGAGATTACTTTATAAAGAAGCTGGCATTCCCCTTGGTTCTAGAAGACTCAATGGGCAGGGAGGTAAGAAGGCAGAGTATTTTCTTTTCCACATGAAAGCAACTGAACTTGTCACGCAAGAATAACCTTCAATAAAGCTACTGGGTATTATCTACATAATAAAACAAAATGGATATTCAAACATCATTCTGTTGGTGTTTGGGGCTGCTAACATGTAGTCTTTTGTTGACTGGGCTCTTTAAAAAAACCTTACTAAAAATAATAAAAAATAAAAATAAATTTAAAAGCCTTACTTAATATTTTTGTAAAAACCTGAATATACACATACACACACACACACAGACAAGAGGAAAAGCTGAATCCACCAAGACAAAGGTGTGTAAACCATGTCTGAAGAACCATTTAGCTTGTGTAACAGTATATATGCAACCATTCATTGTCTAACCCTAATAGATTCTTTCATTTACTTGTGAAAATTAATATAATTTAGGATGAAAATACATTCTACAGAGCAGTTTTCACCACTTTTGTGACTGGTGGCAGACAACATGGCAGCCTTAGAGCTCCATCCACATCCAAGCCGGTTAACATCACCTTGTCACCCTAACTGGCAATAGTTTGCTTCTCTTCAGTGGATTCTTGAGAGGATACTCCCCATAGCTGCAGATCTAAATCTTTTCTTCTTTTAACTTTCCATTTCCATGCCTGCTGACTCATTCTCAGTTGATTATTTGGCCTCTTACTTCACTGAGATGAAACTCCATCATGGTTCAAGTATCTGCAGTTCTTCACAACTACAGCCTTCTCCCTTCTGATTCAAAGGAAACAATAACCCTTCTCACAAAAGCTAATTCCCTTCCCCTTGAATTCTACCTTCTGGGGTCTGAAAGAGCCAAATGAATAGCACTCTTCTTGCCCATCCACACTGTGAACATACCAAAAAAATAAGGTGAAGATATGGCAGAGGGATATCAAAATATCACCATTATTACTGATGAAGGCTAAACTGGACAAAATGATTTAGTGTGGGAGCCAAAGGTACTTGAAAACGGAATCCCAAAATTCAACAGATTTACTCACAGGGTCACAGTAAACACTGGATCAGATCAAGCTCCCAAAGCAGAAGGTACCTTTCCCAGGCAAAAATTAGGGCCTGAAGAAGTAAGGAGAAAAGCCCTCCAAGGTCAAGATGGCTGCCCAAAAGCAAAAAGGAAAAGCTGAAAGGAGCAGAACCTGCTCAATTTCTTCCTTCCACTCCAGCTCCCTTAAGGTAGAAGAAATAAAGTGATCAGCAATGTTACAGTAATTAAGCTCCTTTCACAACACAGGAAATATCAGAAAGAAGAAAGAGCATTCCCCCAAACACTATCTCCTCCCACTAATTTGCAATCTTGTTGCATTTGATCAAAGAATAAAATAAAATAAAAACCACCAAAAAAAAGTTTCTCTCACCAACATTTTCTTCCTCTCAATGTTTCCATCTTATTCCTAATGTGTCAAACCCCCGGAGGGCTGCCATCTTCAAAAACAAAACAAAACAAAAAACAAACAAAAAAAAAAAACTCTGCAATATATTCATCAAAGGGTTTTGCTGTTAAAGTAACACAATATGTCATTTTTATCTTAAGTAAACCAGGAAAAAAATAAAAATAAAAACATTTAACCATGTTGCCCATGTTAACTAAGTCTTTTTTCTTTGCATTTTGGAGCTGACAAATTCTTTAGGGCTTATTTAGTCCAACTCTCTAGTTTTACAAATGATGACAATGAGGCCCAGAGAGGTAAGGCAATTTGCCAAGGTCACTCATTTCTGATGCTTTTCTCCTTGCTGATTCTTTCCCTTGGAATACTCCTCCTCCAGCTCTTGTGGACATTTCCTTCATATTGTCCAAGTCATAAATCAAATGTCACCTCCTAAGACTGTCTTCTATATTCTCATTCTACCTTCAAGTAGTGTGTGGACTAGACAATTCATATTCTAAAAGCTTTCGGGGAGAAAGGAGAATTTTTAGTCCAGCCCCAGAAGATTCAGATCATGGTTACCTCCGCATGGTTTCCAACCTAAGTATATGTGTAAGTCTGTTATAACTCATTGCTTATTACACCTATTTTCTCCTTGCCTTGGATTCTTAGATGACTTGAATCTCCTTTCTCTGCAAGTATACAACTCTCACTGACGTCAATCAGGGTCATAGTCCCACATTTAGGGAACAACTGAACTAACTGTGGTTGCAAATACGTGGACGTGGCCACCTTGTAAGGCCTCTCTCAGCAAATAATAAACATACTTCTAAGCAGTCTGTTGACTTCAGCACTTTTTGCTATTATTGTGCTCCAATTTAAAATGCCAGCCTGTCTCACTGAAGCATTTTTCCATTCTCTGTCATAAGCCATAACATATAAAATTCCCCCCCTTTATCAAGCCCAATGGTTAGTTTCCAGTGGCTAACCACTGCTGCCTCTAAAATAACTGTACTACGTGGTGTGTATTTGAAATGCTTAAATGATTGTCTCAGCAACACCATCAAAGGCTTCAAAAGAATTAATGTACAGCAATATTGTTATTAAGAAAGGCAGGAGCAGGGGATGGCAGGAGGGATCAAATACTAACCAGAGTTATGGCACAGTGAAGAAACTGCCCTGCCACTTTCAATCACCCCAACAGAAATGCAAACATCTACAAATATGTAAAATAGCCTCCGTAGGGCCATTCCAGGTCCCTTCTAAAGAAAATGATCTCATTCTCCTTTCAAGCTACAAAGCCAGGTGTATCTTTTTTTTTTTCTTAAAGATTTTATTTATTTATTCATGAGAGACAGAGAGAGAGGGGCAGAGACACAGGCAGAAGGTGAAGCAGGCTCCATGCAGGGTGCCCGACATGGGACTCAATCTCGGGACTCCAGAATCATGCCCGGGCCGAAGGCAGGCGCTAAACCGCTGAGCCACCCAGGGATCTCCCAATGGTCATTTTTATAAACTAGAGATTCCTGAATCATTTTTGTTGTACATGACCACACTGAGCAGAATGCCCTCTACATAGTAGGTGCTCAGTAAATATCTGTGGAATTGACATCTGGGAGTTTCTAGTTAGCTACAGAACAGCGATTCTGGTGTGCATAGGTTCTAGTAGAAAGTTATCCTTAGCCAACATCTTCCTTCAATTGGCTCTCATTTTTTCATCTCATGATCCACCTGTCCCTCTCTATGCCACATCTTTTTTCCTAGTAAGCAACTCAAGGGAAAAGGAGAAATTTTGCATATATGCTTACTATATAGTACTAAGCACACTATGAGTAGTCATAAAATATTTAATTCTATAGACTACTTGTTCAGAGGAAGATAGCTTCCTGCTATTCCAAGTGTGTTCATTCGGTAGAATACAGTGATTGCTCTTAATGACAGCTAGCTTACTTGCTGAAAAGTATACTGTTTCTGGGCATTTGAGTGTCTGGGCATACTTCCTTAAACACTCAAATGCATATAATCATAGGAACATAGCTTATTACTATGAAATTCAATAAAACAATTTCAGAATTAGAAGGAATCTTAGAAGTACAAATGTATTATTTTGTATTTAGAAGTGTCACACTGACATATTATTCTGTAACTTATTTAATTTTATTTCTTTAATTCAATGGTTTTAAAAAACAGCCATGTAGACACATAAATCTAGCTCTTTTAACTGCTGCTTATTGTCCCTATGTAAATATTCTACAATTTATCTATACATTTCCCTATTAATATTTAAATTCTTTTCAATTTTCCATTATTACAAACCATGCTGCAATGAACATCCTTATATATGCCTCCTGGTGTACTCTGTACAAGTGTTTCCTGGATAAAACACCTAGAAATTTCATTTGGCCTGAGATTGGTATTATCACACCTACTTTTTTTGGTTTGTTTTCTCCTCGTGTATCTTTTCTATCCCTTTATTTTTATTGTTAACTGCTCTGGGTTATTTTGCCTTGGGTATCTTCTTAAAGCAATATTTGGCTGCCTTTAAAAAATATTATCATTTTTAATAACTGAAGTTAATTTATGTTTATCATGATTACTGTTCTAGGAGTCCTGATCTCTTCTCAGCCAATTTATTTTGTGTTTTCTAGCTACCATGATTTTCTTTGCTACTGATCTTTTTTACTGCTTTTTCTTGCATTTTTCTAGTTGTCTTTTCCCTGTTTCATAAATTATACAATCCATTTTTTTTCTTTAACATGCCTACTTAAAGTCAATCTCTAGTACTCTTCTGAATAATACAAAAATCCTAAATAGTTCTGTCATCGGTTTCTCCTTTTCCACACTCTATATCAGCTTCCAGATTATTGTTGCCAGTGTCTTAGTACCACATTGTTTTTACAATCCTCATCCAACTTAGAAAAAACAAAGTCAATACTTATTTGTATTTGTTTACCAGTTTCATTTCTCATGACTGATTCATACAATCCATTCCTTCTGTCAGGGTCCAATTTTGTCCCAGTTAACTACTGCTACCTGAAAAATTAACTCAAAACTTTGTGGCTTCAAACAGCAACCATTTGACTATATTCCATGGGTCAGGAATTTGGGTAATACTCAGCTGGGCCATTTTTCTGCCTCTTATGCAGGACTATGGCATTCAGTGGTACTCAGCTAGAAGATGGGCTTATCTGGGGGTTCTGATGACCAGAGTAGCTCACAAAGCCTCAGAATAGTTGGACAACTTAATGGCAACAAGTGGCCCCCACAGCAAGTGTCTCAAAGGACCAGCTGAAAGCTAAATGACCTTTTCTGACCTAGCCTCAAAAGTCAACCACAGGGCAGCCCCGGTGGCACAGTGGTTTGGCCCCATCTGCAGCCCGGGGTTTGATCCTGGGGACCCTGGATCGAGTCCCACGTCAGGCTCCCTGTGTGGAGCCTGCTTCTCCCTCTGCCTGTGCCTCTGCCCCTCTCTGTGTCTCTATGAATGGATAAATAAAATCTTAAAAAAAAAAAAAAGTCAACCACATTCTATTGGTTTCAAAAGAATTGTGTATAGCTAGCTAATCCAGATTCAAAGAGAGGGAATTCAACTTTATGTCTGGATGGAGGAATGATTAAGTCGTACTGGAGAGTAGCTGGTGAGATGGTAGATACTAATTATGGACATTTGGGGAAAATATGATTTCCTTTTTACTTAAGTAGATTTTCTGGCTGATAGCTATTTTCACTTAACACCTTGATTACACTACTCTACTATATTCTGACATCTTTTTTTGCTGATAAGAAGTTTGGTATTAATCTGCATTTCTTTTTTTTTTTTAAGATTTTATTTATTTATTCATGAGAGACACAGAGAGAGAGAGAGAAAGAGGCAGAGACATGGCAGAGGGAGAAGCAGGCTCCATGCAGGGAGCCTGATGTGGGACTCGATCCCAGGTCTCTAGGATCAGGCCCTGGGCTGAAGGTGGCACTAAACCACTGAGCCACCCAGGCTGTCCCTAATCTGCATTTCTTGATATGTATCTGTTTTTTTCCTCTGGTAGCTTTTACAATTTTTCATGATATTTAATGTTCTATTGTTTCATTCAATGTATGTAAATGTGGACTTATTTTTATTTAGCTTGCTCAAGATTCAGTGTGCTCCTTCAGCCTGAGGAATTTGTTCTATGTATAACTCTGAGGAGACAGCAAACGTCTGTGCCTCTCTACTGCAACAGTGTGATGGAACTGTCTTTCTTCAGTCACCCCTTCATGGCTTCTAGCTCCACACAGATAACTCCGTTTCAGTTCTCCACATGTACCAGGTCTATGATCAGGTATCAATTCCTTGGTAGGTATCAGGGCCCCAAAGCCCACCCAGGGCTCAAACCACCACCACCACCCCCCCACCCCGACTCCCCTCTTCCCAGCTATTGAGCCTATTTTCATCCCTCTGTCAGAACCTCTCAGGTCAGGCTCCTATTCATCATCCTGACTTTACATTCCTCCTCCATTTTAGTCAACTAGGATAACTCCTTGGTTGTGAATCTGCGTGTGTATATATGTGTGCGTTTGTGTGTGTTTATAGGTATATGTGTGTGTTGTACTTTATCCAGCATTTCTAAATACTTGAAGTAGGAAGGGGGATTTCCTTGTAATCCAGTTAATCATACTGACCAGAAGCCCACAAATTCTGCTTTACCAATTAAATGGTCCATACACACAAGTCCCCTGGCCTAAGAAGTTTTCATGCAGGACATGCTTTGCTGTATAACTTTATAGGCACTATAGCTACAGATTCCCTTTCATCATCACAGACACCTAGAGAGAGGTTTATAAAGACTGAGGATAAGAATATATGCAAAGAAAGCAGCCAACATGCAGAGAAAGCTGTACCATATTACTTACTCATTCAAAATATATGTGGAATTCTCTTCTATCCCCTTTATTAACTCTCTCTCTCTCCCTGACCATGAACTCAAGGAAACCTTTACTGACCTCAGTGATTTCTATTATTAGATCTCATAGCACTGTGTACTTCTTCATAGAAAAATAGTTTTACATTTTTGTTTGATCATTTAATTAATATTACTCTTCTTAAATGAAGGAGAATACCATTTCTAGTTAGAGCAGAGTAGCTTATATCAGACCAACCCTCCTACTGGCAGCACTTATAAATTCTAGGCAACAACAAAAATCTAAAGGCACATGAGAGTGAACAAAAAGCTGACACTTTGGAGAAAGGAATGGCACTGAGTTTCCTGTGTCATGGCTCTTCATCAGAGGGCATGCCCTGGTGGACAAAACACGGCTACAATTCAGACAATTCAGCCACCTTACTGGCTAAAACATCAGTAAATGGAGTTTAGGACTGACTAAGCACCAGCAGGGTAAAGAAAGGAAACCTTAGAAAAGGTATGAGCCCCATATTCTGCATATACTGCCCAATTTCCTAACAAACCCCTGAATGCTGCATGTTAGAGGCAGACCAAATAGTCCCAGTATGGCTAAATGTACTGAACTCAGATATCTGTTGCTGCCCAGTGCACGGAAGGCAAAGATGGAAGATGGAATTCACCCAAGTTAACTGCCTGCTAATACAAGATTTTCATACTCTCTAGAGGAATATAAATTCAGTTTCTATTAAAGTAGCGATTACAATGTCCAAGATAAAATCCAAAATTATTAGATATAAAGAGAAACAAAAAAATATGATCCATACTTTAAAAAAGGCAATCAGTGGAATCTGACTTCAAAGAACCCAAATATAGAATTACTAAACAAGGACTTTAAAGCAGCTATTAGTATTATAATTAAGGACACAAATGCTGTAATGAATGAACTAATGAAAACTCAGCAGAGAAACAGAAATTGGTAAAAAGAAATAATAAAGGAAATTCTAAGAACTGAAAAATACTATATCTGAAATTAAAAATTCACTTAAGTTTAATAGCAAACTAGAAATTACAGAAGAAAAAGTAAGTGATCTTGAAAATATTTATATAGCAGTTATACAATCTGAAGAACACAGAGGAAAAAATCTGCATCAATGAACAGAGCCACAGGACCTCCGGGACAAAGGCTTAACTTATGTAGATGAATAAGAATGCTGCAGGAAAAAAAAATTGTTAAAAACCAATAAGAGAGCAATCAGCACCCAGATTATGGTTCCTAAATACCATTTCCTAATACCATTTTCCAACCAGGCCTCCTTGGAGAAAGGGCTGATTCTAGGAGTGTGGCAGGAAAAATGCAAGACAAACCTAGAGCATCATATAGGCCCAAAAAGGAAGAAAGTTAAAAAGGGGGGGGGGGGGGCATGGGGGTTGGGCATGTAAAAAGGGCACAAGAACTAACTGCAGGAGCTTCCAATGGTCAAAGTGGGAACAACTGAACAGGAAGATAATCATGCCACTGAATCAGAACCCAAAGAATAAAATAAATACCTATACCTATTCTGATAAAAACAAATGATTGATAAATGGGGAGGGAGGGTACACCATCCTTAAAGAAGATTCCAAATAATAGAAGTAGATAGGACCTCTTCCAAAAGGTATCGGTAGAGCTTAATTTCCTTCCCTTTGAGTATGAGCTGTACTTAGTGCCTTGCTTCCAAAGAATAGAGAATGGAAGAGAAAAAATACTAAGTTTAGACTAGTGGAATCTGGCAGACATAAACTTAACCACATTATCAAGGCTAGTATCACCAGTGATAAGTCATATTGGTATCATTATCCCTTGATATGATTCGATCAATAAGAAGGGCACTTTACCTCTTAGTATTCTTCCCCAAATCCACACCCTCAGTCTAGCTTTAGAAAACATCTGACAGGGGATCCCTGAGTGGCTCAGCAGTTTAGCGCCTGCCTCCAGCTGAGGTCATGATTCTGGAGTCCCAGGATGGAGCCCCACATCAGGCTCCCTGCATGGAGCCTCCTTCTCCCTCTGCCTGTGTCTCTGCTTCTCTCTCTCTCTCTCTTTCTCTCTCTCTGTCTCTCATGAATAAATAAATAAAATCTTTAAAAAAAAAAAGAAAAAGAAAAGAAAACGTCTGACAAACCCACACTGAAGGACATTGTAAAAAATATTTGGCCAGTACTCTTCAAAATTGTCAAGGCAATGAAAAGCAAGTAAAATCTGAAAAACTGTTACAGATTGAAGGAGACTTCGGGGTATGATGAAACATAATGTGGTATTGTGGATCGGATCCTAAAAGAGGGAAAAAAGGAACTAGTGGAAAAATTGTTATTAGTAGCATTGTGCCAATTTATTTCTATAATGTAACAAATATACCATGATTATGTGACATGGTAACATAAGGGAACCTGAGTCATACGTACATGAGAACTCTATACTAACTGCAAATGTTTTGGTAAATCTAAAAGTACTGCAAAAGAAACCATTTATTTTTAGGATAGTTTCAAATTTTCCAAATTTGGTGAGAGATATAAATCTAAAGATTTAAGAATCTGAGAACAAACCCAAGCAAGATAAGTGCAAAGGAAACCACACCTAGATGCGACATAGTCAAACTGCTAAAAACCAAAAATAAGGAAAAAGTCTTGAGAGTAGCCAGTACAAAATGACATTACAAGCAAGAGGGAAAAGACACAGATGACAGCTGGCCTCTCATCAGAACAACACTTAATTTCTCATCAGAAATAATGGAGGCCCAGAAAATAATGAAATGATATCTTTTAAGTGCTAACTGAATTTGGGGGAGCACATCTGCCTCAAATACATTAGTCCTAAAATATTATTTTAAAATAATTTGCTACAAAGTCCCTATCTTTGTACTTAACAGAACAGCAGCCCATTTCTGCTTAAATTATCCAAATTTCTGAAAGAGAAGGGCATGAACTAATTTCTACTTTATTAAAAATTGGTATTTCCGCTTATTTACTTTAAATTTTTAATTCTATTTCAAAACAAATACATATTCTAAAAGGTTAACACTCCCTCCAAAATATCTCTTTCCCTACTCAGTAGAAATTCTCATGAATTGTGGACAAATTGACGTATCAGTAGGTTTTCCACCCAAAGATTTGATTAATTATTAAACTGGCCCCTCAGAACTTTTCTTTCAGCTCAGTTTCATATCTCACCAATTTGATAGAAATGGTTCACCGGTGCTTGAAACAGTAATAAACTGGTAAAGTTGAAGTTATTTTTTAACAGTAGAAATAAATGAATCAGATAATCACCTTTATCTCTGTTACAGTTTTGATCTTTGAGTTTAGGATATGCCAATTTGCCTTCAGTCACTTTATTTGGGTTCTAGCATTTTAACTTTTGTTCATTTTTTATTTTTGTTCTCCTATGAGTAAAAATGCAGTGTTAAAACAACATTAAGCTATGTTTTAACCGAACAAGTACTAGGATATTCAGAGTTTAAATTCCCTCTGGAACCCTAATTCTAATAGCCTGCACCACCTCCCATAAAAATATATGCTACAATAGGGTCTTTCATTGTAAACCTCATACCTGCGAGGCAATATCATTCATCACTGAGTAAATAATGCAAGATAACATACTGAAAAGGGGATTTTGCTTTAGTCCCTTAACCATAAATAAAAATATGTAGCACTTTGCAGGATTACCACATGTGGTAAGATATTAACTTAAATACCAATCTTAAGCCAAACTTTAAATAAGACAAACTATGGCCTCTGTTCTCAAGTTTTAAATAGTATCTTTTCTTTAAATTTACTGCTTTCAAAAAAAAATAAAAATAAAAAAAATAAATAAATTTACTGCTTTCATGAAGCATATAAGGGTGACTGCATATAATTTGTGATCATGTAATGAAAGAGCTATTGTGATATGTACTCGTAGGGGAAAAAACACAACAACTGGAGTTAATGTTGTTGCGGGAATTATAGAAAGTACTTGTGATGAAGATCAGCGCAATGAAGACAAGTCAGACCCAGAGTCAAAGGCCTTTTCCCAGATAAAGAAAGCAAATCACTGTCAGCTGTGGCTTGATTTATATATTATAACCAGTCAAGGGCAGGGGTGGTGGTGGTGGGGGTGCCTAAAATGTGAAAACTGAAAACAAAAACTGATTTTACTCACATCAGTATATGACTACCCTGAATTATGCTTGAACATGATGTGATATGATGGAATTCAGCTTCCCTGATGGCAGCTTGTGTTTATTCTGGCTATTCTGATCCCCTCTTAGCATCCAGATGCCATTCCTCTTTGGTGCTTAATGTGTTTATGCTCACATTATCAGCAGGCATTGGGTTGCAAAGATCAGATTGGAAGTGATTTCACTCTATTTTCAAAGAGAAAAGAATTTATTCCTATGATTGCTACTTGCTTGCAAAGTAGAGCTTGACTCAGTTTTCTAAAGAGTGCCACTTACACTAAATTATAGCAGAGTGATCGCAAAAGGATTCCTAGGAGAATGCATTACAGTTATAGAAAATAGGAAATTTCACTTTTCTACCCCTTTTTCAAGAAGTCATACTTGCCCCAGCAAAGGTATTGGAAAGGTTAATTACATGCTGAACTACAGGTCTGATTCCTCCTTAGGAGATTTGTCTTCATCAACACTGTTTTGTTTCCTGGCACTAAAGGTTTCATATAAATATCTAAACTTTAAAACTAGAAAACTTATCTGTGTCAAAACCATTAGATGTGTCAACAGAACACAAAGAACTCATCAATCCTAGCAGAGCCTGTTGGGGGTACACTTCTCCAGAACTGACTTTGTCTTCACAGAATCCCCTTATCCTTCCATCTTCCCTCTTATCTCTTTGCCATTTTGTTTAAGGCACAAGACCCACTAACTAACAACTCTCCATTAACCAGAGGCAAATAACTTGATTTGTCAGTTTTATGAAAAACTAAAAACTAGCGAAAACATGTCAGAAATATTTTATCTCAAAGAAGAAATAATTGATGTTTATTGAGGGCTTACTTATGTATCTGAAACTCTCCAAATCCCTGGCAATGGTTTTTATTCTTACTATCCCCTTTTACAGATTACAGATGAGGAAATGATGCTCAGAGAAGCTAAGTGTACAAGATTACCAAGATTATTTTTTTTAAGATTTTATTTATTTGAGCAAGAGCAAGACCAAGCAGGGAGAGGAAGAGGGAGGGGGAGAAGCAGACTCCCCACTGAGCAGGAAGCCCGCTAGATGCAGGGCTCCATCCCAGGACCCTGAGATATCGAGATCTTGACCTGAGCCAAAGGCAGATGCTTAATTGACTGAGCCACCCAGGCACCCCCCAAGATTACCAAGATTTGAACTCAAGTGGTTGGGACTCCAGAGTGTTCTTAAATGCTCTACTGCATGGCAGTCCTACAGAGTAACCAGAGATGCCACCTCGTAGCAATGTCACATGAAAAATAAACAGGCCCCATCACAGTCAAAAGCAAAGGTGAGGGGGAAACTGAGGGCTGCGTGAAGGACTATGGAGGGAGGATAATCCGGTCAGGATAATTTCTGCCCAGCTTATATTTCATCCTAATACTTAAAAGAGAGAATTCAATGAAAATGAGAAGTTAGTTTGACAGGTAGGAATTTTTTTTTAAGATTTTATTTATTTATTCATGAAAGAGAGAGAGGCAGAGACACAGGCAGAGGGAGAAGGAGACTCCAAGCAGGGAGCCTGATGTGGGACTCAATCCCAGTCAATCCCAGGACCCTGGGATCACACCCTAAGTCAAAGGCAGATGATCAACCACTGAGCCACCCAGGCATCCCATCAGGTAGGAATTTTGAGGCACATTTCAAATTTTACAATTTTTAGAGTAAAACATCATACTTGTATTCTTTTCATGCTTTTAATGAATAATGGTTGTGTTTCTAAATATTAGATATGTTTAATTTTATCTTAAGTCCATTTTTTTACCAGATTTTTCTTTAAAAAAAAAAAACGATCTGATTTATTTATTCATGAGAGACACAGAGAGAGGCAGAGACACAGGCTGAGGAAGAAGCAGGCTCCCTGCAGAGAGCCTGATGTGGACTCAATCCCAGGACCCCAGGATCATGACCTGAGCCTAAGGCAGATGCTTGACCACTGAGCCACCAGGTGCTCCAAGATTTTTATTCTTCTTTTAACAATGATTAGGGATTATGTGACCCCTCCTCTACTCCCTCCATTACCACATCACTTGGTGCTCATATTTACTGAGTGTTGAGTAAAAAGCTGAATTTCTTAGGCAGGATACATGGTGACAGTTTCAAGCCATTTCATCAATGCACTCACTAGGGCTTCCAAGTCCCTGCTCACTGAACTCAGACCACATCAGTGCTCTACCCCAGTAATGCCCCAAAGTCCATTTTTCTGTTTTGAACCCACAGGGATTTACAGATTCCCACCCATTTCCCTTTCTAACCACCTTCACTCTGCTACCTACCAGTAGTTATCTGGGTCCAGTAACAGCAAAATGTACTTTTCCTTCCTCGGCCCAACAGCTGCTGTTTTAGCTTTTGCCTTTGTTTTGCTATCAAACTTTTCCAACCAAGAGTTCATACCCTCTTGTATTTTATGATCACGCATTTCTTTCTTTTTTTTTTTTTTTTTAGTGATCACACATTTCTTACAACTGTTGAAATCTGGTATCTGACCACACCACTTCACTAAAAGTTTATTTTTAAACATTCATAGTGACTTCCTTCTTGCCAAATCTAGCTTGACCTCAGTTCTTTTCCTTGATTCTCTGTAGCATCTGTCACTACTAATTTCCCATCACCTCTGATGATTCCAGGGAGACTGTACTGTGTACACCCACTCTTAACATCTCTACCCCCAGACCCTGGATATCCCCCAAAGCTCAGTCCTAGGCCCTCTTCTCACTCTGGAATCTGTCTTTTGTTCACATCTCCCGTATTTGACTAATCTTATGGGAAGGACTCAGTTCCTGATCTCCAGCTCTGACTTTAAGTCCCTGCCACCTGTCTCCAAAGCAATACATTTCAAACTATCTGTGGTGAAGGGCTAGTTATTTTTTTCCCCTGTTACAGATCAACACTTTTACAAAACATAATCAAAACAAATCACAAAAAGAAGAAGAAAAAATACAAGCCTGATCATTTTATTATTGGATTTAACATAAGTGCAGTAAGAATAAATCATAACAAGGGGAAAAAAATCATTAGTTTGTAAAGGATTACTCTCTATTTCTGTACTTATCTCCTTGAGTACCAACTACAGTGTACGGGCAACACTGGCTGGCGGACTCCTTAGGGATCATGGCTCCGGAGGCTTGCAGGGCATCCGACTGACCCCCTACCATTCCCTAACACATACCAGCTCCCAGACTTCTGTCTGTTAGGGCAGCATCATCTTCCACTGAGTCTAAAAGTTCTGTCCCATCTTGACTCCTCCTACCTTTGTAACTCCACCCAATCAATTATGAGCCTTTAAATTCTATTCCTTCAAATTCTTTCTTTTATCCAGCTCTTCTCCACATTGCCTAAGAACAACCCCAGTCCAGAAACCAAGACCACATACTTGAACTACGATACAACCACCTTCTAAATGAGTCTCTGTGTGGTGAGCAACTGTCATTACTGCTATTTACAAACATCTCCAATTCTTCCCTAGTCTCTAACCCTCAAAAGTGGAAGGACAGCAATTTCCAGAAGCCTGTGACTGCCTAATATTTAATTGCTAGTACATGACCTTCCAGGGTGCTCTCGAGATAGTGGCTAGGTAGCTATTCTATCAGCCTGGGCGCCTCTGAATGATTGTAAGTAGTCTCCAGCTGAGCTGTGATAGACGTGCAACATAAGCAGGAAACATACCTTTATTTACCTTTTTAAGGCCACAAAGGCTTTAGAGTTGTTACTATGCTAACTTAACCTATCCTAACTGAAACCCTCTGTACCAAGCATCTCCTCTCTCCAAAACCATACTTAGCAAGACTGATTCCTGGAAGCACGAATTTAATGTCCCGTCTCTGCTTAAAACAAAAAACAAAACAAACAAAACCACTTAGGATGAATCTATTGTTTAAAGAAAAGTGCAAAAGTCCTTAGCATTTAAAACTCTTATGAACGTATTTTTTCAGTCTCCCATTTCCTGACTTTGTCAGGTTCACTTCCAGCCACCCACCAACCCATACACCAAAAAAGGAACACTTCCCCTCTCTCTTTGCTTTAAGTTAAAAATCAATTCCATCCAAACTTTTTCCCACAGTTCTAACAATAGCTAACACTGAATACTTACTAAGTGCTAGGCTTTCTTCTAAGCGCTTCCTGTGTATTAACTCATTTACTCTTCAAATAATTGTATGAGAGGAATAATACTAGTATTAAACTTATTTTACAGATGAAGAAACTAAAACATAGGGATTAAAAAACTTGTTCAAAACGACACAGCAAATAAGAAATGAAACCAGCAGCCTGTCCTCTTAACCACTGTCCTCTATTGCTTCTAGGACGCTATATCTCCCCTTTCACTGAATTTCCATTACACTCTAGATCTTTCTGGCACATAATCTTGTGTCCTGCATGACTAGTCACTATTTAGTATGTTCAGGCTAAACTAAGCTAGACTATAAATTCCTGGAGTGCAGGGAACCACTTTAACATTCTTTGTATCATTCAATAAGAAAATACTGCTTAAAGAACCCTTCTATAGGGCAGTCCGGGTGGCTCAGCAGTTTAGTGCTACCTTCTGGAGACCTGGAATTGAGTCCTACGTTGGGTTCCCTGCATGGAGCCTGCTTCTCCCTCTGCCTGTGTCTCTTCCTCTCTCTCCCTGTGTCTCTCATGAATGAATGAATGAATGAATGAATGAATGAATGAATGAATGAATAAATAAATAAATAAATAAAATCTTAAAAAAAAAAAACCTTCTATAATAAGCACAGGTCCACTGGACAGGATATCTATGTTTTCTTCTTTATCTGATGATGCTTTGACACCCTGGGGCCTTGATGATCCCAGACAGACAACCTCTACCAGGGCTGGCTAATATACAATATAAACTAACCAATTCAGAGCTCATACTCCCAACTACCTCCTTTAATTCTCTAACACCAAGCCAATATTCTCCCACCCCAATTCCTTCCAGGGCAAGATACCAAGGACTTGGAACCACTCCTTTAGCCCAGGGCCCTCCAAAATCACTCAAAACAAGCCAGGCCTAAGTCTTGCTTACTTTGCCCTGCCTTGTCATCCCCCAGAAATCACAGTAAAGGCTCATGCCCACACTTTTCCCTTGCTCCTTCTGCCTCCTGACCAACCTTAGTGCTTCCATGAGTCACCCTGCTGGTGTGCCGCCTCCCTTGGGAACTATAAATAATAAGCTCTACTTTTAAAGGCAGTCTGTCTCCATATCTGTCATCTGATTAAATCAAATCCCAGGTACATATTAAAACAGACTATCATCCCAGCAGGAGGTCCTTGGAAATGCAAACTACCTACTCTGTATCAGGGAGGATCATTATAGATCTTTCTTGATTTCGTCAATCTCTAGTGGTGTTGGAAAGAAGGATTTTCAGGGGGGGATAGGGTAGATAGAATATGGTGAGCTTTGTGTTCAACATAAGGAAGACAGAAGCCCCAGTTGTTTGTTAATGGTCTTTCAATTACAATTTTAGCAGTTACTACCTTAGCACTGAACTGGTTAACTATAATTATAAAAACTCCAAAACTGGGGCACCTGGGTAGCTCAGTGGTTGAGCATCTGCCTTCAGCTCAGGGTGTGATCTTGGGGTCCTGGGATCAAGTCCCACATCGGGCTCCCTGGAGGGATCCTGCTTTTCCCTCTGCCTGTGTCTCTGCCTCTCTCTCTGTCTCTCATGAATAAATGAATAAAATGTTTATAAATAAATAAATATTACAAATCTTTAAATGACCCTGCATTTGTTAGCCTTTTCTATTCTTTTCATAAGGATTAGCAATAAAATCCTGAATCCCAAAAGGGTCTGATGATAACCACAGGGGCAACAAGGAAAGTGGAAAGCTAAGGCAAGCAGAGCCAATCTGCAGCCAGTCTCGGGAAAGATAAAATCCCAGGAAAGGAGTGGGTAGAGGCAGTTTCGAGAGAAGAGAAATCCAGGACGAGCCCCTGAAATCTGCCACCAAGAAAAGAGCATGAAGATCCTATCTGGATTTGAGAAGCAGTCTTAGGAACAAAACTCAAGGGGTTTCCTAATAATCTTTCTCCTGGACAAAACTAACCAACATGAATAAATGCTTAATAGACACTTGTTGAATGGATACCTCAATCATATAAAATTGAACATACTTTTATGACACTCATGAAAATTTAGATATAGTCCATTTTATAGTCATCCTATTAAACCTTTTGTGTCCTTTACTATATCTCTTTTGAGACAAATATACTGCTTTTCTCCTATAGCGTAAGATGGTATAATTTTTCAGTCTCTGATGTTCCAGTGTTTCTATGGAATATCAGCACATTCAGCCATGAACTCCTGAAAAATGCCAGAGAAACTCCCATTCCACAAACACTCCACATTTCAGAAGTTCCAGCAACAAAGTGTGGAAGAGATCCAGACTACAGCCGGCCAGGAAAATGCCATTCACCCCAAACTTCCCTGGAAAGTGCTGGTCCCAAGCAAGCATCATGAATCTAGAATGCCTTGGAGAAAGCAGGGAGACCAGTCTTGAAAGCTCTTTGAAGATTCAGTCAATTCAGAACTCTGGACAATTCAGAAATCTTTGAGAAAGCACTTGACCTTTATATGCCAGTAAGAACAACAATTAGCCACTGCTTCTAACATTTATTGGGTGTTTGCTATAAGACAGGCAAAGCAGATTAAGTACGTTTCATTTATTCCACCCTACCCAGTGAAGTAGGTCTACCATCTCTATTTTACAGATGAGTAAATTAAAGCCCAGTGAGGTTAAGAAACTTCCCTAAGTTCATAGTTATTAGATGGCAGAACTGAAATTTAGATTCATATGGTCTGGCTCCAGACCTTAGACTCAGCACTACAATTTACTGCCTCAAGTACAGTCCAAGCCTAGATCAAAAATGCCCATTTAAAGCACAGCAAAGGGGATCCCTGGATGGCTCAGCGGTTTGGTGCCTGCTGATCCACCCAGGGCATGATCCTGGAGTCCTGGGATCAAGTCCCACATTGGGCTTCCTGCATGGAGCCTGCTTCTCCCTTTGCCTGTGTCTCTCCCTCTCTCTGTGTCTCTCATAAATAAATAAAATATTTTTAAAAATAAGTAAATAAAGCACAGCAAAGTGCTTTAGATCCTAAACCCGTAAGCTGAATGTGACCAGAACAGCACAAGAACTATCCTGTATCCCCATACAAACATAGACACTCCCTATCACCAGTCTTCCCCACCACTCTTAACACCATATTCTGCTGCTTATTGACAAAGTGATTTATATTATTTTACAGGTCCTTTCATTTTATTTTTTTTAAGATTTTATTTATTATTCATGAGACAGAGAGAGAGAGAGGGGCAGAGACACAGGCAGAGGGAGAAGCAGGCCCCACGCAGGGAGCCTGACACGGGACTTGATCCCGGGTCTCCAGGATCATGCCCAGGGCGGAAGGCAGATGCCCAACCACTGAGCCACCCAGGGATCCCAGGTCCTTTCATTTTAAAGAGTGACAAAATTTTCCACATACACCAAATGGAAGGTAAATTTAAATCCTGACTTAAAACCTAACTACATAAAATTGCATTATACTAAACTACATTACTTGTTTGCATTCTATTTGTTTTTTTTTTTTTTTAAGATTTTATTTATTTACTCATGAGAGACACAGAGAGGCAGAGACACAGGCAGAGGGAGAAGCAGGCTCCACCCAGGGAGCCCGATGCGGGACTCAATCCCAGGACCCCTGGATCAAGCCCTGAGCCAAAGGCAGACGCTCAACCACTGCGAGCCACCCAGGCATCCTGTATTCTATTTGTTAAAGAGAAAATCATCTATTCATATAAAAATGTAACATTCCATATATCCTTGAATAGGCAAAATACTACCCAGAAATCATTCTTACCATTAGACACTGAACAAAATATTCCTGGAACTGGAAGATGGTGGAAAGGTACATAAGGATAGAAAATAAGAACACAAACTCATGTTTTAAGCCTCCTCAGCTGGCAGGAGTACCAGCCTTGTTGACACACACTGCTTTCACACAAATTTCCCCAGTGACCACTCTCTAGAATAAGACAAGTTCTAAATGCCTGGAGGGCCGTTGTGATACACTGCCTGAGTCTTCTCTTCCAACGTCAGTTCACCTGATTCTCACATGACAAAGTTTCTAGAACCTTCATAATTCCAGTTCACAATCAAATTCATTCACTATCCTCACTGAAGAATTTGAGTATAATGGTTGAAATCAGGTATGACTTCAGTAGATGCAAAAGGTAGGACTCTTACTCTATAAAGTGCTTTGCATACCACAGGCCCAAGATAAATAACTATTCAACACTTCTGTGGATATAATTCAGTTAATACAGCCTTCAAAAATAAAAAGAACTGGCTTAATATTTAATGAGGATTTTATTAGACCACCCAGGAATTTTTGTGCTGGGATAAAAGTTAACAAAACCTCAAACTCCACTAAGAGAATATAATTTATTATTGTCTATAAATATTCATATACTGGAAACAGGATCTCAATTAATAGACCTGGGTTACAGAGGTCAGTTGGGTAAAAATAAAGAAATCGGAAAAGAAAATATAGACAAAAATATCAGCTTTTTCAGTAAGATTTCCTCTTCTAGAATTGTTGAAAAACACTATTTTTAAATAGAAGCTATTTTGGAAACTCAGTCCTTAAAGAGGTATTGTGAAAATCGTTTATTAATGAATGTTCTGCTATGGAAAAACTCACTGGTCCAACTCATAGGAAAATATATTTTACTAGCAAAAAGAGATGACAAAGACTTCTTGAATCCGTGATAAATGAAGGACTTAAAAATCTAGTTCCCATTAACTACATGAGTCTCCTCTACCACACCTATGGAGTCATTCAGTGACTACTTCAAAGACCTCAGGTGTTTTAAAGTACTGTTTAAGAAAAAAAACAAACATCAAAACAACCCAAGTGTCCAATGAATGTTGAATGGATAAATAAAATGGGGTATATCCAGTGGAATATTACACAGTCATAAAAAAGAATGGAGTACTGATATATACTATCATGTGGATGAAACTTACAGACATTATGCTAAGTAAAAGGAAGACACAAAAGGCCACATATTACCCTTCTATTTACATAAAATGTCCACAACAGGCAAATACATAGAGCTGAGAAAAGGTTAGAATGGGGAGTGACTGTCAATGGCTCCTCTTGGAGTGATGATAATACTTGAAAATTAAACAGTTGTCCTAGCAACTCTAGGAACATACTAAAAACCACTGAATTATACAGTTTTAAAGGGTGAATTTCATGGCATGTAAATTACATCTCCATAAAGCTATACTTTTTAAGTAGGCTCTATACCCAACATGGAGCCTGAACTCACGACCCTGAGATTAAGTCATGTGCTTTACTGACTGAGCCAGTCAGATGTCCCAAAGCTATTATTTTTTAAAGTGGCCAAAAAAACCAGAGACCATTTAAACAAGTTTTACATTGATTTTCTTACTTGGTGACTACAGAAAATAGAAAATCTGACAAAATTGAAAACAAAAGACTCAGTAAAAACATATCAATGATATTAGCAAGATTATTTTAAGCTTAGTGTTTAAAAAGGGCTATTTAAAAGAGATGCACAGAAGCTTGCAAATTCCAAAGAGAAGGAGAAGATCCTTAAAGCAGCAAGAGAAAAAAAGTCCCTGACTTTTATGGGGAGGAATATTAGGGTAAGAGCAGACCTCTCCACAGACACCTGGCAGGCCAGAAAGGGCTGGCAGGATATATTCAGGGTCCTAAATGAAAAGAACATACAACCAAGAATACTTTATCCAAGAAGGCTTTCATTCAAAATGGAAGGAGAGATAAAGAGCTTCCAAGACAGGCAGGAACTGAAAGAATATGTAACCTCCAAACCAGCTCTGCAAGAAATTTTAAGGGGGACTCTTAAAATTCCGCTTAAAGAAGAAGTTCAGTGGAACAATCCACAAAAACAAGGACTGAATAGATATGATGACACTAAACTCATATCTATCAATAGTAACTCTGAACATGAACGGGCTTAATGACCCCATCAAAAGGGGCAGGGTTTCAGACTGGATAAAAAAGCAGGACCCATCTATTTGCTGTCTACAAGAGACTCATTTTAGACAGAAGGACACCTACAACCTGAAAATAAAAGGTTGGAGAACCATTTACCATTCAAATGGTCCTCAAAAGAAAGCAGGGGTTGCCATCCTTATATAAGATAAATTAAAATTTACCCCAAAGACTATAGTGACAGATGAAGAGGGACACTATCTCATACTCAAAGGATCTATCCAACAAGAGGACTTAACAATCCTCAATATATATGCCCCGAATGTGGGAGCTGCCAAATATTTAAACCAATAAATAACCAAACTCAAGAAATACCTTGATAATAATACACTTATACTTGGTGACTTCAATCTAGCTCTTTCTACCCTGGATACGTCTTCTAAGCACAACATCTCCAAAGAAACGAGAGCTTTAAATGATACACTGGACCAGATGGATTTCACAGATATCTACAGAACTTTACATCCAAACTCAACTGAATACACATTCTTCTCAAGTGCACATGGAACTTTCTCCAGAAGAGACCACATACTGGGTCACAAATCCGGTCTGAACCAATACCAAAAGATCGGGATAGTCCCCTGCATATTCTCAGACCATAATGCCTTGAAATTAGAACTTAATCACAACAAGAAGTATGGAAGGACCACAAACACGTGGAGGTTAAGGACCATCCTGCTAAAAGATGAAAAGGTCAACCAGGAAATTAAGGAAGAATTAAAAAGATTCATGGAAACTAATGAGAATGAAGATACAACCGTTCAAAATCTTTGGGATGCAGCAGAAGCAGTCCTGAGGGGGAAATACATCGCAATACAAGCATCCATTCAAAAACTGGAAAGATCTCAAATTCAAAAGCTCACCTTACACATAAAGGAACTAGAGAAAAAGCAACAAATAGACCCCACCCCCAGCAGAAGAAGACACTTAATTAAAATTCGAGAAGAACTCAATGATATCGAGACCAAAAGAACTGTGGAACAGATCAACAGAACCAGGAGTTGGTTCTTTGAAAGAATTGATAAGACAGATAAACCATTGGCCAACCATATTAAAAAGAAGAGAGAGAAGACTCAAATTAATAAAATCATGAATGAGAAAGGAGAGATCACTACCAACACCAAGGAAATACAAACGATTTTAAAAACATATTATGAACAGCTGTACGCCAATAAATTAGGAAATCTAGAAGAAATGGACGCATTCCTGGAAAGCCACAAACTACCAAAACTGGAGCAGGAAGAAATAGAAAACCTGAACAGGCCAATAACCAGGGAGGAAATTGAAGCAGTCATCAAAAACCTCCCAAGACACAAGAGTCCAGGGCCAGATGGCTTCCCAGGGGAATTCTATCAAACGTTTAAAGAAGAAATCATACCTATTCTACTAAAGCTGTTTGGAAAGATAGAAAGAGATGGAGTACTTCCAAATTCGTTCTATGAGGCCAGCATCACCTTAATTCCAAAACCAGACAAAGACCCCACCAAAAAGGAGAATTACAGACCAATATCCCTGATGAACATGGATGCAAAACTTCTCAACAAGATACTAGCCAAAAGGATGCAACAACACATTAAGAAAATTATTCACCATGACCAAGTAGGATTTATCCCTGGGACACAAGGCTGGTTCAACACTCGTAAAACCATCCATGTGATTCATCATATCAGCAAGAGAAAAACCAAGAACCATATGATCCTCTCATTAGATGCAGAGAAAGCATTTGACAAAATACAGCATCCATTCCTGATCAAAACACTTCAGAGTGTTGGGATAGAGGGAACTTTCCTCAACATCTTAAAAGCCATCTACGAAAAGCCCACAGCAAATATCATTCTCAATGGGGAAGCACTGGGAGCCTTTCCCCTAAGATCAGGAACAAGACAGGGATGTCCACTCTCACCACTGCTGTTCAAAATAGTTCTTGAAGGCCTCGCCTCAGCAATCAGACAACAAAAAGACATTAAAGGCATTCAAATTGGCAAAGAAGTCAAACTCTCCCTCTTCGCCGATGACATGATACTCTACATAGAAAACCCAAAAGCCTCCACCCCAAGATTGCTAGAACTCATACAGCAATATGGTAGCGTGGCAGGATACAGAATCAATGCCCTGAAATCAATGGCATTTCTATACACTAACAATGAGACTGAAGAAAGAGAAATTAAGGAGTCAATCCCATTTACAATTGCACCCAAAAGCATAAGATACCTAGGAATAAACCTAACCAAAGAGGTAAAAGATCTATACCCTAAAAACTATAGAACACTTCTGAAAGAAATTTAGGAAGACACAAAGAGATGGAAAAATATTCCATGCTCATGGATTGGCAGAATTAATATTGTAAAAATGTCAATGTTACCCAGGGCAAATTACACGTTTAATGCAATCCCTATCAAAATACCATGGACTTTCTTCAGAGAGTTAGAACAAATTATTTTAAGATTTGTGTGGAATCAGAAAAGACCCCGCATAGCCAGGGGAATTTTAAAAAAGAAAACCATATCTGGGGGCATCACAATGCCAGATTTCAGGTTGTACTACAAAGCTGTAGTCATCAAGACAGTGTGGTACTGGCACAAAAACAGACACATAGATCAATGGAACAGAATAGAGAACCCAGAAGTGGACCCTGAAATGTATGGTCATCTAATATTCGATAAAGGAGGAAAGACTATCCACTGGAAGAAAGACAGTCTCTTCAATAAATGGTGCTGGGAAAATTGGACATCCACATGCAGAAGAATGAAACTGGACCACTCTCTTTCACCATACACAAAGATAAACTCAAAATGGATGAGAGATCTAAATGTGAGACAAGATTCCATCAAAATCATAGAAGAGAACACAGGCAACACCCTTTTTGAACTCGGCCACAGTAACTTCTTGCAAGATACATCCACAAAGGCAAAAGAAACAAAAGCAAAAATGAACTATTGGGACTTCATCAAGATAAGAAGCTTTTGCACAGCAAAGGATACAGTCAACAAAACTAAAAGACAACCTACAGAATGGGAGAAGATATTTGCAAATGACATATCAGATAAAGGGCTAGTTTCCAAAATCTATAAAGAACTTATTAAACTCAACACCAAAGAAACAAACAATCCAATCATGAAATGGGCAAAAGACATGAAGAGAAATCTCACAGAGGAAGACATGGACATGGCCAACATGCACATGAGAAAATGCTCTGCATCACTTGCCATCAGGGAAATACAAATCAAAACCACAATGAGATACCACCTCACACCAGTGAGAATGGGGAAAATTAACAAGGCAGGAAACCACAAATGTTGGAGAGGATGTGGAGAAAAGGGAACCCTCTTACACTGTTGGTGGGAATGTGAACTGGTGCAGCCACTCTGGAAAACTGTGTGGAGGTTCCTCAAAGAGTTAAAAATAGACCTGCCCTACGACCCAGCAATTGCACTGTTGGGGATTTACCCCAAAGATTCAGATGCAATGAAATGTCGGGACACCTGCACCCCAATGTTTCTATCAGCAATGGCCACAATAGCCAAACTGTGGAAGGAGCCTCGGTGTCCATCGAAAGATGAATGGATAAAGAAGATGTGGTTTATGTATACAATGGAATATTACTCAGCAATTAGAAATGACAAATACCCACCATTTGCTTCAACGTGGATGGAACTGGAGGGTATTATGCTGAGTGAAATAAGTCAATCGGAGAAGGACAAACAGTGTATGTTCTCATTCATTTGGGGAATATAAATAATAGTGAAAGGGAATATAAAGGAAGGGAAAAGAAATGTTGGGAAATATCAGGAAGGGAGACAGAACATAAAGACTCCTAACTCGGGGAAACGAACTAGGGGTGGTGGAAGGGGAAGAGGGCGGGTGTTGGAGGGGAATGGGTGACGGGCACTGAGGTGGACACTTGACGGGATGAGCACTGGGTGTTTTTCTGTATGTTGGTAAATTGAACACCAATAAAAATTAATTTAAAAAAAATAAATAAAAGAGATGCACATTGTTTGAATAGGAATTTGTAGTTATACAACTATGCTATGCCAAGTACACATCTTCCAATGCGGCATGGCATTTCAACCTTAGAATTTATTTTGTATATTACTTTAAAGACTATTTCAAAAAGTGTAGGCCCTGAATATCTCCCAAACTTCAGTCATATATGTACCACCTCCAGTATTTTTGCCATCTTCATACCATCATCTTATTATTTATTAAATCCTTTTTCTTCAATCCACTTTATCACTGACTCATCTTTTATAAAATACATGACATCATGGGTTTGAACAAATTTGCATTTTCCACCATACATTAAAAGAGATACGGAACTATTCAAATTCAAAAGATGTTTATCCATTAACCACTTTAAATCATCTTGCATACAAATCAAGAAATTACTGGTTAGGGCACTGGGTGGCTCAGTGGTAGAGCTTCTGCCTTTGGCTCAGGGCGTGATCCTGGAGTCCTGGGATCAAGTCCTGCATTGGGCTCCCCACAGGGGGCCTGCTTCTCCCTCTGCCTGGGTCTCTGCCTCTCTTTCTGTGTCTCTCATGAATAAATAAATAAAATATTAAAAAAAAAAACACTAGTGGGGATCCCTGGGTGGCGCAGTGGTTCGGCGCTTGCCTTTGGCCCAGGGCGCGATCCTGGAGACCCGGGATCGAATCCCACATCAGGCTCCCGGTGCATGGAGCCTGCTTCTCCCTCTGCCTATGTCTCTGCCTCTCTCTCTCTCTCTCTGTGACTATCATAAATAAATAAAAAATTAAAAAAAAAAAACACTAGTTAAAAAAAATCAGCTGAACTAGGTAACATGTATCTACACTTTAGAAAGTGATAAGGAAATCAGAATGTTCAGAGAACCACTTTACAGCAAAATTTAGGACTGTCCTACTCTATAAAGGCACATTATCAATAGGAACCACAGTGCTGACATTCAGCCAAGAAAAAGTATTTGAGAATAACACTGGATTGAACGGTATAGAAAAATGACAAGCAATAGGTCTCCATAAGGAAGACAGCTGAAAGAACAAGGATGCTAACTAAGTCTTCTCTACAAGTTCTTGGGTATGAGATGGTACGGTCCAGATGCTACTTTCATGCTCTGCTTGTCAAACAGAGCTGAACTTGGCAGAAGGACGACTGCCTAATGGACAGGTGGGCGGGACTTTTTTATTGAGCCTGCTTCCTTCCTGCTAACACTAGTACTGAAAGCTTGCAGAAAGGCCCACTTCTAAAGTACTACTCTAGGGCAGAGAGGGTCTGGGCTCTACCACACCTGTTCCTCCCATCTAAAAGAAATGTGGGTTAAATTTCATTTTGAAATACTAGT
This sequence comes from Vulpes lagopus, assembly GCF_018345385.1. NCBI lineage: Eukaryota > Metazoa > Chordata > Mammalia > Carnivora > Canidae > Vulpes > Vulpes lagopus. The sequence continues at coordinate 129,216,788 of NC_054825.1, forward strand.
ACCATGAGTGCTTTGAAATAGCTTTCTTAGAGGAGCTTACCCCACTCCTGATGGGGGATGTCATGATACAACACCCCCATACCCTTCAAAAAAAAACACACTGAAGACACTGGAATATTTAATCACTTTTTTTTTTAATTTCCTTTTCCCACTGCAAATAAGACTACCTCTTTTTGTAGTTATCTATCCTAAATAGGTGAAACAATTACATGCCACTGCCTTTATACTTACCTATTTCAAGAAGCCCTAACTGAATCTTAGGTAGTGAGGCACAGAGAAAGATAGTAACTGCAGGCTCTCTACAAAGAGAACTGGGGTGGGGGTGGGGGGAAGGAATGCTTCTTGCCCTAATTTTTTCTTGAACCATTCTCCTGGAAGCTGAATAAAACCATTTTTTATATAATTCTATGTAGGAAAAAATTCATATATCATTTTAGATAAATTTCCTCCTGCCCCTCACAGTGAACTGAGGATACTAGCCTGCAGGCTCACTGACACAGTATTTTCTTAACATTCTTGATGCCTTTAGGCTTCTAGCACATGGCTTGGAGACTGTGAAAAGATATGCTTTTCCAATATTTTCTCAATTTAGTTCATCCCTTTTCTATGTGAAGTTTTAATATGTAGCCCCATAAATGTAAATGTAGGCTTCATAAAGATTATTCAGAAAACATGAATTATAGAACAAATTTTTAAATCTGGCTGGTTTTAAATCTGTCAAACTGGTCTTTTGGGGACATTTTTAACCTAAGAATACTCATGATCTCTAGAACTTTATCTGAGGCATCTCTGTACAATTTCCCAGTGAATATTAAACATTCAGGTAGCTACATTACTAGCAATTAAGATTCATATTTGTGAATATCTTCAAAAACTCAGGAAAACATCTATATCTCAGAACTCCCCAAGGGTAAAATTGTAATCCGATAAATCACCACTCTTCTCAGAGATCTAGCACAGTGTTTCTCAAAGTGTGGTCTGAGAATCATGTGCCTAAGAATGAACTGGTGAGGGGCAGGCTAGTGAGAGTGGTACTTGTTAAAACCACAGATCCTTAGGGGTACCTGGGTGACTCAGCCAGTTAAGTGTATGACTCTTGAGTTGGGCTCAGGTCATGATCTCAGGGTTGTGGGATTAAACCCTGCATTGTGCTCACACAGAGTATGGAGCCTGATTAAGATTCTCTCTCTCTCTCCCTCTACCTCTACGCCCTTCAAAAAAAAAAAAAAAAAAAGTCTACTAATATAACAATACAGATTCTTGGATACTGTGTCAGATGTTTTGAATCCAAATTTCCAGGGACAGGGGCTAATAATCCACACTACATAAGACGTCTAAGTAATTCTATTCTAATGCTTCTGAACCTTTTAGCTACTTGAACTCTTGCTATCAAAAAAGCCATGAAAACAAGATTGTCACAGATCATTGCCTACACAAAGTACAAAAAAGAAAATCAAGAGATAAATATTTAAAATGAAAAAGGAGGCAAAGTGAAAAGTTGTCTTCTATTACGGTTCAGCAGAATTTAGATTCCAGTGTGAACTGCAGCCATGAACAGGGAGTATTCTCCACCAATAAGCACAAAGTTACCTGTTACGTCTATAGTGTAGATATCAGTATCTCTTCTGCCCTTCAACTTGAAACACAGCATACTGTGTAAAAACAATGTCATCCCTAAATAAAGATTGAAGGATGTTCCAGCACACAATACACTTTTCATTCATTCTTTCTCTTTTTTTTTCTTTTTAATTAATTTTTATTGGTGTTCAATTTACCAACATTCACAAAAACACCCAGTGCTCATCCCGTCAAGTGTCCACCTCAGTGCCCGTCACCCATTCCCCTCCAACACCCGCCCTCCTCCCCTTCCACCACCCCTAGTTCGTTTCCCAGAGTTAGGAGTCTTTATGTTCTGTCTCCCTTCCTGATATTTCCCACACATTTCTTCTCCCTTCCTTTATATTCCCTTTCACTATTATTCATATTCCCCAAATGAATGAGAACATACACTGTTTGTCCTTCTCCGATTGACTTATTTCACTCAGCATAATACCCTCCAGTTCCATCCACGTTGAAGCAAATGGTGGGTATTTGTCGTTTCTAATTGCTGAGTAATATTCCATTGTATACATAAACCACATCTTCTTTATCCATTCATCTTTCGATGGACACCGAGGCTCCTTCCACAGTTTGGCTATTATGGCCATTGCTGATAGAAACATCGGGGCGCAGGTGTACCGACGTTTCATTGCATCTGAATCTTTGGGGTAAATCCCCAACAGTGCAATTGCTGGGTCGTAGGGCAGGTCTATTTTTAACTCTTTGAGGAACCTCCACACAGTTTTCCAGAGTGGCTGCGCCAGTTCACATTCCCACCAACACTGTAAGAGGGTTCCCTTTTCTCCACATCCTCTCCAACATTTCTGGTTTCCTGCCTTGTTAATTTTCCCCATTCTCACTGGTGTGAGGTGGTATCTCATTGTGGTTTTGATTTGTATTTCCCTGATGGCAAGTGATGCAGAGCATTTTCTCATGTGCATGTTGGCCATGTCCATGTCTTCCTCTGTGAGATTTCTCTTCATGTCTTTTGCCCATTTCATGATTGGATTGTTTGTTTCTTTGGTGTTGAGTTTAATAAGTTCTTTACAGATCTTGGAAACTAGCCCTTTATCTGATATGTCATTTGCAGATGTCTTCTCCCATTCTGTAGGTTGTCTTTTAGTTTTGTTGACTGTATCCTTTGCTGTGCAAAAGCTTCTTATCTTGATGAAGTCTCAATAGTTCATTTTTCCTTTTGTTTCTTTTGCTTTGTGGATGTATCTTGCAAGAAGTTACTGTGGCCGAGTTCAAAGAGGGTGTTGCCTGTGTTCTCTTCTATGATTTTGATGGACTCTTGTCTCACATTTAGATCTCTCAACCATTTTGAGATTATCTTTGTGTATGGTGAAAGAGAGTGGTCCAGTTTCATTCTTCTGCATGTGGATGTCCAATTTTCCCAGCACCATTTATTGAAGAGACTGTCTTTCTTCCAATGGATAGTCTTTCCTCCTTTATCGAATATTAGATGACCATACATTTCAGGGTCCACTTCTGGGTTCTCTATTCTGTTCCATTGATCTATGTGTCTGTTTTTGTGCCAGTACCACACTGTCTTGATGACCACAGCTTTGTAGTACAACCTGAAATCTGGCATTGTGATGCCCCCAGATATGGTTTTCTTTTTTAAAATTCCCCTGGCTATTCGGGGTCTTTTCTGATTCCACACAAATCTTAAAATAATTTGTTCTAACTCTCTGAAGAAAGTCCATGGTATTTTGATAGGGATTGCATTAAACGTGTAAATTGCCCTGGGTAACATTGACATTTTTACAATATTAATTCTGCCAATCCATGAGCATGGAATATTTTTCCATCTCTTTGTGTCTTCCTAAATTTCTTTCAGAAGTGTTCTATAGTTTTTAGGGTATAGATCTTTTACCTCTTTGGTTAGGTTTATTCCTAGGTATCTTATGCTTTTGGGTGCAATTGTAAATGGGATTGACTCCTTAATTTCTCTTTCTTCAGTCTCATTGTTAGTGTATAGAAATGCCATTGATTTCTGGGCATTGATTTTGTATCCTGCCACGCTACCAAATTGCTGTATGAGTTCTAGCAATCTTGGGGTGGAGGCTTTTGGGTTTTCTATGTAGAGTATCATGTCATCGGCGAAGAGGGAGAGTTTGACTTCTTCTTTGCCAATTTGAATGCCTTTAATGTCTTTTTGTTGTCTGATTGCTGAGGCGAGGACTTCCAGTACTATGTTGAACAGCAGTGGTGAGAGTGGACATCCCTGTCTTGTTCCTGATCTTAGGGGAAAGGCTCCCAGTGCTTCCCCATTGAGAATGATATTTGCTGTGGGCTTTTCGTAGATGGCTTTTAAGATGTCGAGGAAAGTTCCCTCTATCCCAACATTCTGAAGTGTTTTGATCAGGAATGGATGCTGTATTTTGTCAAATGCTTTCTCTGCATCTAATGAGAGGATCATATGGTTCTTGGTTTTTCTCTTGCTGATATGATGAATCACATGGATGGTTTTACGAGTGTTGAACCAGCCTTGTGTCCCGGGGATAAATCCTACTTGGTCATGGTGGATAATTTTCTTAATGTGTTGTTGGATCCTTTTGGCTACTATCTTGTTGAGAATTTTTGCATCCATGTTCATCAGGGATATTGGTCTGTAATTCTCCTTTTTGGTGGGGTCTTTGTCTGGTTTTGGAATTAAGGTGATGCTGGCCTCATAGAACGAATTTGGAAGTACTCCATCTCTTTCTATCTTTCCAAACAGCTTTAGTAGAATAGGTATGATTTCTTCTTTAAACGTTTGATAGAATTCCCCTGGGAAGCCATCTGGCCCTGGACTCTTGTGTCTTGGGAGGTTTTTGATGACTGCTTCAATTTCCTCCCTGGTTATTGGCCTGTTCAGGTTTTCTATTTCTTCCTGCTCCAGTTTTGGTAGTTTGTGGCTTTCCAGGAATGCGTCCATTTCTTCTAGATTTCCTAATTTATTGGCGTACAGCTGTTCATAATATGTTTTTAAAATCGTTTGTATTTCCTTGGTGTTGGTAGTGATCTCTCCTTTCTCATTCATGATTTTATTAATTTGAGTCTTCTCTCTTCTTTTTAATATGGTTGGCTAATGGTTTATCTATCTTATCAATTCTTTCAAAGAACCAACTCCTGGTTCTGTTGATCTGTTCCACAGTTCTTTTGGTCTCGATATCATTGAGTTCTGCTCGAATTTTAATTAACTGTCTTCTTCTGCTGGGGGTGGGGTCTATTTGTTGCTTTTTCTCTAGTTCCTTTATGTGTAAGGTGAGCTTTTGAATTTGAGATCTTTCCATTTTTTGAATGGATGCTTGTATTGCGATGTATTTCCCCCTCAGGACTGCTTTTGCTGCATCCCAATTCATTCTTTCTCAACAGTGACTTTGATACCACACTTAGGCAAAGTAGTTCTTTTTTTTTTTTTTTTAAGATTTTATTAATTTATTCATGAAAGACACAGAGAGAGAGGCGGAGACACAAGCAGGCTCCCTGCGGGAAGCCTGATGTAGGACTCGATCCCAGGACCCTGGGATCAAGACCTGAGCCAAAGGCAGACACTGAGCCACCTGGGTACCCCCCTCAACCACTTGAAATTGCCTGAGCCCGTAGTTTTCAAACTTGACATACACTTAGAATCACCTGAAGATCCTGTTAAATATCAACTAATTGGCTCTAAGAATTTGCATTTCTAACAAGTTCCAGGTGATACTGATGTTGCTGGTCTAGCAACCAGACTTTGAGAAGCACTGATTTAGCTAACTCTGGTCTCCTCCCAACCAGCACTATTTAAGATTCACTGTGGAGTTCAATGATGCTTTAAAAGCGGGGCGGGGGGCTCCATCTGGCAAATGCTCTAACTGCTGGCTTCTTTGTAGGACTGTACTCAGAATCTTCAAGAAATCCCCATCATTCAAAACTTGCAGTTTGGGTGAAAAGCTTGTCCTTCCTTGGCAACTCCCTCTCCTAATTCCTGACCTCTGCCTGACTCTACAGTCCCCACTTCTTACCCTGTGTGGACAACCTTTCTGTCCTCTATAGGAAATCATACTTCCTACAGCAGGAAAGCTGCAGGAAGGGCAAGAGGTCCCTCTGTTCCTGTCTTAGGAAGCCACATTTCCTTTAGCCAGAAATCAACACAGGCTCTCTCCATTTCGTGATTTATCTGGTGACTGTCACAGAGCTACAGCTACAGCTACAGACCACCTTGGTGATTCCCTAGACATATCAGCGATGTCTCATTACTTACATTCTGGTCCTCCATGGGAATAAATATATAATAGATTTCTCCACTAAGAGATAGGTCCGGAATCTACACAGTACATATGGGTGCACCATTCTCTGAAGATGGCTTTCAAATCCATCTCATTAAGGTTTAAAATATACTCCTAGCATCAACTTCTAAGTGGTGAACTGAACGTGTATGCCAGCCTCCCGAAGAAAAGATTTCAACTAATTCCTAGAAATTGAAAAGTATGTGAGAGCAAAATAAGAAAATGCACTTGCTATACCATTAATATCTTTGGAAGATATTCCATTACCTTTTCAGAATCTCCATTACCTTTTCAACTTGAACACACAACTGAACATATGTAATTGAGCCCCATGTTAAAATTAATTAGGAAGATTTAAAAGTAAGGTTAAGCAGCTTATCTTTGACACTTTGATATATACTTAAGGAAAAAGCATAAACCTGGAGAACAATAGAGACTAGCACCAACAGGGAAATATGTTTTTAAAGTGTTAGCCATAAACTGACCTTTTGGAGGAGGGGCAAGATGGCGGAAGAGTAGGGCCCCCAAGTCACCTGTCCCCACCAAACTACCTAGAAAACCTTCAAATTATCCTGAAAATCTATGAATTCGGCCTGAGATTTAAAGAGAGAACAGCTGGAATGCTACAGTGAGAAGAGTTCGCGCTTCTATCAAGGTAGGAAGACGGGGAAAAAGAAATAAAGACACAAAAGGCCTCCAAGGGGGAGGGGCCCCGCGAGGAGCCGGGCTGAGGCCGGGGCGAGTGTCCCCAGGACAGGAGAGCCCCGTCCCGGAGGAGCAGGAGCTGCACCAACCTTCCCCGCGGAAAGGGGCCCGCAGGGAGTTGGAGCAGGACCCAGGAGGGCGGGGATGCCCTCGGGCTCCCGGGGACACTAACAGGCACCTGCCCCCGGGGGAGAGTGCGCCGAGCTCCCTAAGGGCTGCAGCGCGCACGGCGGGACCCGGAGCAGCTCGGAGGGGCTCAGGCTGCGGCTCAGCGGAGGGGGCTGCGGGGCGGGAGCGCGGATCCAACAGCGAAGGCCCCGAAGCACAGGGCGCCGGGACACAGCCCAGGATCCGGCCTCCCCCCGGGACAGGCAGAGGCCGGGAGGGCCCAGGACAGCAAGGACGCTCCTGCCCCAAGCTGAGCAGATCAGCGGCCCCGCCCCGGAGCCTCCAGGCCCTGCAGACCGAGAGCCCCGGAGTTACTGCCAGGGCTGAATCCAGGGCTCCGGAGCTGGCCCCGCCACTGTGGCTGTTCCTCCCAGGGCCTCACGGGGTGAACACCGCCCACTGAGCCCTGCACCAGGCAGGGGCAGAGCAGCGCCCCCAAGTGCTACTTCTGAAAACCAGCACAGCAGGAACGTCCCCCAGAAGACCAGCCAGACGGACCAGTTCCAGGGGAAGCCAAGGGACTTAAAGTGTACAGAATCGGAAGATACTCCCCCGTGGTATTTTTCTTGTTCTTATTGTTTGTTTTGTTTGTTTTGTTTTTTTGGGTTTTTTTGTTTTGTTTTGTTTTTGCGCTTTGATTTGTTTCCTTCCCCCACCCTTTTTTTCCTTTTTCTTTCTCTTTTTCTTCTTTTTGTTTTTTTTTTCCTCTTTTTTCTTTTTCTCTTTTCCTTCCTTCTTTCGCTCCTCTCTTTTTCTCCTTTTCCCAATACAACTTGCTTTTGGCCACTCTGCACTGAGCAAAATGACTAGAAGGAAAACCTCACCTCAAAAGAAAGAATCAGAAACAGTCCTCTCTCCCACAAAGTTACAAAATTTGGATTACAATTCAATGTCAGAAAGCCAATTCAGAAGCACTATTATACAGCTACTGGTGGCTCTACAAAAAAGCATAAAGGACTCAAGAGACTTCATGACTGCAGAATTTACAGCAAATCAGGCAGAAATTAAAAATTAATTGAATGAGACGCAATCCAAATTAGAAGTCCTAATGACGAGGGTTAACGAGGTGGAAGAACCAGGGAGTGACATAGAAGACAAGTTGATGGCAAAGAGGGAGACTGAGGAAAAAAGAGACAAACAAAAGACCATGAAGATAGATTAAGGGAAATAAATGACAGCCTGAGGAAGAAAAACCTACATTTAATTGGGGTTCCCGAGGGTGCCGAAAGGGACAGAGGGCCAGAATATGTATTTGAACAAATCCTAGCTGAAAACTTTCCTAATCTGGGAAGGGAAACAGGCATTCAGATCCAGGAAATAGGGAGATCCCCCCCTAAAATCAATAAAAACCGTTCAACACCTTGACATTTAATAGTGAAGCTTGCAAATTCCAAAGATAAAGAGAAGATCCTTAAAGCAGCAAGAGACAAGAAATCCCTGACTTTTATGGGGAGGAGTATTAGGATAACAGCAGACCTCTCCACAGAGACCTGGCAGGCCAGAAAGGGCTGGCAGGATATATTCAGGGTCCTAAATGAGAAGAACATGCAAACAAGAATACTTTATCCAGCAAGGCTCTCATTCAAAATGGAAGGAGAGATAAAGAGCTTCCAAGACAGGTAGGAAGTGAAAGAATATGTGACCTCCAAACCAGCTCTGCAAGAAATTTTAAGGGGGACTCTTAAAATTCCCCTTTAAGAAGAAGTTCAGTGGAACAATCCACAAAAACAAGGACTGAATAGATATCATGGTGACACTAAACTCATATCTCTCAATATTAACTCTGAACGTGAAAGGGCTTAATGACCCCATCAAAAGGGGCAGGGTTTCAGACTGGATAAAAAAGCAGGGCCCATCTATTTGCTGTCTACAAGAGACTCATTTTAGACAGAAGGACACCTACAGCCTGAAAATAAAAGGTTGGAGAACATTTACCATTCAAATGGTCCTCAAAAGAAAGCAGGGGTAGCCATCCTTATATCAGATAAACTAAAATTTACCCCAAAGACCATAGTGAGATATGAAGAGGGACACTATCTCATACTTAAAGAATCTATCCAACAAGAGGACTTAACAATCCTCAATATATATGCCCCGAATGTGGGAGCTGCCAAATATATCAATCAATTAATAACCAAAGTGAAGAAATACTTAGATAATAATACAGTTATACTTGGTGACTTCAATCTAGCTCTTTCTATACTCGATAGGTCTTCTAAGCACAACATCTCCAAAGAAACGAGAGCTTTAAATGATACACTGGACCAGATGGATTTCACAGATATCTACAGAACTTTACATCCAAACTCAACTGAATACACATTCTTCTCAAGTGCACATGGAACTTTCTCCAGAAGAGACCACATACTGGGTCACAAATCCGGTCTGAACCAATACCAAAAGATTGGGATCGTCCCCTGCATATTCTCAGACCATAATGCTTTGAAATTAGAACTAAATCACAACAAGAACGTTGGAAGGACCTCAAACACGTGGAGGTTAAGGACCATCCTGCTAAAAGATGAAAGGGTCAACCAGGAAATTAAGGAAGAATTAAAAAGATTCATGGAAACTAATGAGAATGAAGATACAACCGTTTAAAATCTTTGGGATGCAGCAAAAGCAGTCCTATGGGGGAAATACATCACAACACAAGCATCCATTCAAAAACTGGAAAGAACTCAAATACAAAAGCTAACCTTACACATAAAGGAGCTAGAGAAAAAACAGCAAATAGATCCTACACCCAGGAGAAGAAGAGAGTTAATAAAGATTTGAGGAGAACTCAACAGAATCAAGAACAGAAGAACTGTGGAACAGATCAACAGAACCAGGAGTTGGTTCTTTGAAAGAATTAGTAAGATAGATAAACCATTAGCCAGCTTTATTAAAAAGAAGAGAGAGAAGACTCAAATTAATAAAATTATGAATAAGAAAGAAGAGATCACTACCAACACCAAGGAAATACAAACGATTTTAAAAACATATTATGAACAGCTATATATATTTAAATATATAAATATGTAAATATATAATCGCCAATAAATTAGGCAATCTAGAAGAAATGGACACATTCCTGGAAAGCCACAAACTACCAAAACTGGAGCAGGAAGAAATAGAAAACCTGAACAGGCCAATAACCAGGGAGGAAATTGAAGCAGTCATCAAAAACCTCCCAAGACACAAGAGTCCAGGGCCAGATGGCTTCCCAGGGGAATTCTATCAAACGTTTAAAGAAGAAATCATACCTATTCTACTAAAGCTGTTTGGAAAGATAGAAAGAGATGGAGTACTTCCAAATTCGTTCTATGAGGCCAGCATCACCTTAATTCCAAAACCAGACAAAGACCCCACCAAAAAGGAGAATTACAGACCAATATCCCTGATAAACATGGATGCAAAACTTCTCAACAAGATACTAGCCAATAGGATGCAACAACACATTAAGAAAATTATTCACCATGACCAAGTAGGATTTATCCCCGCGATGCAAGGCTGGTTCAACACTCGTAAAACAATCAATGTGATTCATCATATCAGCAAGAGAAAAACCAAGAACCATAGGATCCTCTCATTAGATGCAGAGAAAGCATTTGACAAAATACAGCATCCATTCCTGATCAAAACACTTCAGAGTGTTGGGATAGAGGGAACTTTCCTCAACATCTTAAAAGCCATCTACGAAAAGCCCACAGCAAATATCATTCTCAATGGGGAAGCACTGGGAGCCTTTCCCCTAAGATCAGGAACAAGACAGGCATGTCCACTCTCACCAATGCTATTCAACATAGTACTGGAAGTCCTCACCTCAGCAATCAGACAACAAAAAGACATTAAAGGCATTCAAATTGGCAAAGAAGAAGTCAAACTCTCCCTCTTCGCCGATGACATGATACTCTACATAGAAAACCCAAAAGCCTCCACCCCAAGATTGCTAGAACTCATACAGCAATTTGGTAGCGTGGCAGGATACAAAATCAATGCCCAGAAATCAGTGGCATTTCTATACACTAACAATGAGACTGAAGAAAGAGAAATTAAGGAGTCAATCCCATTTACAATTGCACCCAAAAGCATAAGATACCTAGGAATAAACCTAACCAAAGAGGTAAAGGATCTATACCCTAAAAACTACAGAACACTTCTGAAAGAAACTGAGGAAGACACAAAGAGATGGAAAAATATTCCATGCTCATGGATTGGCAGAATTAATATTGTGAAAATGTCAATGTTACCCAGGGCAATTTACACGTTTAATGCAATCCCTATCAAAATACCATGGACTTTCTTCAGAGAGTTAGAACAAATTATTTTAAGATTTGTGTGGAATCAGAAAAGACCCCGAATAGCCAGGGGAATTTTAAAAAAGAAAACCATATCTGGGGGCATCACAATGCCAGATTTCAGGTTATACTACAAAGCTGTGGTCATCAAGACAGTGTGGTACTGGCACAAAAACAGACACATAGATCAATGGAACAGAATAGAGAACCCAGAAGTGGACCCTCAACTTTATGTCAACTAATATTCGATAAAGGAGGAAAGACTATCCACTGGAAGAAAGACAGTCTCTTCAATAAATGGTGCTGGGAAAATTGGACATCCACATGCAGAAGAATGAAACTAGACCAGTCTCTTGCACCATACACAAAGATAAACTCAAAATGGATGAAAGATCTAAATGTGATACAAGATTCCATCAAAATCCTAGAGGAGAACACAGGCAACACCCTTTTTGAACTCGGCCACAATAACTTCTTGCAAGATACATCCATGAAGGCAAAAGAAAAAAAGCAAAAATGAACTATTGGGACTTCATCAAGATAAGAAGCTTTTGCACAGCAAAGGATACAGTCAACAAAACTAAAAGACAACCTACAGAATGGGAGAAGATATTTGCAAATGACGTATCAGATAAAGGGCTAGTTTTCAAAATCTATAAAGAACATATTAAACTCAACAGCAAAGAAACAAACAATCCAATCATGAAATGGGCAAAAGACATGAACAGAAATCTCACAGAGGAAGACATAGACATGGCCAACAAGCGCATGAGAAAATGCTCTGCATCACTTGCCATCAGGGAAATACAAATCTAAACCACCATGAGATACCACCTCACACCAGTGAGAATGGGGAAAATTAACAAGGCAAGAAACCACAAATGTTGGAGAGGATGCGGAGAAAAGGGAACCCTCTTACACGGTTGGTGGGAATGAGAAATGGTGCAGCCACTCTGGAAAACTGTGTGGAGGTTCCTCAAAGAGTTAAAAATACACCTGCCCAAGACCCAGCAATTGCACTGCTGGGGATTTAGCCCAAAGATACAGATGCAATGAAATGCCGGGACAACTGCACCCCAATGTTTATAGCAGCAATGGCCACAATAGCCAAACTGTGGAAGGAGCCTCGGTGTCCATCGAAAGATGAATGGATAAAGAAGATGTGGTTTATGTATACAATGGACTATTACTCCGCCATTAGAAATGACAAATACCCACCATTTGCTTCGAGGTGGATGGAACTGGAGGGTATTATGCTGAGTGAAGTAAGTCAGTCGGAGAAGGACAAACATTATATGTTCTCATTCATTTGGGGAATATAAATAATAGCGAAAGGGAATATAAGGGAAGGGAGAAGAAATGTGTGGGAAATATCAGAAAGGGAGACAGAACATGAAGACTCCTAACTCTGGGAAACGAACTAGGGGTGGTAGAAGGGGAGGAGGGCGGGGGGTGGGAGTGAATGGGTGACAGGCACTGGGGGTTATTCTGTATGTTGGTAAATTGAACACCAATAAAAATAAATTTAAAAAAAATAAAAACAAAATAAAACCACCTTTTTGCACCAAAAAAAAAAGTGTTAGCAATAAACTGATTAAATGTTGCAAATATTGCATACGATTAACAATTTACCAGGAAGTGTGAAAAATATTACTTTCTTAAATCATTGTAAGAAAATGACTAAACACAACATACACTATAACCATGGTATTTCCAGAACCTAAAGTACTCTCTTTATTAGAAAAGTCATTAAAGCCATGTTCACAATCAAAATGATTGGTTATGAACAATAGTCAAAGTCCTTGGGCACACATTTGCTCCCCTGAAGAATCTTCTATCTGTCCAAGCGCTCAGTGTGGTTACAGACTGAGCACATTGTTTAGTGTCATCTGCCACTAGAGAGCAATGGACAGGATGTAATGCTGCTGCTTCCTAAAGCGCAACTTCTGTGTGGCATGCTTTTCTATTTAGGATGAATGTCCGTCTTTGCAGTTTGGAGAGAACAACTCATTTCTCTTTTGAGGTGCTCCACACACCAAAAAAAATCAAATCTGTATGAAAAGTTGGTTACCATTTTTTAATGAGGAAATGGATTAATCTTTTTCTTGGAAATCCTCATATTTAAGTATGGAAATAAGGTCATAAAATACCACTGTTAATCACTGTTAGGGGATTTAGCTATCATAAGATATTCCTTGATAGAGCTACTTATTATTCTATATCAAATATAGTATAACACATTGATCAAATAGATCAGTATCCACAAAAAATAATTCATATAAGAATCAAGTAAAAATGCCAGGCTTCTGATGCCACCTACTTACTTCCTATTTTGCAATGATGACACTTGTGATATAACAAAATCTACATCAACTTATATCTATAGATATTTTTCAATGCCTTGTGAAAAGAGGTGGGAGTTAGTGCCCACTCTTTCTTGATGAATAATGCAAGTTAAACTCATTAAATAAAGTAAAAAAAGTTCCACTGAAGTATGGACTTATTAAATATAGGAAAAAGCATTTTTTTTATTTTTTAAAGATTTTATTTTTTTTTTTTTATGAGAGACACGTAGAGAGAGGCAGAGACACAGGCAGAGGGAGAAGCAGGCTCCATGCAGGGAGCCCAATGTGGGACTCGATCCTGGTACTCCAGGATCACACCCTGGGCCGAAGGCAGACGCTCAACCATTGAGCCACCCAGGCATCCCGGAAAAAGCATTTAAAGGCATATTCTACAAGTAGTTTATGGTCTGGCTTACTGAATCCACTGTAATTACTTCTCAATCAACACTGTACATACATATAAACTACAGTTTAAAAATAAATATAAAACAATGGGTATCCCTGGGTGGCTCAGCAGTTTAGTGCCTGCCTTTGGCCCAGGGCGTGATCCTGGAGTCCCGGGATCGAGTCCCACATTGGGCTCCCTGCATGGAGCCTGCTTCTCCCTCTGCCTGTGTCTCTGCCTCTCTCTCTGTCTCTCATGAATAAATAAATAAAATATTTAAAATAAATAAAAAATAATAAGGAGCAAAAGAGAAGACAATGGGGGCAGGGGAAGGCAACGGAAAGAACATCTCTAAGGTTTTAAGATTTAAGGATATGTTGACTATTCTGCCAAAGAGAGCAGACTTCATGAGATGCCCAAATGCAAAAGAAATACCATCAAATTAGGTCACACAGCACAGAACCGGGGCCTTTTGAAAAGTAATATATTTAAAAAAAAAAAAAAAAAAAAGAAAAGTAATATATTTAGAGGTAAAGGATCTCAAAATCATATAAAGAAAAAATATAGAAAAAGAACTCACTTAAAAAATATTACAAAAACCAGGGATCCCTGGGTGGCACAGCGGTTTGGCGCCTGCCTTTGGCCCAGGGCGCGATCCTGGAGACCCGGGATCGAATCCCACTTCGGGCTCCCAGTGCATGGAGCCTGCTTCTCCCTCTGCCTGTGTCTCTGCCTCTCTCTCTCTCTCTGTGTGTGACTATCATAAATAAAAATTTAAAAAAAAAAGTAACATTTATAAAAAAAAAAAATTACAAAAACCAAGCTACCAAGCTGGATAGATTCCATAACTTTAAAACACTACTGGAGGAAGGTACAAAGTCAGGGAATTGATAATGTCAGAAAAAGAGTTGAGAAACACTTAATGGATAGAGTAAGGAAACAAATACCCAGAAAGTCTAGTTCTGTTCTCATTTCAGAAACTCAGGCTGTTCCTCGGCTGCTTTCCCAGTCTGCTCCAGGCTATTTTCCCTCACCCAAAATTACCTACTCAGTGCCAACAACCTTTGCCTTCACTCCACTCAGCAAACCAATGGTCCATTCTTAACATTTTCATTACTTGGAACAGCTTCATCACTGAAATACTTCATTTCCATAATCTAACATTACAGTATGCCCTCCCGTTCTTCCTACTCTTTCTCTTGCTTACTCACCAACTCTTACTACATTGAAACTCCAGGTCCTCAACTCTTCCATTATCTTCAATGGGTCTGCTCCCTCTGGCTCTCAGGCAGAGGTTCCAGTTGGGGGATGATTTTGCCTCATAGAGGACATCTGGTAATGTCTGGAGACATTTTTAATTGTCACAACTGGAGGGATCAGCTACCAGCATCTAGTAGGTAGGGGCCAACGATGCTAAACACCGTACATGCACACAGTACAGCCCCTATGAGGGAGAATTATAAATGTTTCTTAAGTTGGGAATCACTGGTCTGTGGCCTTCTTTGGATAACGTAATTCATTTCTTCAATCACTGGTCTGTGGCCTTCTTTGGATAACGTAATTCATTTCTTCAATCACTCTTAGAACATTTAACCATTTTTCCCCTGCTCTTTCATCCTTCTGATACCAGTTTTATAAAACCTAACTTTCAACCAATTGAATCACCCAAGTTTTCTACTTCTAAATTCAGTGTACTGAACTTAACCAAAGCTAAAAATATATTTTTTAAAAAGTTTTTTAAAGATTTATTTATTTATTCGTGATAGAGAGAGAGAGAGGCAGAGACACAGGCAGAGGGAGAAGCAGGCTCCATGCCGGGAGCCGGACGTGGGACTCATCCCAGGACTCCAGGATCGCGCCCTGGGCCAAAGGCAGGCGCCAAACCGCTGAGCCACCCAGGGATCCCCTTAAAAAATAAATTATTAAATAAATATCACATGACCAGGCAAAAGGCAGACACTACATATTCACAGATTCCAACCTCAATAGGCACCCCCCCCTCCCCAGCATTACCAGGCAGGCAACCTTTCATGTCTCTCTCTAATTGTCCCCTCACAACTCCTCTTCTTCCCCTTCATGTCTATTCTAAGCTTCTACCTCTCCCCTCAATCTTTACCTCACCAAATCAGCACTCAGTATCAGCAAATTTACCTGCTTCCCTTAAGAAATTTTGCTGCCATCAGACAAGAACTTACACATATCCCTTCCCCATCCTATAAATGTATTCTTATCTATCCCACCTTTCCCCAAGCCATCCCTCCCAGGAAGGTGAATAAGTGCCCTTCCTGTCCCAGCACTCCCTGTGCTCTGGCTATTGTCTCTCACTGACCCCTGGGACCCTGCTTCATCAATCATCCATGCCCTAAATGCCTTCCCTCAACTTCTTCCTCTTTCTCAGCCCTTTTCACCTCAGCAATAAGTGATTGTTCCAATCTCTTCTTAGGGGAAAAAACACGAATGAACAAAAACCCTTCCCTATTTCCAACATCTTTTTCCAACTCTTCTCTCTCCCCTGCACAGCCAAATTCCTTAAAATAACTGTCTTTACTCCCTAACCCCATCCCTCCATCTCCCTTCCAGTCCACTGCGTACACCCCTCCCATGCCACTAAGACTCCACAGTGGAGGCAAATGACTCCCTATATATATCTACTTCAGGAGGTTCTTCCAGTTCTGAATTTTGGACCATTAACACACATGACCATACCCTCCTTAAACTTCTATCTTCTTTTGGTATTTGGATACTACTCTCTTCTATCTCTTCCTACCAAGTTGGTGCTTCCTTCTCCCCTTTCCTAGATGGTGCATCCTCCCGTTCTAGCTTCAATTATTCTTATATGTCTATGCAATCCATGCTCTACTCACTTTGAACCCATATGCCCAGTCCCAACCTCTTCTAAGTTTTCCTAGTGAATGACATCACCATCCACTCAGTTACCCAAATACCCTAGATTTCTTACTCTCATCCACACATAAACAATTGCAAAATCCTACTGATTTAACCTAAGTATCTCTTGGATCCATCATATCAGTTCATTCTCTCAGCAACCTATCTAATCCAGGGCATTGTCTCTCACCTAGAACATATTATTATAAGAATAATTACCTATGAATAAAAAATGAGAGTCTCCTCTTACAAGTAAAGATGCTACACAAACACAATGAGATATGATTCAAAAGAACACAGAACATTGGATCTTTTTAAAAAATGGATTGTTCGAATGTGGAAACCATTTAATCATCACAGGTGTCAGATTCCTGACTGCTGAGTGAAGAGTATAAGAGAAATACCTAAGGGCCCTTTGTACCCTTAACATTCATTCTATAGTTCAATTTCTACTAGACATTACTCAGACAGTTCACACCTCCAAATATACACCATACTTGTTACGCACACAAAATATGATCAGTGCAAAAGAAATAGGCTGAGATATCTCTCCTTTGCTGCCAAAATCTATCAAGCATATCCCAATCTCCACCAGTTTCAAAAACTAAACCTTCAATTGCAAGTGTCAAAGAAATAAAATGTGAGCAAAGAAAAAAACCCAAGAAAAAATTATAGTGAAATTGATTATGTATCTAAAAATGCTATCTCAAGATAATTTCTTCAGGAATCAAGCAATACAGAGTAATGAGCAGCAAAATGAATGTGCCATAAACCATTCTGACAGTAACAACATTATAAACAAAAAGCTCATTTTTACCGACACAAAAACAGTGTGGGAATTGTGCAATATCTAAAATCAAACACCAACACGATATACATGCAATATGAGATCTTAAAACGTTTCAGGATCTGCTTTTCACAGACAGGCTCTCAGAAAAAGACAATATGAACTAAGCTGTGAAAATGCAGTTTGAATGCCATTCAAATGCTATCACTCCAACCAAATGAGAAGCACCTGTCACCCTTTTGACAATTTGGGTTCAAGATGCTCTTCCATTGCCTACTAAGCTCAGAAGTAATGTTCTATTTTAAAAATGGTATAAAAAGAGAGGGTAGAGGAAGAATGTAGCAGGCAAAACAATTTACATTGCAAAATTGAAACGAAGCCAAGTGTCAACACAAAAAAAAAAAATAGACTCTGGAGCCACCCAGCCTGGGTTCAAATTCCAATTTCACCACCTACCATTCATGCAATTTTAATAATTTAACTTAAGTCCTCTGTGCCTAATTTCTTCATCTGTAAAAGAGTACAGTGATAGTACCTATTTCACAGGTAAAGTGCTTGGAATAATGCCTGGCATACTGTAAACACTATAGAAGTACTAGGTAACGTTATCCTAATTACTATTTACCTTACTACACTGAGACTAAATACTAGCTAAGAAGAACAATTACACTGCAATGCAGGCTCAAGCTCCAGTTTAGTACTGTTACCAGGTATTTGTTCACTGTTAAGTAACATTATTTTCTATCCTTATCCTCTAGTTCACACATCAAATCACCAAGCTCATACCATATGAGATGAGTATATATAAGCATAAATCAAAATGCATCAAAAGTATAGCAATGCTATATACATACAATGGAATATTATTCAGCCATAAAAAGGGATGAAATTCTGATGCTATTACATGGATGAACTCTCCCACAACAAGGATGAACCCTGAAAAAATGCTAAGTGAATTAAATCAGATTCAAAAGGATAGTGCACGACTCCATCTAGAATAGGCAAATTCAGAGAAACATAAAGTATAACAGAAGTTATCGGGAGTTGGGGTGGGGGAGGAGAAGAATTACTTTTTTTAAAAGAAGGTCCATCTTATTCTCTTTAAAAAAAAAAAAAAAAGATTTTATTTATTTATTAGAGAGAGAGAGAGCAGCGGCAGGAAAGAGGGAGAAGCAGACTCCATGGTGAGCAGAGAGCCCAATGTGGAATCACAGCCTGAGCAGAAGGCAGATGCTTAACCAACTAACGCATCCAGGCACGCTGGGGAATTACTTTTTAATGGGTGCAGAGTTTCTGTTTGGAATGATAAAAAAAAGTCTGGAAATGAATAACGGTGATAATTAAACCAATACTGGAAATGTGCTTAATGCAATCAATCATATGCTGAAAAATGGTTAAAATAGTAAATTTTATATTATGAATATTTTACCACAATCAAAAAGTATCTTTTAAAAATACAACCTATATTTTCAACAGGAATTTTTTTTTAAGATTTTATTTATTTATTCATGAGAGACACAGAGAGAGAGAGAGGCAGAGACACAGAGGAGAAGCAAGCTCCATTCAGGAAGCCTGATGTGGGACTTGATCCCGGGACCCCAGGATTACACCCTGGGCCGAAGGCAGGCGCCAAACCGCTGAGCCACCCAGGGATCCCCTCAACAGGAATTTTCAACATGAACATCGGTCTCAATGGTACTAAAATTTTTAAAAATAGATCACTCATTTTCAAGTTCCTGACTATGGACACCAAAGCAGTCAATATCAACTCTTAGTTGGACTCGGTTTAAAACATATGCTTGGAGATGAGTACATACTTCACAAATTCAATAAGGAACATTATTTCATTTTGCTGATAGTCACCGTTTTTTTAGCACGTTGAAGAGGAAAAAAAAGATTACACTGAGGAAATACCTTTCTGTGTGGCCAGTGCATAATGGTAGTTTTATAAGGAGGAATTTATCTACATGGAATCATAACATGAGTGCAACAGTATACCTGTGCAGGGCACCATAAATGGATATGTAAATGAACTGGTGTTCAATTCAAATGTAGAGGGGGTTCCCATATATTGGTGAACAATAATTTAAACCAGTGAAATATCCCCAATTCAAAACAGAAATTAAAAGTCTATTATTTTGATACAATCATAACATGAAATATTTGAAGTCTCCACTCCAAACACCACAACCAAAAGGCATATTGCATTTCAAAGACACAACAAAAGTAAATTTAATAAATTAGCATTTTCCCAGAATGGCTAAGGTTAAAGCACTCTAGGTAGGATAATTTAATTCTCCAGTAAACTCATAAATACCATCTGTCAAATATCATTCAACGAATGATACATAAGGCCAAAACCAGACTAGCAATATTAGCAAACACTTGTAAGGCTCTTCCAATATGTCTGATTTGTTCTAAGCTCTTTACAGACACTAACCCACTTTATCCTCACAACAATCTTCTGAGAAAAGTATTCTTATTATTTACATTTTACAAATGAAGTAGTAGAGGGGTCAAGTACCTTGTTTGAGCTCAATGAGTTGCTAGTAAGTGGTAGAGCTAGGACCTGAATAACGGACATGTGGTTCCCCAATACCCGCTTTTAATCACTCTGGTTTACTATCTTTTGTTGATGACACTGAGCAATGGAACATATAAAAGCACAGGCAAACTCAAAAAGCAAACCAGTTTGGGCAGACAAATATAATAAAAGCTCTGAGGAAATCACTCTATCACAACACAGGACAGTAAGGGATATTAAAAATGACTGCTTCGACTCATAAGAAACGGTTAAAATACTTAGTATTTAAGAAGGCAAGGAATTGCTTAGGGCACTTAAAATTTTTCTATCCAAAACAGTCAATTTGAGTTTCATGTCAAAAGGGATAAAACTTTCAACAATCCAGAATTACACATTCCCTGAGGGGTCTTAAAAGGGTTGTACTGAGCAATCTTGCTGGTCTCTTATTTCATTCTTAAAGATAAGGATGGTGTGTGTGTGTGTGTGTGTGTGTGTGTGCGTGTGTGCGTGTGTGCGTGTGTGTGTGTGTGTGTATGTAGGAGGATCATAAATTAAGCTTTCTAGGTGTTTTAATCCCAGCTATGTAAGAACTTAGTACTAAAGATATTACAGGGGAGCCCCGGTGGCTTAGCGGTTTGGCAGTGCCTTCAGCCCAGGGCATGATCCTGGAGACCCAGGATCAAGTCCCACATTGGGCTCCCTGCATGGAGCCTGCTTCTCCCTCTGCCTGTATCTCTGCCTCTCTCTCTGTGTGTTTCTCATGAATAAAGAAATAAAATCTTTAAAAAATAATAATATAAAATAAAGATATTACAAAGTGTCAAATCATTTAGATTGATGACTGAATAAACTCATAGAATTATGTGTTACTATTGTGAAAAGCCTAGAACTTAATCATTTATAGTAGAGTTATAAAAAAAGAAAGAAAGAACAAAAAGGCATAGGTTTTGAAGTCATCCACAGACCTGAACTTAAAGCCTGGCTCCACCATTTAGTTACTATGAGTTTTTGGCAAGTTAACTTCACATACCTAAGCCTCAGTTTCCTCCTCTGTAAATTGAGGACCATATTTCCAAACTCACAAGGTTGTTGTGTAAGCTAAGAAGAAAGCACATGCAAAAAAAAAAAAAAAAAAAAGGAAAGAAAGAAAGAAAGCAAACACATGCAAAATGTCGAACAGGGTCCCTGAGATAAAGCTGGCTAACAATGAGTGATTAGTATTCCCTAATCTTATTCTACTTTGTCCCCCTATATTAGAAGAATCTAATGTTACCAATAAGCAAGTCATTGTCAGGCGTCTCAAAATTACATGAAGATACGCTGTATTCAAAAATGGAACATAAAGTACAAAGAAATACAAAACCAAACCATCAACAGATCAAAGAGTTCATATCTTTGTTGGTTTTGTAAGAACCCATATTCTCTATCAACAAGTTGAATTTTTATTATTTTTTGCTGTCTAAACATCCCTATTGGGGTTCTGTTGCTTATTTATTTCGACGTCTAACTTTGTAAAGGTATTTGTTACCACTGCTTGAAAACCAAAAAGAAAGCCAGGAACAAGGAACATTTTAATGAAATGCTGTAAGAGTCCCAATCCATCTAAACAGCTGATTGGATCCCATGTGGATCATTTATTATCACAATAGATTTTCACACTACTAAACCACTTCCTTACTCAACAAATACATGCGTTAAGGAGCAAAACTCTGACTACCAGAGCGAATGCTCTTGAGGGACCCCAAAACTCAAAGTCTGGTGCTTTCAGTAAGGATCCTAAGGGTGGGCAGTGGGAAGGGGGGGGAGAAGACGGGTTTCACTGCAAGTGGAAATTAAGAGAATCACAAACTGTATCTCCTTAAACAGGACTGGAGACCCGTCTTGTGGGGCTAGGAGCGGAGAGGGGCGGGCGCAGTGGGCCTGGAGACAAGAGAGCAAGAAGGAGGCGAATGCAGGCTGAAGAATGGTCTGTGACACGGGGAGGGGGAAGTCAGCGCCCGACCGCACCCCGAGAGCGAGGCGGAGAGAAGTGGCCGCTCAGCCCGAGTCCCCAGGACAGGTTCAGCCTCAGGAGTCTGGGAGGACTGACAGGGAATGGGGACCCCACCGACGGAAGATGAGGATTGAGGAGGGTTCCCCGTCGCCTTCAAACGGACTCCTGCTGGCCATCGCGGCGCGGGAGAAGAGGGAGGCACGGACCCACCAGGGAGCGCACAGGTTACCTGTCTTAGCCGCCTGCCCACGAGTCTCCACTTCCGCAGACTTTGGGTTACCACGGGCTACCCGGCCGCGCCTCGTGACGTCATCCAAGCGCGCCCCAGCGGCAGGTGATCCGGCCCGCCCCCTCCTGCAGAGCGGGGCGGAGTCGCGGTTTGGGGGCGGGGCCTGCGCAAGCGCAGAGCTGCGACGGGCGAGCGAGGGCTTGTAAGGACAGCTTGGCTTCAGGGATGTAGTAGGGTTTACCCTCTTACGCGGTTAATTCTAACTGCAAACTCTTATAGGCACTTAAGGAAAAAAGTGAGTTACAACAATGCACTTTTTATCCCTTCTTTTACGCTGTCCCTGATCTATGACTGTAGTGTACATATTCATTGCACCACAATTCATTAAAGTCCTATTATGTGCCTGACAAGCAGTGTTAAGAGAATCTAGGGGGTACAGCAGTGAACAAAACAGCAATCCCCCGGAGATTACTAGCTAGTTCAGAAAGTAAATATTGAATAACTCAACAAATCTATATGCATTGGTAAAGATTAGAAGTGTATGGAAGGAAAAACGTTGCTCAGAAACTAAAGGAAGGGGGGCACCCCATTACTTGGAGATGTTAAGGAAGTAATTATGAAGAGGCCTGTTGAACTGAGAAGTCAGCTCTGTCAAGATCTGGAGGAAGAAAAACCAAGAGAAGGATGGAAATGTTCAAAAGCTGTGGGGAAGGGATAAAATGTGGTGTCCTTGATAAAGGAAAGGAGGCTGGGGAAAGAGCAGAAAATGAGATCAGCAAGGCAAGTGGAGTCCTGACCTTGTAGAGCCTTTCTGGGTCATCATCAATGGCATGGGTTTTGTTTGAACACAGGGTAGCCAGTGAAGAGTTTTAGACATGCGAGTGACAGGATCCGGTTTTATAAAACCACCCTAGATGCTATGTGTACAATGAACTATTTATTGGGAAGCAGGAAAGAATGCAGAGAGTTGCTTTTGCACTGATGGTGTAATGATGGAGAAGGGGGCACCTGGGTGGTTCAGTGGTTGAGTGTCTACCTTTAGCTCAGGTTGTCATCCCAGTGTCCTAGAATCAAGGCCGACATCAGGCTCCTTGAGGGGAGCCTGTTTCTCCCTTTTCCTATGTTTCCGCCTCTCTGTGTGTGTCTCTCATGAATAAATAGAATCTAAAAAACAAAAAAAAAACAAAACAAAAAAAAGAAATGATAGAAATGAGCAAATTTAAGGAGTAATTTGGAGCTAGAGTTGACAGACTTGGAGATGGATTACGTAAGGCGATAAAGGAAAAGAGAAGTCTCAAAAATTACTCCTGAATTTTGGGCCTCAGCAAAAAGCCAGATAATACAGATGAACAGATGAAACAATTTCTTTTTTTTTTTAAGATTTGTTTGTTTGTTTATTTATTTATTTATTTATGATAGAGAGAGAGAGGCAGAGACACAGGAGGAGGGAGAAGCAGGCTCCATGCCGGGAGCCCGACATAGGACTCGATCCCGGGACCCCATGATTGCGGCCCGGCCAAAGGCAGGCGCCAAACCGCTGAGCCACCCAGGGATCCCCGATGAAACAATTTCTAGTGCTTTGCCAGATTTGTTTCTCCTTCTTTCAACCCTGATTCCTTTGCTTCTTTGTTTTCAAGATCTATTTATTTACTTATTTATTTATGATAGACAGAGAGAGAGAGAGAGAGAGGCAGAGACAGAGGAGGAGGGAGAAGCAGGCTCCATGCCGGGAGCCCAACGCGGGACTCCATCCCGGGACTCGATCCCGGGACTCCCGGGACTCCAGGATCGTGCCCTAGGCCAAAGGCAGGGCCAAAACGCTGAGCCACTCAGGGATCCCCCTTTGCTTCTTTGTTACCAAGCCTTCTTGCTTCCCTTCTTACTTCTTTGACCATTTCCTCCCAATTTCTATCCAAGAGTTCCTCTTCTTTTCCCTTTCCTTACCTCTTTCCCCCTTGATCTTCATATGCTACATCCAGCTAGAAACCCAAAAGCCTACAGCATTCAGGCAGTGAACACAAAGGAGTGAAGTTCATGATTAGAGACTATGGAGAACTGGAGTTGATGGTCCCTACTCAGCTCTAGATGGTTCTTTCCAACCAAGAGTGCTGCCTTGGTGATATCAGATCCTCTCATTTTAAAAGATATATCAATATACGGATACATAAAATTTCTTAAATTTTAAATAATGGTCACTAATTTGAACTTTATTAAACTTTTATTTTGCACCAAACAAAACATATCTGTAGGCCACAAGTTTGCCTCCTTGGTGGATATTTTCCCAGTGTGCTGACTTTGTCTACTCTTGTGGGACTACCACCAATAAGTTTGATAACTCTCAAGTCTGTCTCTCCACTCAAACCTTTTTAAAATTTCCTAATTAAAATATTCAAACTTCACCTAGATGTCCAGTTGGCATCTCAAACTTAGCATTTAAAACTGAGCTCATCAGAGACTCTTAACTATAGGGAACAAACTGACGGCTGCTGGAGGGAAGGGGAGTGGGGGAATGGGGTAATTGAGTGATGGACATTAAGAAGGGACTGTGATGTAATGAGCACCAGGTGTTATATGCAACTAACAAATCACTGACTTCTATGTCTGAAGCTAGTAATACAGTATTTGTTAATTAAATTGAATTTAAATAAATAAACTGAATTCATCATCTGCCCCTACCCTCAAACCTAACAACTCAGTTATTCTCTGTCTCAGCTATCAAGATCCACCTGGTCACCCAAGCCCGAAATACAAAATGATCCCAGGCTCATCTTTTTCTCCCTTATTCCACAGTCGAACTAAACATGTCCTTGCTCTCCTCAATATTTATCACATTTGCCATCACCTCCATTCGTAACTAACCACTGCCTTTGATGAAGCTTTTGTATCTCTCTTGGGGAAAGTCACATGACCTTCCTGCACCTCAGTTTTTTCACTTGTAAAATGAGAGGATTGAACTCATTGATTTGATTTCTAAGATCTGTTCCATTTGTAAAATTCTATTTTCTAAAGCCACCAAACATGGGATGCCTGGGTGGCTCAGCAGTTGAGCGTCTGCCTTCAGCCCAGGGCATGATCCTGGAGTCCCAGGATTGAGTCCTGCATTGAGCTCCCTGCATGGAGCCTGCTTTTCCCTCTGCCTACGTTTCTGCCTTTCTCTCTCTCTGTCTCTTGTGAATAAATAAATAAAATCTTTAAAAGTAAATAAATAAAGCCACCAAACGTATCACAATCACTATCTAAATTTTTGGAGGTTTTTTTTTGCCTGGCTGTTTTAATACCGAGGATATTATAACTAAGATTAACAGGAAAAACTGAACTTGATAAAAATAATCAGTACAAAATGAAATTAGCAATGGCTAAAACTAGACACAGTTTTGCTATAGAATAAAAAATGAAAAAGAACTACCGATTGGTAACATTGAAAACTGGAAATATTGAGAAAAACAGACATGGTAAAATTTGTCATTTATGAAAAGTTGATGGGAAAGTCAAATTTACTTACAAAATAAAACATAAAAAAAAAAATAAAAAAAAAAAAATAAAAAAAATAAAAAAAAAAAAAAAAAAAAAAAAAAACAAAATAAAACATAAAACGTTCATGCAGAAAAAAAAAAAAAAACTGGTCTTGGTTAATTAACCACAAAAGAAAGCTCATAATATCAGAATCTCTAATGGCTATAATTTTTCATGAAAAAAATAATACTGAAGTATAACTTCCGTGTGAAGTTTACATGTAGAAAAAATGGAACTGACTCTAGTGAAAATAATTTTAGTAAAATGGAAAAACAAGAACCAGTTTATAATATAAAATCAAATGTGGCATTTCATTGGCATAATGAAGTTTGTCTTTTTCTTATTTTAAAGAATTTAATATCATATTTTAAAGATTTCAAGTAGACTTTAAAACCTGGATTTGAAGTTGAGGGTATATGGTGACTTCTGATATTAACCGTTATTAAATGTTAGTTTACATGCAAGGATTTTCTCATTTTGATGATAAATGGGTAAAAAGAACTTGGAAAACTAGAAAAGTATGCACTTGAAACTCTGTAAATGGCAGTTAGCCAACAACTAGAGCAAAAACAACAAACGGTAAGAGCTATCTTGTTTTTCTTTTTTTTAATTTTTATTTATGATAGTCACAGAGAGAGAGAGAGAGAGAGAGAGGCAGAGACATAGGCAGAGGGAGAAGCAGGTTCCATGCACTGGGAGCCTGATGTGGGATTCGATCCCGGGTCTCCAGGATCGCACCCTGGGCCAAAGGCAGGCGCCAAACCGCTGCGCCACCCAGAGATCCCCTATCTTGTTTTTCTGAGTTATTCATACATTACCAATCATGATCATACTTTAGCTGATACTTTATATTGTTACGTTTGTTACTCATAAGGATAAAGATCCTCTTCCTTTGTCTTTTTTTCTTTCCACCTATTTCTCATGGATATGTAAGATAAGTTACATTTTACAAAGCAAATTATTATGAAAAAAGTTATCTTTTTTTAAGGGAATAGATTTCTAGGATTTGACTCTGGCTTAAATCAAATACGGTGTGTTTCCTGTGAAGACTTTTTGCACAACAATTAAAAATATAATTATTTAAGTGCCATCTTTCCTACAGAAGAGATGCTTTAGTTTAAATCTGAAAAATTAAAAAGTCTTGATACTTTATGTCAGTTTCTCATACCTTAAAATATATAGAAAAAGACTAATTTTTTTTTTATTTTTTTATTTTTTTTTTTTTATGATAGTCACAGAGAGAGAGAGAGAGGCAGAGACACAGGCGGAGGAAGAAGCAGGCTCCATGCACCGGGAGCCCGATGTGGGATTCGATCCCGGGTCTCCAGGATCGCGCCCTGGGCCAAAGGCAGGCGCCAAACCGCTGCGCCACCCAGGGATCCCAGAAAAAGACTAATTTTAAGTCATTTTCTATTCCTCGTTCACAAACACAGCAATGTTTTCTTTCAATGCAATTTTGCAAATATCAACAAACTTTCACTCTTCATAGAAATATAGATTAAAAATGAAAATTTAAAGACTCAAATTCACTGCTTTTTAAAAAAAGATGTTATTTATTTATTTATTTATTTATTTATTTATTTGAGAAAGAGCCCATACAAGGGGCCTGGGGGCAGGTGGAGAGGGAGAGGGACAAGCAGAATTCCCACCAAGTGTGGAGCCTGACATGAGGCTCAATCCTAGGACCCCTTGATCATGCATGACCAGAGCCAAAGGCAGACGCTTAACCAACTGAGCCACCCAAATACCCCATTGTTGTTGTTTTTTTTTTAATTATCTCTAGCTCTACATTTGTACCTCCAGTCTTTAGACATTTTAAAACATAGTGTTTGTCTTTCAATGGAAAAGAATCCCTCAGCTTGTAAATCTGAAATGCCTAGGCCAGGAAATTGAAGGTAAAGTTTACCCCACCCTGGTTTTGGGTTACCTTAACTCGTGTTTTACTTCTTATAGATAAATCTCAAAGGTCTATCAAAGATACTTTCTCAAATTTCTCACAAAAGGAAAGTATTTTGATTGGGTCCAAGAGCATTTGGGAAGTTTATTTCTAATGCTGCCACCATATATTTAAAAAATAGTTTTTTAAGAAGAGCCTGAGTGACTTTGTTGGTTAAACATCTGACTCTTGATTTCATCCCAGGTCATGATCTTGGAGTCATGGGAGCAAGCCCCCTCTTGGGCTCCACACTCAGTGTGGAATCTGCTGGAGATTCTCTCTCTCCCTCTTTCTCTGCCCATCCCCACCCCCACATGAGGCACATGCTCTCTCTCTCTCTTTAAAGAAAAGTTTTCTAGAAAATACTGCTTTTTGATGAAAACTGTTGACATAGGTATAATTTTGATTTAAATGTTTATGCTCATATACACAAAATCACCACCCCACAGAGTCAAAATAACAGAGTCAACATCTTATATTTATTCAGTAACTCCTGAAAATCTTTAGCTGATATTTCACTTCTGAAATTCATGTTTGTGATTATGGCATAATTGGAGTTCATATAGCAGATATGCTTTTCATTAATGATTGCTTTTCCCTTTGATGCTATCTGATGATAGCAGATGAAATATGTTCATATTCTCACTGAGATTCAGTGCATTGGAACATTTTCAAGAGAATTTCTGACTTGGCTCAGGTGAACTATGTACAATAGAAGAGGCAGAGACAGAGACTGCTGGCTGTCCCTCATTAGCCAGTCTTCTTTTTTCATAGTAATAGAATCCTCACATTTTATTTTTAAAAGATTTTATTTATTTATTTGAGAGAGAGCTCGAGTGTGTGAGTAGGGGGAGGGGCAGAGGATTTTTTAAAAAGATTTATTTATTTATTTATTTATTTATTCATAAGAGACATGGAGAGAGAGGCAGAGACACAGGCAGAGGGAGAAACAGGCTCTCTACAGGGAGCCTGTTGGAGGACTTGATCCCAGGACCCCAGGATCACGCCCTGATCCAAAGGCAGACACTCAACCACTAAGCCATTCAGGCATCCCAAAAGAGAGAATATTAAGCAGACTCCATACCCGGTGCAAGGCCCAATGTGGGGTTCAATCCCACAACCCTGAGATCATGACCTGAACCAAAATCAAGTCAGATGCTAAACCTACTGAGCCACCCAGGCGTCCCAGCAGTCATCCTTTTAAAACAAATGGAACATACATTTGTCTTCTTCCCAGTCTTCTTCCCATTGATTGGAACACAGATGTGTTGGTTATTTCTACAGTAGTCATCTTGGGTTATATAATTCAACCTTCAGAGTTTTAAGAAAAAGCAACAAGAAGGAAGGAGTCAAGATCCCTGAGGACCTTGTGAACACACTACCATACCAACTCTAAACTATCCACTTCTGCACTTGTACCAAGAAAGTTTATTTCTTCTTCTACCAAACTTAACTGATATGGGGACTAAGAACCAAAAGAAAAATACACAGTAAAGGCATTTGCAGATTTAATGCAGACCTGAGTAGCACAAAGAAAAATCCTCTCAGAGGAAGTGAAGGCTCATTTCTGTATCCACAGGCTACTGAGAGAAGATAACAGAGGCCTGTAAGGCAGTAACTCCTAAATTCAGTGTCTTGATAAAGTAAATACTTTCCACTTGTAGTCTCACTCAACTTATCCTACCTATTATCCCTCCTTTCACCTGATTTTGTGGAAGGAAATCCATTGACTGCAAAAAAGGTAGGCCCCTCTCCAGCCTCCATGGATGAACAGTTACAATCTAAGTCACTTATGAAATTCCATTCCTCTCTGCCCTGCTTCATGATCCCAGCCTTCCTCAAGGCTACATGTGGCCATGTAGGACCATCTGGCCAATGAGATGGAGGGGAAGGCTGCTGAGTGCTCCTGGGGCAGACTTTACCTTTCTAATAAAAAGATAGTCAAAGAGGTGCCTGGATAGCTCAGTCAGTTAAGCATCTGACTTTGGCTTAGGTCATGATCTAAGGGTCCTGGAATTGAGCCCCGCATCAGGCTCTGTGCTCAATGGGACATCTCCTTGTTCTTCTCCCTCTGCCTCTCCTCCTGCATATGCTCTCTCTTTCTTAAGTAAATGAATAAAATATTTTAAAAGAGAATAAAAAAGGTCATAAAAGAAGAACAAGCCAGCAGGAGGGAAAAGATGCTTGGAGTGCTACAGCCACCTTGACCATGGATGGTAAGCATAAGGATGAAAAGTCAATGTGCTGACAAAGCAACGTCATTGCTGACATTGTTGAGATGCTGACTCTGCTGTCTCTCTCTGGACTTCCTCCTAAACCGTACTGCTTCTGGTTTGTGCCCGTTAGTAAAGTTTGTTGTTGTTGTTGCTGCTGCTTGCAATTAATTTTTGTTGAAAAAAGATATCCAGCATTTTGGGAGATGTTGATTTACCTCTTCTCTCTTTTCGATACCAAGCCTTGTTCTCCATGTTTAAATAGTACTCATTGCTGATGCTTCTGCTCTTACTCCTATTCTTGATTTTTGTTGCTGCTGCCATCTTACTGGTTTGCATGTGCTAAATAAACCTTTCTCCATTATTTACTCTACTATACACTAGATTTAAATGATCTTTACCATACCCCTTTTGCATACCTCTAATACCAGTGCAATTTTGGTGTGATATTACCACTGTTTTAGGCTGAGCTGTAAAGAGTTCATAGAAAGGAAATGAATCTTTGTGTTCCCTGAAAAATAAAGTTGTGCCTGCCTTGTTAAAAGAGGCCCCAGTATTTCTGGGTACAAGGGGTCTACTAAATCTCCATCCGCTAAAGGAAAACTCATATTTGTTTCTGATTCTATCACTATTTTCGTGGCCCTAGCAATTCACTCAATTTCTCTGAGCTTGCATTTTTTTCTCATTTGTGTAATGAGAGAATGCCACTAAATGATTTTATGGTGGTTGGTTTTTTTTTAAATTTCAAATTTCTACTTTTTTAAGTTCCCCCAAGTACCAAACATAGTTACATAAACCCCTAAGCTCTTAATAGAATTTCCTTAAGAATAAGAAAATTAGTGTAAAGCCTGTCTGCCATGTCTCTGGCCTATTTAATGCTACCATAGTCCACCCACATGTCATACCAAAGGGAGTGAGTGTGTTAGAACCCAGCATGGGTTGCATGCCATCATTTTCTTAGGGTAGGAGTTGTGGCAAAAAAAAAATTCTCTAAAACTCTTTATGGATTGTGAGAGACAGTTGGGATAAATGTGTCAAAATATAAATGCAGGATTTGAAATACTTGCAAATCTCTAAAAGAAAAATCATACCAGAGTAGGGTGAATGGTAAATGAAAATTGAATATAATGACCAGCTTGACAGTCACAGCATCACTGTGACTTGGTCAACTTGGGTTGAAGAGATTACTATAGATTTTATGTACATTCAAACATTGAACAACATGGATTTGAACTGTGTGAATCCACTTACAAGTGAATTTTTTAATAAATACAGTACAGTACTATAAATGTATTTTCTCTTTCTTATGATTTTCTTGATAACATTTTCTTTTCTCCAGCTTATTTTATTTTAAGAATATAGTATATAATACATATAACATATAAAACATATGTTAATTGACTGTTTATGTTATTGATAAGGCTTCTGGTCAAGAGTAGGCTATTAGTAGCTAAGTTTTGGGGTAGTCAAAAGTTATATGTGTATTTTTTAAATATTTATTTAATTAATTTATTTTTTAAAAAGATTTTATTTATTTATTTGAGACAGAGAAAGAGAGACAGCAAGGGGAGGGGCAGAGGAAGAGAATCTCAAGCAGTTTCCATACTAAGTGCAAAACCCAACTCAGGGCTCGATCTCATGACCCTGAGATCATGACCTGAGCCAAAATCAAGAGTCAGATGCTTAACAGACTGAGCCATCCAGATATCCCTGTTACATGTGTATTTTTTATTGCACAGGGTAGGGAGGGGGTCAGCTCCCCTAATCCCATGTTGTTTAAGGGTTAACCGTATAGTCATATAACAGTTTGGACCACAGATCTTTTTTTTAATTATTACTAAAGATTGTTATTTATTTATTCATGAAAGACATGCACACACACAGAGAGAGAGAGGCAGAGACACAGGCAGAGAGAGAAGCAGGCTCCATACAGGGAGCCCGATGTGGGACTCGATCCTGGCACTCCAGGATCACACCCTGGGCCAAAGGAAGGCGTTCAACTGCTGAGCCACCCAGGTGTCCCTGGGCCACAGATCTTATCACTACACTGGTGGCTGATGCCAGAAGTAAATGGAGAGGATGGTTTGTGGCTTCAAGCAACGGTCATTTCCAAGGGCACTGAAACTAAAAATGATGCTCCTTTTACTAAAAATAAGAAGTAAGAGGCACAGGGAGCAATCAAAGTATTGTTGCCAAAGAAGATAGAATATGGGGATTCCTGGAAAGAAAGAGTGGTATTCGTGATCACATTCATTTTTGCCAGAGAAAGAAACAACACGTTTCAAAGGATTCTAATGAAAGTAAACACTAAAATGGTTCAGCATGGGTGGCAAAGAGCCTCTTGCTTCTAGAAAAAAAGTCCCTCTACACTCATGTCTGGTCCTTCTTTTCTTTCCTAACATGGGAGCACATTCAGTGGAAAGGAGGGTATGTGAGACTTAGTGTTAATACATTCCTGCTAACTGAGTATGTGTCATATAGCCACATTCATGTTTTTCTTTTCAGCAAAATTTCCTGAGTGCTGCCATGTATAGGTACATTTTCTGGGCTCTGAGGATACAAAGATGAAAAAATATGTCTCTGACATCAAACAACTTCCAGGCTATTGTAGATACAAAGGTGGCTTATTACATTAAAGGTCAGAGCTCTAGAACTGTGTCCTAGGTGGGTGCAAAAGCAAAGCCAGGATGATGAAAAAAGGCAAATAAGGATAAAATTGGAGAGGGGAGATGGATGTTGAGAAACCAAGAAAACTAAAGACAAGATCAAGTGCAAGAGGTCAAAGGAAGATAGCCTGGAGTGTCCTAGAATGGTCATTGTGGTTGACAGAATGGGGGACACCTAAGTGGTTTGCCAGCCTTAGGCTACTGTGGGCAGCTGGTCTCAACACCCAGCTCTGACTGGTCCAGAAGGTGCTCAGTATGTTTATTTACTAAAGGAATAGATTAATGCATGCCAAGACTCTTATTTGACTTTTGTGCAATGTTTTTGGGAGACAGAAGAGCAAATACAAGAAAAGATAAGCATTCTCTATGGAGAGACTGAGAAAAAGCAGATTCTATCTATACCCAGACATTGAGACAACATAGCACAATGTAATACTTTCTCCAGGCACAAACCCTGTGATAGAGCTTTCTGAAGACGCCAACAAAGCTCTCTCTGGTGGGGTCTACTCACAAGGGACTGGGTGCTGGCAACTCAGGCAATCACCCTTTAGGAGATTCTCTCCTACCAGTCATGTTTATGCAGTTGGGAGCAAGTTGCACTGACCACCAATGCTAGTGTTGGAAATAAGTAGAATCGGGGGCCACCCAAAAAAATTCCACAATGATTTCACAAGCAGTAGCAAACACTTGCTATTTGTCTCAACCTAGATATTTCTAAGATTCTGTGGGATTCAACTTGATCAAAAGCCCTTCAAAAGTCATTGAATTTTTCTAGTTCCATTATGGTCAGTAATAACAATGTTTTAAGGAATCTGGTTTTTAAACCCACTTAAAATACAAACACTTCCATAAAAGGGTTGATAATAAACACTAATCTCTTGTCTTGTAACAAAAGGTTACCACTGGCTGAATGCTTGTATTAATTGTGACTCTGGTTTCAAGTATCATGTAAGGGAATTTATTATAAAAACACAGTAGTGACTCACAGAAAGGCAGGAATGCAGCTGGGTCAAAGGAACCATGGGAAGCCTGCAGAACTGTCTCTTCTCTCTTCTCTTGTTTTTTTTGTTTTGTTTTGTTTTGTTTTGTTTTCCTTCTTCTCTTGTTTTCAAGTATTTCTGCCCTACTCTTTTTTTCTCTTCCTAGATCTACTTTTTCTAAGTCTGTAGACATGCAATAAGCAGAGATGGTCATCTCAGAATACTCAAGTTTATATCTCTTCCTTCTACGAGATAGCAGATCTCTTAATCCCAATTCCAAATTACCAAAAAAAGGAACATGATTAAGACCATTTTAGGTCAAGTGTTCACCCCTAATCCAGTCATCTCTGGCCAGGGAGCAAGTCATGCAACACAAACATAGCTGCTGGGTAGCCTTCTCTGGAAGAGGATGAGAGGAAGGTGATCCCCAAGTCTCATGTTTAATTGTCAGGAGTGTAAAAATACCCATCCAGCAGATGAAACAAATTCTTGTGCTAATCATGCAAAATTTTAGATCAAATTTAGACACCTGGCTCTGGGTAATTGTTGGCCTATCATAGAGCAATATGAGAATATTGGCTTACAGAGAGGACAGAGATAAATCTTGGCAGCTGGACAGTATTGCTCCCTCCTACCCTCCACTGCATCTCCAGAAAATCTTGATTAAAATCTGCAGATCACCAGTTAAGATCCCAAATGGGAAGTACAGCCATGGTGTTCATTGCACATAAGAATGACGATAGCACCACAGTCTCAGTGAGGTTTCTTGCTCTGAACACTATTTTACTTCTGCCAGGAAACTAATGTGATAAATCACATCATGGAGATCCATCAAGATTATACGGTCTGGCCTATTTTTATGTTCTTTCTCATGAACTTCAGTCTCTGTTAAGTTATTAAAACGTAAATTCAGAGAAAACTTTTTTTATTCTCAAGAACAGAAAAGATAGAGTCAGTTAAAGGGAATCACAACCACTCTCTCTTTCTATATCTACTTTTGCTTTTCAGAAGAAGGTACCCTATGGTGAAGTGGCATGTGGGACAACATGAATATTCCTCACTGCAGTATTTACGGGTTTCTTTTTTTTTTTTTTAAAGATAGTTCCCTATTGCCAACTAAGTTTTAGAGAACAGGAGTCAGGGGGAGAAGTTAGACTGCAGAAGCCCTGGGGAGAGTCTTTTGAACACAGGAGAAAACATTAATATGTTCTATCATGATGTCTCCCATCCTCCATCAGTGTTTTTGTTTTCATCCAGAGAAACTGATAATTCAATATTTTCTTCTGAATAAATTTAAAGAAGAGCAGACATTAATAAATAGTTTCATTGATTGAAATGTACTCAGAAAAGGCCAATGGTCAAAACAGTTCTTAATGGTGAGGTTCTTCGTTAAGGAAAATGTAGTAATATCTTGAAAAGATAATACATGCATATGAGGAATTTCAAGCATTAAGCAATTTTTTCCTACATTAATAATGAATGGATATGGGTGAGATATGAAACCAGCTTTTGATAAGATAATTATGGTAAGATATTAATTTGCAGTTTGTTCTTAGTGCTGTAGGAGTAAATGGGGAGTAGCTGACTTTCCCTGTCCCAAGAAGGCTTTGGGTTCTACATTTTAATCCCCTGGCCTCAGAATGGCTTTTCTCTTAGGAAGCTGAAGTTTAAGGCATCTGGAAATCACCTCCTTTCCATCCAATGAGGGTAATGGGTGATGGGAGAGTGGGAGTAGTGTGGGAGGCAGAGCTGGCCACAGCAGGAAGAAGAATGGGAGCCTTACCCAAAAGAGTTAAGTGGTGGGAGGTCAGGTTA
This sequence comes from Vulpes lagopus, assembly GCF_018345385.1. Classification (NCBI taxonomy): domain Eukaryota; kingdom Metazoa; phylum Chordata; class Mammalia; order Carnivora; family Canidae; genus Vulpes; species Vulpes lagopus. Next base: position 129,252,071 of record NC_054825.1, read on the forward strand.
GCCTATGGATGTAAGGACTGAGTAGCATTCCAGGAGGGACAGTATATGCAAAGATCCTGTGGCAGACAGGTACATAGTACATCCAAGAAACTTACAGAAGAGAGGGGGAGAAAAGTTGGAAAAAAGATTTGAGTAATAGGGAGGAATGAGAGTTTACAGGGTCTTGTCTTTGTGTTAAAAGATGTTGGCCTTTTTCCCGAAGATAGTGCATAGCCATTGAAGAGTTTTAAGTAGGGTAGTGATGCAATCACACTTGCCTAATAGGCATTTTATCATTATAGTAGTTCTCTAAGGTAAGTATAATGGCAACCTCATAGGACTAGCTTTAGGGAAATTTAGCAACCTTGTAATCTTTATCAGGCACCCCAAATAAACATGTATTCTTCTAATACAAAATAGTGTGCTTACTATGGAAACACAGCTTCTAGAGAAGTCCTTAAGTACTCCTTCCTAACATGCCTCAATCTGGAACTGTCACTAGATGTGCACTATTATTATTACTCTCCCAGGTGAAGAAATTAAGGTTTAAGCAAGATTAACCAACTTGTCCAAGACCAAACAGCTAGTAAATTTCAGAATGAAGATTTGAATCAAGGTCTGCCTGACCAGAGTTTTTGTAGCAAATGTGATTAGTGTTCCACCGATATCCCCTTGGCCCACCCAGGAGGGCACCTGCAGGTAATCCCCCTCATGTCCACTTCCAAGGTCACCTGCAGGCAGCCCCCAATATGCCCACCTGGGAGGTCACTTAGAAATATGTCCATAAGCTTATTGGATATCTCTGTGTGAGGGTCTTCCCTGGCAGCCATTTGACCTGTGCACAGAGATTTAACTTATAGAAGTGACACTCAGCCAATAAAGACAGAGTTGGTAAATGAAGAGCCCAGCTTCCTTACTCCTCACTCAGATGATGTGAGGTATGCTGTACAAAGTCTCTCAGAGGGTCCCCATCAGAAATTAACCTTACTTGCCCACAATGATAACTCAATCACTAATTTATCCTTTATTGGCCTTCCTCCCTCCCTAATTCTCCCTCAGTGCTTCTTGGAATCAACTTTGGTATAAATTACTTGCACCTAAATCTTTATCTCAGAGTCTGTGGTTGAGAGAACCCAAGCTAGGACAACTCTTAACCAGTACAGTCTATTGCCTCTCTTAATAGCAGTTGGAGAATTTCCAAAAACTTATCTTATTTTGAAATCAATTTAATGAGCATTTAATGAGTACCTGGCCCTGTGCCAATGGGTACAAAGGAGCCATTTATGACTCTTATTTGGTCCATTGCTTTGGGTGGAGGTGACAACTTCAAAGAGGGAAACAGAAACAAATGATGGAAAAAGAAAGATGAGAATTTTGGATGTCGATGGCCCTATGTTGGGGTGTGATAGAACAACAGCACTTATTACCTAATATATTACACTTCACTCTGATTCCAGGACATTAAATGTCTCCATCAGGGAAAATAATGTCATGCCATTAAGAATTAATAATATACACTTTGGATGACATTACCCTATTAATTCTAGTTCTATCTCAGTTGAACACAAATGCTGTTCAGTGTTTGGATGATTTATCAAGATAAAGTAAAGCTTGCCAAATCTCTAGCTACAGTCATAAATAATTTCACCATCTTTTATTTTACATTTTCTGTCTAAAAGACCATATATTGGCAAACTTGTCATGAGTAGGCTTTATGCCGCAGATTATATTGAGCATGAACTCCAGTCTTTAAAGGTGGCATACATATCATTGCTTTTCTAAAAGTACCTATCCAATGACACAATATAGTATCCTATTTGAATCATTCATAAGGTTTGCAAATCTACTCTAACTCTTGCAGACACAGTGAGGGTGGCTTCAGCCGTTCTTAGAAGGAACACCAGATGGCTTGGCTTGAGCCCTGCCAGCCTCCAGAAAGGAGTAGAGTTTACTTCACAGTTGATCGAAGACGTGTTGACTAATCCAGTCCTAGATTTCAACTGATTTCTGAACTTTGTTCAAATAAGCCCCATGGCTTTAATTAAAGCAGCATCTGTGTAACTCTATTTGTGAACACACAGAAATATAGAATGTCCCAGCATATTATCACCATTTCTAGGGTGCTGAGGTGCTAGGGAATTCTTTTATGTAGAGCAGGGTTTTTGAGGTGCCCAGAAGCAGGGGAAATTGTTGTCACCTCGAACTACTCCAAAACTGTTGTCACCTCAAAATAGCCCAAAATACCAATTATAAGAGAGTCTTCAGAATGTTTAATGTCCCATAAGGATCCAGATCACTTGTGATCACCCTGAGGAGACTTTTTCTGAAATCGGTTTATATTGCAGCAAACCAACAGTGAAACTAGGTATTCTGGAGTCACAAGCATGAAAGGTGGAATAGGAGGACAAGGGCACAAAGTCACAGGCTCAGTGGTCCTAATCCAGCCAATGCAACCTCTCTAGATATCCTAGATCATTTGAAGGCAGAGATAATGGTAGAAAAGAGGAGAGTCAGAGATAATTCATGGAGATACTTGAGAGATAGAGGCATTGAGGGATTGCAAGAAATAATTCTTTGTTGCTATCCTACTCAACTGATTGACATTTCCAAGAAAGACACTACAACTAATCATGGCTCACATTTTGAAATAACCGAAGAAGGATGAAAACCATGCACTGGGGGACGAAAAACTATGTAAGTGACAACATGCGCCAACCAGTCAATATGAAAGGAGGAGTGGATCAGGCTGCATAGACAGCTAGACTGTCACCACCAACTGAACACGCGAACATCTCACAGCATTTTTTTTTCTATCTGGATGAAAAATTCACAATTTTTGCATTATTTCAGAGCAACTAAATCAGCAACTAACATTTCTCAATGTACATTGCCCTTTCCATGAACTTATTTTGATATTTTAATTTCTTGACAGTACCATCATGCTTCTGTTATAAAACAATCTCCCTTGCTGTGAAGCTGCCTAAGAGAAGCACTCCCTAACTTTCCCCTCAACCCACATAACACCATGATCATATCAGTATATTTTAATAGCTTTATCAAGGAATAATTGACATATGTAAACTGCACGTAATTTAAAGTGTAAGACCGGATAGTTTTTTGATAATTTGTACACCTGTGACATCCTAACATCATCCCAGAAAGTTCTTGTCCCTTTGTAATCCTTTCTTCTCTCATACTCCTCTTCCTCCCTAGGCAACTACTGATCTTTTTTTGTCACTATAGATTGTGTGCATATTCTAGAATTTCACATAAATGGAATCCTATAATATGTATTCTTTCTTGGTCTGGTTTCTTTGACAGCATAAATATTTTGAGATTCAGCCATATTATAATGTCAGTAGAGTTGACCCTTGAACAGTTCAAGGGTTATGGGTACTAACTCCCGCCAAACTTAACTACTAATGGCCTATTGTTGACTGGAAGCATTACTGATAACATAAACAGTTGATTCACACATATTTTGTATATTTTTTTTATTTTGTATATTTTATGTGTTATATACTATGTTCTTCCAATAAAGTAAGGTAGAGAAAAAAACAATGCTATTAAAAGAATCATAAGAAGGAGAAAATACAATTATTGTATGGTACTATATTAAAAAAAAATCCACATATGAGTGGACCAGCCTAATTCCATGTCATTCAAGGGTCAACTGTAATTCATTTCTTTTTGTTGCCATTTAGAATTCCATTGTATGGGTATACCACAATCTGCTTCTTCATTCACCTATTAATGGACATTGGGGTGTTTCCAGTCTTTAGTTACTATAAATAAGAATGTTACAAGCATTTATGTACAAATTTTTTTTAAAGATTTTATTTATTAGAGACACACACACACACACAGAGGCAGAGACACAGGCAGTGGGAGAAGTAGGCTCCATGCAAGGAACCCAACGTGGGAGTTGATCCGAGATCTCCAGAATCACACCCTGGGCTGCAGGCAGCGCTAAACCACTGCGCCACAGGGGCTGCCCTATGTACAAATCTATATGTGGATATGTGCTTTCATTTCTCTTAGGTAAATACTAGGGATGGAATGCCTGGATCATATGTTAATTTTTAAGAAACTGAGCTCAAAAACATGATCCATAAAAGAATATAAAATGGACAAATTGGATTTTATCAAAAGTAAGAACTTACGCTGTTTAATAAACACTTTACAGTAATGAAAAGAAAAGCCACACACTACAGAAATATTTTCAAAGAATATATGCAATAAAGACTTATGCAAGAATATATAAAGAATTCTCAGTAAAAAGGAAAAAACCCAATAGAAAATAGACCAAAGATTTTAACAGAAATTTTTACCAAAGAAGATATATGGATGGCAAATACACACATGAAAATATGTTTGATATCCTTAGTCATTAGGGACATGCAAATTAAAATCACAGCATTATTCCACTTTGTTGGTAAGGATGTAGAAGAACTTATTCTTATACCGTATTGGTGGAGTTTAAAATGGTACAATTACTTTGAAAAAAGTTTGGCAATTTCTTTTTTTTTTTTTTTAAGATTTTATTTATTTGGGGATCCCTGGGTGGCGCAGCGGTTTCGCGCCTGCCTTTGGCCCAGGGTGCGATCCTGGAGACCCGGGATCGAGTCCCACGTCGGGCTCCCGGTGCATGGAGCCTGCTTCTCCCTCTGCCTGTGTCTCTGCCTGTCTCTCTCTCTCTCTCTCTCTGTGACTATCATAAATAAATGAAAATAAATAAATAAAAGATTTTATTTATTTATTCATGAGAGACACACACAGAGAGAGGCAGAGACACAGGCAGAGGGAGAAGCAGGCTCCACGCAGGGAGCCCGACGCGGGGCTGGGTCCCGCGTTTCCAGGATCATGCCCTGGGCTGAAGGCAGGTGCCAAACCGCTAAGCCACCCAGGGATCCCTGGAAATTTCTTTAAAAAAATTTTTGTATGGGATATCCAGTGTTCTTGGCATTTTAGGTATGTTCCCACACGATGTTGATATCAATAAAGTTGATACTTTGAAATGCACTATAGTTGCACATATGCAAATAATTAAGGATATACAACTAGAAAAACAAAGAAATTCTTAATTCTAAAAAAATGAACAATAGAAAGAATATGTAATCATAATACATTCGTTGGCTGTGCAGTGACTATATGTATGGTTGTATCAGTCTACTTATGCTGCTGTAACAAAATACCACAGAGTAGGTAGTTTAGCAACAGATTTTTATTTCTCAAAGTTCTGGGAAGTCTAAGATCAAGACCAAATTCTATTCCTGGTAAGAGCTCTATTCTTGGCTTACCGGCAGCTACTTTCTTACTGTATCCTCACATGATAAGAAAGAGGAGGAAAAGAAGGAGATAGTAAGAGAGAGGGAGGGAGGAGAGAGAGAAAAAAAGAGACAGAGGCTGAGAAAGGGAGAGTGAGCAGTCTGGACTCTCTTCCTCTTCCTATAAGGGCACTAATCCCATATGGGGCCCTACCTTCATGGCCTAATTACTTCCCAAGGGCCCTGTTTCCCAACACCTTCATATTGGACTTTAGGGCTTCAACATATAAATTCTGGAAGGACACAATTCATTCCATAAAAATGGTCATGATGATACAAACACATGATTATTGATTTCCCTAAAAATAGTAATAAAACTAGAAGGGGAGAATGAGAATAGTGGAAAGGAAATTAAATCTCTATCTCTTAAAAGAAACTTAATATATAATGCCAAAAATTGAAATAACAGAATAAGGCTACTATTTTTTTAGTGATATGAAGGTAACTATTGGGCTGACGGCCTCTCCTTACTCTTGGCTCTAAGGAGTGAGTGGATCTAGGGTTCAGGAGAGGGCATGGCAGAAACTTGCTTTTTAAAAATTATTAGCCTTTTAGTATTATTGATTTTAATAATGTACATGTTCTTTGCTTAAAATAAAAATAATTAGAATTGAAAATACAAGTATTCTATACAATTTGTGTTTTGAGTAAAGTTGGGCCTTTTTTGGTTCATTGTTTTACAAAAGGGCAGGGCTGAATGAGGCTTTTCACAATTATTAAGCTAACTAAATATGGAAAATAGTCCTTTGATTAATCAATCAACTAACCTGATTATTAGAGTTATAAACACCACCATATAAACCCCAAGAATTAGGTTAGATTTAGGAAATAAAAGTTAGTATTCCTATGCAATATTAAATATATTTTATGCCAAAGTACTATTTATTATTGTTTATTTTAAATTCAAATTTAACTTGGCATCATGTATTTTATCTAACAATTCTATCCAAGAAATACATTATTCATGAAAATTGCCATATGAAACACAGTGGGTATAAGAGGTGGAAGATTTTTCATTTGCTCATCCTCAGTGGAAGTGATTCAGAATTGAGCTCAAAGTATTTCTAGGGTGAGATCCTGGCATTACCATACTTTTTTTTTTTTTTTTTTTTTTTTGTCTACTGCAGTCCTCAGAGTCTGCCATAAGCAATTATAGCAAATGCACTTAGAAGAGGAAATGGTCAAGTTACAATCCTTGAAAAATGAATCTTGGCCCTCAGAAAAATGGCAAACAAGTTCTGAAGACTAAGAAATAACATGGTCATAAATGGAGCAAGTGTGCATTCCGTGATTTTCTACTTTGTCCAAAAAGCACAGCATTGTGGGCATTCTGAGCAGAAGCAATTTCAGTCTTTGGTTTTACATTTTATTGTCCAGTTGTGACAATTATATCAGATTATTCTCTTCTGGAAATGTACAAAAAAATTTTTATTACGTGTGGAAAATTTTAAACATATACAAAAGTAAAGAAAATAGTTTAATGAACCTCCACATTTCCATCATCCCAACAAGAATGGCTGGTCTTTCTTCATCTTAATTCCTACTCTTATCCCTCCCCAGTTATTGTGAAGCACATTCCAGACATCACCTAATTTCATCTCTAAATATTTCAGTATGTATTTCTGACATACGACTCTCTCCTTTAAACATAACCACAATACCCTCAACACACACGCTCTAAAATCAACAATAATTCCCAAAAAGGCACTTTAAATAAAAATTGCTAGATGAAACAGAAATGCTCTGCCAGGATGTTAGCCAACAAAAATCTTTCTGGTATTAATTAAACAATGTGGACAAACTCAAATACCATTCTGTTACCACTTGAGAGGAGGTAAATTCAAGCACTCCAATCAAGTATTCAAAAAGTTTGTCATTGTTCAAAGAAATATTACTATCATTCACTCACTCATGGATTCAACAGGTATTTATTAAATGCCTGTCTTGCTAGGCACAGGATACCAAGACCAACAAGACAAGGCCTTGTGGAGGGTGCAGGTTTGTGTCTAAGTACATGGGATTCAAAGCAGGAGGAATCGGGCATAAATAAACGTGCAGGTAGTATGATTAATCAAAAAGTTCTGAAGGATATGTACCTCTTCTGAAGTTTCAGAAAAGGACTTTTTACTGGAGGAATGAGCATGAACAAAGGCATAAAGAAGACAAAATCTCCCATATTTGTTATTCTTCAAGAGTAAAGATAAGGCCTTCCATCTTTGCCAACCTGCTGCCCTGGCCGTGACACCTAGCACAGTACCTGGCACACAGTAGCTATTCAACTAGCATTTACTGAAGAAATGAATGTCAAATTCACTTCTTACCCAAGTGACTATTAACCCTCAGCCAGTCCGAAAACTCCTACATTACACTGTATTGTTTTCATACACAAAGGGTATACTACAGAATCCTGGCAATCACTGTAGGAAGACGTAAGCATTCAGCTGTTTTACAATAAGGGATTGATTGTGCTGGGCATTTTCAGTAAAATACTGCTTTCCTCATGCTCTAGTTTCTTTCATAAGCTTAAGCTTAAGCAGTTAGTGGATGAATCTTTGCTGGTTCTCCTTCATTAGTTTAAAAGATGATCAAACCATCTGTGCTGCCCTAGCTGTCGTGACCTGCCCATTGGCCTTCTAATGGTCATATATGAAATTTACTTCACTGACCATTTTCTCCAAAAATAAAAATCAGAGTGAAGCTTTGCTAATCCTGTGACTGAAATTTATTGCCACTGAAAGGAGTATGTGTGTGTGTGTGTGTGTGCATGTGTGTGTATGTGTAGGGTTTGGAATTCTGAATTAAAACTTAAATAGCTCTCTGTAATCATTATAAGGACTGTACTGTCCTGAGTAAGATTTAATCCTTTCTGTTCCCTAGAAGAAAAAGTCTTCATATTTACCAGCTGGCCAGTCATGTAGTAAATTTGTGCGGAGTTATTTTACATATCATTTTGTTTATTTACATAGGCCCGATTAGACCCTTTTAAAGGCTTAACGTAGTGTGGTTGCTGCAGACAGCTAGTTTACACCAAGTCCTTCTTGGCAGGACTTGAAAGCAAACAGTAAATGTTGTAAACAATTGTATGTGATTATACACTGCCAAATAATGTGCATCTGGGAAGACAAACAAAACTTATTAAACAGACAACAAATAGCTGAGGTAAATATCAAATATGTTAACTCTACAAAATATAGGACTGGATTTTGTCAAAGTCTTATTAACTCAGCACAGCTGGATTAAAATAAAAACATTTAGACTTAAAAGCAGGGGATCCCCAAGTTGGAAAGTCTGGATTCTGTTCCTGTCTCCATCACTAATTCACTAAGTGACAGTGATTATTACTTTGATTTTTGTTTGAGTTTTCCCATCAATGGCAAGGAAATTTCAGGGCTGCTCCTGAGAGCACAGGAGAATGTTCACCATATGACTTCTCTGGAAATGAACAAAAGAGAACTGCTCTCTGGTCACCTCCCAATTTATCTTGCAATCTCCTAGACCTTGAAGTCCCCCGGAAAGTGAGTTGGCCTAGGCAAAAACTGATGGAGATGACACTTGCAAGTTAGGTTACCACCATGGCCATGGCAAACATTGAGGGCTAGGCAACATTAGTGACTGATGACCAGCTCTGCTCCTGAGTGCATGTAGGAAAGAGAAGAAGGAATCCCATGAGGCCATGGCAGCCCCAAAGCGTGTAGTCATGTGGAATGTGCTATCTCTCCAGAACCAGAGGCATTTGGAACCTACGTGTTTATGGCCAACTCTGAGTGTTTTTTTAATAGAACTTGCTTTAAAAGGAAAGCATTGTTGATGAATCCTTGTCCCTCATTTTATCTACCCTTGTTCCTTTCCTGCCCATGCCCAGAAACCTCATCTTCCTAACAACCCAGTATTCCTACCCTTTTTAGATCAGAAATGTTCAACTTGGCTGCACGTAAGATTTATCCAAGGAGACTTTTTTTTTAAGATTTTATTTATTTATTCATGACAGACACAGAGAAAGAGAGAGAGAGAGAGAGAGAGAGAGAGAGAGAGAGAGAGGCAAAGACACAGGCAAAGGGAGAAGCAGGCTCCATGCAGGAAGCCCAACGTGGGACTTGATCCCAAGTCTCCAGGATCAGGCCCTGGGCTGAAGGCAGCACTGAACTGCTGAGCCACCTGGGCTGCCCCCAAGGAGACTTTTAAAACCCCAATGTCCAGGCTTGTATGTCGAGAATCTCTAGGGCAGGACCAAAGCATTAGTACTTTTTAAGTCCCCTGGGTGGTTACAAAGTGCAGCCTCATTGAAAAGCACTGAACAAATGGTCCACATGGCTGATCATAATGTAAAGTAGCTGTGCTCCTTAATCTTGGAGATTCGCTTGAGACAACACTGGTAGTGATTTTAAATGTCGCATTTGCCTGGGCCACACTGTCTGAATATATCCCAATGCAACACGTCCCTTCCCTCCTCCTCCTCTTCATTCAGGCCACTAGCCTCTCTCTCCTCTACTTCTGCAATAGTATCTCCATTTGCACAGCACCCACAGTGAGCCTTTGAAGTATAAACCTGATCATTTATCATCCTGCTCATAATCCTTCACACTTAGAATAAAATCCAAGGTTATGACCACAGCCGATTGGCCCTGAGTGACTAACCCCTACCTCTCTCTAGCTTCATTGCCCCCTACTCTGCAATTTACTTGTCTGTAGCCTCTGTGCTATGCCTTTGACATGCCCAGCACATTCTTACCTCTGGGCCTTAGCCCTTGTTATTTCCTTCCTCCCACATATACATATGGCTGTACTCCCTTCTAGGATTTTATGCCTCACTGGATAACTTCTCTTGACTGTGTCCATCACAACACTCCCTTCATCTTGGCCCCTTACCCTGCTATATTCTTTTTCATGGCTTATAGCACTCTCAGAAACCATGTTACTTGCTAATGTATCTATTTCATGCCCATTTCCCCCTGACTGGAAAACATAAGCTCTAGGACTAGAAGTTTGCTTTGTTTGGCTGTAACCTAGTATCTGGAATAGTACCTGGAACATAGTAGGCACTCAATACATAATACATGAATGAAAGAGTAAATACCCCTTACTTTCATTCTATTCTCATAGTCAAGTATATCAGAATTACTACTCTATCTCAGAAAGAGGCTATTTAGATCAACCAGGTTTTTCAAATAAAACAACACATGGGTATGTTTTTGCTCTAATTCATTTAGCTTCCGTTATTTTTTTTTTTAAGATTTTTATTTATTTATTCATGAGAGACAGAGAGAGAGAGAGAGAGAGAGAGAGAGAGGCAGACACAGGCAGAGAGAGAAGCAGGCTCCATGCAGGGAGCCCGATGTGGGACTCGATCCCAGGACCCCAGGATCACACCCTGGGCCAAAGGCAGGCACGCAACCACTGAGCCACCCAAGTGTCCCTGGCTTCCTTTAATTTGAAACCCGTTTCCCTAGATCTCACCAGCTCGTAAATATATTGGGCCACATAAAACACCAATTAAAAAAAAATATTTTGTTTATTTATCTATTTGAGAGACAGAGAGCAAGCAGGGGGCAGAGGCAGGAGAGGGAGAGACAAACAGACTCTGCACTGAGCACAGAGCCCACATGGGGCTCAAACTCACAACCCTGAGATCACGACCTAAGCAGAAACCATGAGTTGGACATGTAATGGACTGGGCCACCCAAGCACCCGCAATAAAAATTTATTTTTATTTTATTTTTTTAAAAGATTGTATTTATTCATTTGAGACAGACAGAGCACAAGCAGGGGAGGGGCAGAGGGAGACGAAGAAACAGACTCCCCACTGAGTGGGGAGCTTGACATGGGGCTCAACCCCAGGACCCTGAGATCATGTCCTGAGCTGAAACAGTTGCTTAAGTGATTGAGCCAGCCAAGTGCCCCTAAAAATTTGTTTTTATTGGAAAAGGTGATTGCCCCAAATTAGGGCTGTCAGATTTATCAAATAAATTATAAGCTGTCTGGTTAAATTTGAATTGCTGATAAATGTTGAATAATTTTTTAGTATCAGTACATCCCATGCACTTGGGAGCACACTAAAAAATTATTTGTTGCTTTTCTGAAATTTGAATTTGAATTGGTGCCCTGTATTCTATCTGACAATTCTAATCCAAAATGCAATGGAACTTGTTTTAATACGGGAACAAATATGGAGTCAGATAACCCCCATTTAAAAAAATATTTTATTTATTTATTCATGAGAAACACTGATTGAGAGAGGCAGACACAGGCCGAGGGAGAAACAGGCTCCATGCAGGGAGCCCGACGTGGGACTGGATCCCCGGTCTCCAGGGTCACGCCCTGGGCTGAAGGTGGCGCTAAACCTCTGAGCCACCCAGGCTGCCCAGATAACCCCTATTTGAATCTTAGTTCAGTCATTTGCTGGTTATGTGAACTTGGGGAAGTATAATTTTACTTTGCCAAGCTGTAGTTTTCCCATCTCTAAAATGGGACACTAATAATATCTACTTTTTATGGTTATTGTGAGGTTTAAAATTTAAAACCATCTACACCACTTAGTATATAGCATCTGGCTCATCACGAACACAAATAATATTACTATCGTCATTGTTACCACATGTAGGATCATCAACCATCTCAGATTTTTCCAGAACTGAGAGTTTTCCTGGGATGTGGGACTTTCAGTGCTAAAAATGAGGACATTCTAGGTAAACTAGGAGAGTTGGACATCTTAGTAGCTGCTCAGAAAAAGGTAAGCAGGATTACTTAAAGTTTAAGCTTTAAGTAATGAATGGGGATTGTTTTCTATCAGTTATCAAGTCTATCAAGTCTGGTTGTGATGGAAATTTTTGCAGCTTATATTTCAAAAATCAAATTTATTCCTATTTATCCTAGTCACATTTAGATCTCCATTACTGGAAAGAGGTGTGTTTGAATTCTATGTATTTGGAAGATCCTTCAAGGGGCACCATTAAGCGTTGATGAATGCATTTTGAAATCATTAACAATTGAAATGGGACATTTGGCTGCCAAAAGTTCTGTGCATTTGTAGTTGAGTCCTTTGTTCTCTGCAACAAAAAACTGTTAAGAAACTACTTATTTCCTCCTCCACCCCTTTTTTTCCTTTCTTTCTTTTTCTTTCTCTTTTTCTTCCCTTTTTTTTTCTTTTTTTCTTCCTTTTTTCTTTTTTCTTTTTCTCTTTTCTTTCCTTCTTTCTCTCCTCTCTTTTTCTCCTTTTCCCAATACAACTTGCTTTTGGCCACTCTGCACTGAGCAAAATGACTAGAAGGAAAACCTCACCTCAAAAGAAAGAATCAGAAACAGTCCTCTCTCCCACAAAGTTACAAAATTTGGATTACAATTCAATGTCAGAAAGCCAATTCAGAAGCACTATTATACAGCTACTGGTGGCTCTACAAAAAAGCATAAAGGACTCAAGAGACTTCATGACTGCAGAATTTACAGCAAATCAGGCAGAAATTAAAAATCAATTGAATGAGATGCAATCCAAACTAGAAGTCCTAATGACGAGGGTTAACGAGGTGGAAGAACCAGGGAGTGACATAGAAGACAAGTTGATGGCAAAGAGGGAGACTGAGGAAAAAAGAGACAAACAATTAAAAGACCATGAGGATAGATTAAAGTAAATAAATGACAGCCTGAGGAAGAAAAACCTACATTTAATTGGGGTTCCCGAGGGCGCCAAAAGGGACAGAGGTCCAGAATATGTATTTGAACAAATCCTAGGTGAAAACTTTCCTAATCTGGGAAGGGAAACAGGCATTGAGATCCAGGAAATAGAGAGATCCCCCCCTAAAATCAATAAAAACCGTTCAACACCTTGACATTTAATAGTGAAGCTTACAAATTCCAAAGATAAAGAGAAGATCCTTAAAGCAGCAAGAGACAAGAAATCCCTGACTTCTATGGGGAGGAGTATTAGGGTAACAGCAGACCTCTCCACAGAGACCTGGCAGGCCAGAAAGGGCTGGCAGGATATATTCAGGGTCCTAAATGAGAAGAACATGCAACCAAGAATACTTTATCCAGCAAGGCTCTCATTCAGAATGGAAGGAGAGATAAAGATTTCTGCGCATTGAATTTCCACTTCTAGAGCTAGTGTCAGTCAAAGCATGGAAGACTTGGTGGAGGTTTAGGCCACATCTTGGTGATATAATGAAAGGGTATGGCCAACAGAAAGTAGGGAGAAAAGGAGACAAGCCCCACTTAGGCAACATCTTCATCTTATAAAAGGGGGAGTTGCTGGAAGAAAAGCTAGAAATTCAAGTGTACTATTTGTTGTTACAATATTTAAGTACGGTATATTATTTATTGTTAAACAATAACCCATAGAAAATTTAATAATGATCATCTAACTCTCAAGCACTAAGGAAGTAGAAAGAAGAAATGAGAGAAGCAAAAGTCAACTAAAACACGGTCTTTCTTACCAGAGTTAGTAAATAATCTTGTGTCAAGTCAAGAAATTATAAAATAAGATAAAATACAAAGTCGTGATGGAAACCACCAGAAGAACTCAACATGGCAATCTCATTTTATTTTTTCAATGACTGGAACAGAGTGAGGGAGGTTTTGGGGGAGACTGCGGATTTCATCAGAAGCTGTTCTGTGTCACTCACTGTCATGAGCACAGACTGATAAAAAGTCGAGAAAAAGATGGTGCTATTGTGGCATAAAGATGTGGTCTTCCCATTCTTTTTAGGCAAAAGTGAGCAATAGCCTCAGAATATTTTGTTTGGTGAGCTTTCGGAAAATTGAATTAGAGTTGTTTACATTTGTTTTGTGTTTCAAGGGCCTTAGATACTACTTGGCAAAGTTCAACTACTTAGCAAAGAGATATTTTAGAACAGGGAATGAGGAGGAGAGAGAGAAGAAAAGAAGCAAGTCCAGGGTCACTTCCTTGGTGCCATCAGTAGTGGAAATAGCTCCCACCAGGTTTAAATGTCAAGAACCTTAGTACTGACCCAAATGCTTGGTACACATGGAGAAAAACATCCTACCAGGTCTCCCCAGCCCCGCTCTGAAGCTTCCTGTCCTTCTCATTCTCTGCCTCTCTATACTGAGGCCCTGTTTATTTGGCACAAAGCAATTTGCAATTTTTCATTTCTCTTCACTTTTTGTCTGTATCAAATTTTTCCAGACATGAGTATTATCTTCAATGGGTCATTTGTCAGCTGCTGCATTTAAGAAGGGTATGCCATCTGCATGGGGGAAACTATATTTTTTTAAACCTAGAGCCTTTGGTCTCAACATCAAATCAAGGTTCCTTATTCTCAGTAAGTTCACTGCCAGAGAGAATAAGAATAAATCCCTCTCTGTCCAGATGTTCTGTGAGTGCAAATAAGCAAGGGCTGTGAGTGGAAGACTTCTGCTTTGCTCTTCATTTTTCTTTCTGACTTGGACTTGCGTTTTCCTTCCCAATCAACAACTGTGATGGTTCAGCTTGCTCATATGAATTAAAAGCTTCCACGCATAAAAGAGACCCTCTTAGGGTTAGAGAATCATGCCAAGCTCAGATACACTTGATAAGGGATATGTCTCCAATCACTGTCAAATTGCCTTCTTTTGAATGCACTGTCTTTCCTTCTCATTCAAGGATTTCCTCCCAGCACTGCCTAGTCTCATATCATCCTGGGATTGCATTCATTTGCAAAGGGCCGAGAAGTAAGGGCTGGGCGGGGCGGGGGTGGGGGTGGGGGGTGGGCAGTAGTGTGAGCCTCTGATATAGGAAGCCAGGTGGGTTACACCTGTCTCTCTCCCCAACTCACGGAAACTTTGAGCAATACTGACACTAAGCCCTCACAATTGTTGCTATGGCATTGAACTGTGATGACAATGACAGTTGTGACTTCATTGAAGAAGGCAGAACAGCTGGCAAGGCCTGGTGGGTGTGCTCCTAATTTGTGCGCAGATAGCTTTGTAGTTCACAATGGGTTCCGGCTGCAGTGACTCAAGCCAGACAAAAAAAATGCCCTTCTATTGAAAATGTGGCTTCCTTCTCCCCATTGAAGTCAGTGTCAAAATTTGCTTTTGTTAGGGCCAAAGGGCTGAGTCCAATAGTTAAAAAAAAAAAAAAAAAAAAAGGAACACACACACACACACACACACACAAAAGGCAGTGTTCAAGGCCTACCACACTTTTCTCATGAATTCTGAATGCCTACGGCCTTTTCTTGGCTGGTCAGTATACAGAACAAACTTGACAATCACAGATGTGATTTCTGAAAAATGCTGGCATCTCTAAAAAAGAGAATTCCTTAATTGCCAAATTAAAATTTAAGAATTCTTTCTATTTGAGAAATCACCTTTGGGTCTATCTGGAACAAGATGATGCCTTTCTAAGACTTCCTGAAATGAAAGGGCAGAGGTGTGTGTACATGGGCCTAGGTGGAAGTGGGGGAGATAGCTAACTAGGTAGTTAGCTTGTACCTGTTCAATTTTATAACCTGATGAACTGGTCTTGCCTATCATACAATCCTTCTTTTATCATGTTAGTCCCTCTAGTGGACATCTGTCATTTTCTGGCCACTCAGTGGCCATTCTGTGTTGCTAACAGTACTTGTATATTCCTTCAAGAAATCTCTTCTTCCTCATTCTGAGCCCTATGGCTTAAAAGGGATTAACTCCACCTTCTTCTCCTGGTGTGGACTCTGGCTTAAACACATCAGCTTTTTTCATTTACTTACACACTTCCCCCACTGGTTCCTAGATAAGCCAGTAACCCACTCAGATCCATTGAGACACAAGGAGACATTGAGACTTCTGAGAAAAAGAAAAAGCTTCCTTTTTCTTCCAGGTGCTACCAGAAAAGATGTTCACTCTTCTGCTGGAAGGTGTAGGAGGAGATCTGGGGTCTGGGATTACTATAGTCATTTTGCTACCATAAGTGGAGAGCCTGGAGTTGCCAATGAGGAGGGTGGGCTGGGAAAGAGGGACAATATGGCATCTGAGGATGGAGCTGACATAGAGAAGATAGAATGAACCTCACTGGAGGCCAATATCACCTATAGATATTTTCATTATATAGGCCAAGAAACTCAGTATATTGTTTAGGCCAGGTCAAGTTGGCTTCTCTGTTGCTTATGATAAAACAGTCCCAAGGACGTAAGTCCCCAGTTAAGAAACTTCTGTATCTTCTCCATTGTCTACAAAAACAAGTTTAAGTTCCTTAGCTTTGCATTTGAGATAGTCCATAACTGGAACATGGCCAATCTTTTATTCTAGTAACATGACTTGTAACAGTTCCTACTTATTTATCCCTCTTCTCTGCTTACCCAACCTTAAAGGTCACTGCCCTTAAATTTTACATCTTCCTTGATCCTTCTAACATATACTTATCTCTTTTGACCTCGTTTCCCCCTCATATTCTTTCCATTCTTAATTTATTTTTTTTAAAAGCTTTTTATTTTTATTTATTTATTTTTTATTTTATTATTTATGATAGTCACAGAGAGAGAGAGAGAGGCAGAGACACAGGCAGAGGGAGAAGCAGGCTCCATGCACCGGGAGCCCGATGTGGGATTCGATCCCGGGTCTCCAGGATCGCGCCCTGGGCCAAAGGCAGGCGCTAAACCGCTGCGCCACCCAGGGATCCCTCCATTCTTAATTTAAACTGCTGTATTTTTCTGCTCTTCTCATAGGTTGTCTTATGTTGTTAATCATTTTTTTTTAATTTTTATTTATTTATGATAGTCAAAGAGAGAGAGAGAGAGGCAGAGACACAGGGAGAGGGAGAAGCAGGCTCCATGCACCGGGAGCCCGATGTGGGATTCAATCCAGGGTCTCCAGGATCGCGCCCTGAGCCAAAGGCAGGCGCCAAACCACTGCGCCACCCAGGGATCCCTGTTAATCATTTTAATATGTGTTTAGCTTATCTTTTTGAGGGCAAGTATAATACCTTTCTATTAATGGCTATCTCCTAGCACCTAGGACCATGCCTTACCCATAGTAGGCATTAGTAACATGTTCTGGGTAGTTGGTAATAGTCACATGTTTTGACCAACATCAGCACAAGTGGTTATGTCTGGGTAAGGCTCAGGACTCATATACTACTTAGATATATGAAAAGAATAAAACCAGAGGAGTCTGACTAAATAATTTTCACTTCAGAATTAAATAGGGCTACTCCAATTTAAGAAAACCATTTATATGAAACATACTTGGTTAGTGGACTATAACCTAACTCAACTCTTCAAATCACAGGGTTCATGCAAACAAATGAGGTAAGCTGATTTGACTAATATATCTCTATTATGAAAGCCCACTGGAGCTTGCTCAGTTACAAATAGGTATCAAGTGGCCATGTAATACAGCCCTATAACTCAAGAGCCGCCTGTGGTCAAGTATATCTGCCAAGAAGGTGTGTGATTTGGCAGTCCCAATCCTCCGTTCTTTGTAAAGCCTTTGAGTGATGACTGGTCATTCAAGAGGCCTCCAGACCAAAAAGCCTGGAGAATGGCTATGTGATGCTGTTCACTTCATCATTTCCTGCATTGTTTCCCACCTATGTTCCTTCTGGCTTCATGGTGTCTGCTTACAAAGAGGAGTAAATGCTCGTATTCTGCTTGGCTTCCATGTAGATTTTATTGTGGCTCTGTAAAGCTTTATGACATTCTGTGGCATATTTCCCTGGCATTCCAGCATGACCCACAGTACAGTGGAAAGAAGCTGTCCGTAGCATTTCATAGTCTGAACATTTAATGACATCATTCTGTAAGATGAAGGGAAAGCTATAAGAAAAATCTAATTTGGCTTGCTCTAGCCACAGTTGCCTTAATTAGCCTCCATTTCTAATGTAATTAAAGGAATAAACCTAAAGATGGTTGGCCAGGAAAATTATGAGCTTTCAGGTATGCTTGGTTATGTAATTTTTCTGCTGGTAGAAAATGTTGTTAAGCCACAGATTTGCTCTCTATCTTGAGAACACAGACTAGAAGGAGAAAGAAAGGTACACACATAAATTTTTTAAAAGGCATTAATGTATGCTATGTGGTACCATCTCTATCTTGGCATCTCCTTTTTTCCAGAAAGCATGAGCACTTTCTCTCTGCATTGGTTTCTCCTTCTCCTTGCTGTGAGCCTTATAACTTTGTGAAACATAAATAGGTAATATTGAGCTGGATTGTATCCATCTTTCACACTAAGCTGCATTGTCTGTGTTGGCATCCCTGTGGAGTAATCCTTAGGCAAAGAAGCATTTGGAACATCAAATAGAATACGGCACATTTTCTCCTAAGTGTGGGTTTTATTCTTCTAAGTAAATAGATGCTTCTAAAGCAGCCAAGTCTCCATTTGGTGTATCTGAGTAGGAGTCTGATATTTGCACTGAGAAATACTGAATTCCTAGAACACCAGGAGGTGATTCAAGAATTTTCTTATGAATCAGTTAGACTTTAAATCAATTATTTGCATATTCATGAGCAGATATATTTCTCTAGTATACCCTAAGCATGAAGAAAAAGAGCATCAGCTATCAACTCTCCCTTTTCGATGGGCATGTCTTGTGATACACAAGGATCTTGGGTGATTCTAAGATCACTTAAGCAGATTGGATAGAAGGCCCTTGGGGCAGCTAACTACCCAGACCTTTAATATCTGTGGAATTAGAATAGCCACAGCCTTGCTAAGGTCTCTGGTATGCTGTGATCTGTGGAGTTGAATCATATGCTGTAAGTCAGCAAGTTACTGGCTGGATGGTGGGCCTACCCAGTCACCAGCATCCCCTTCCAAAGCATCTTTGTCGCTCTTTATTTAACTCATGTAGAATATGCAGTGACTCTGATGACCTGCTATAAGAGTTTGTCTAGAAAAATGGCAACTTCTCCCCCCTCAAGAAGTTGCCTTGGCCCCCATAAAGACCATGAATACTGCCAATAGATATGAAGAAAAAGTGAAAAGATATAACAAAGGAGTGATATTTATGATCAATCTCTTGAATATCCAGGCGACAGGGCAAGCCACTTCACCTGAGTTTTTTTTTTTTCTATCTGAGTTTTATTTTTCCTTCCTTTCTTCGTTCCTTTCTACATCCCTTCATTTATTCAACAAGTATTTGTAGACTACCTACTATGTTTCAGGTGCTGGTCTAGGCACCAGGGATATAATGGTGAACTAAACAAAGTCAGTGCCCTCATGGAGTTTATATTGATGGAAAGAGAGCAGAAGACAGACAGACAAGAAGTTATAATACCTGACTACTTTTAAGTCAGTTCAGTGAGACAAATGAAGCAACTTTATTCCGATTCTACAGATAAGATTTATATTTAATTGCATGAAAATAGGGAGTCTACCTTTTAATTAGCTTTTATGAAATATTCTGAAGGGCTTATTCTGATGCTTTTCCTAGTGCAAATTCAAAATGACCCAGGGGCAGAAGAGGAAAAGAGGGAGAGCCTCCACTTACTAACTACATTATCTACAGAACTTATTTAGCTTCATAAACTCAGTGTGGCAATAACACTTTCCTAATTACTTCTTGGGTTAATCTGAGAACCAAACTAGGGTGAGCTCTGGGACAGAGCACTGAAAATACAAAGGCATGTCGATTGGTGCAGTGATGTCAGTGACAAGAAGCAGAGGTGGGGAGTAATGAATATATGGTCATTTCTCCCTGAGTTTCTTTTCAGAAACTAAGGGAGTCCAGATTTGACTTAATATGGCACCATTGACAATTTCAGAAAATGTGTTGGATACCATATACCTAAACCCGATTATTGACAGACACTGTTCCCTGTGGACTCACTTAATTCCTTGAGGGGCACATCACTTCCAGCAATGGGCATTACCAGACCAAACTGACCAATTTGATAAAACCCTACCTCACCAGCATCTCTGCGGGAATTCTTACTCAATTTGCATTTGCCTTGTGTTCTTTAGCACCAATATTAATATTTAAAGATATATAAATGATTGTCATTAATGGAAATTAAACAGACTATTGGTGAAATAAAACTGTTGATGGAATATATCTTCCTTGATTCTCAATCTGTTTTGGATTGAAGACAAGAAAAGACATATTAGCAAAAGAAAAATTGGCCTAAATGTGAGAATACTTGGCTTTAAATATATATATATATATATATATATATATATATATATATATATATATATATCTCATTAAGTATTCAGAGAATGGCAAGAAGCCAGGAAAGCACTCAGTGGAGATTTCCATTCCACTCCCCACGTCTTGTTTGCAGAATGTGTACTTTTTGTCTTAAAGCACCATGTTCCCAAGTCGAGAGAGTAGTCTTTCTTACTTCTATGTAAATAAAATAGTTAATTATGAAACAACCAAATTTTGATAGGAAAGACAGATAAGTAGATTAATGAAAGTTAAGCTAACAGATCCTTTTCCTCTCTAAGATCTTGTCCTTGTTAGGGACGACAGTCAAGCTGAACCAATGCAGCTGAAAGCTAATTGACTTTGTTATTCTCAAAGCATGGGAACGAGGCTGGTAAAGAGACCAGGATCAGAAGTCATACAGGAATGGAATGATTTTTATTGCTTCTGTTATATGTGTGTGGGTAAAAAATTGCTTTCAACCCAAAAAAACATGTATGTCATGACACAGCAATAAAAAGGGATAAATTGCTGATAGGAGAAATAACATGACTGAATCTCACAAGAAGGTACAAAAGAGTATATACGGTATAATTCCATTTATATGAAGTTCAAGAATATGCAAAACCAATCTGTGAAGAGGTCAGAACAGTGATTGCCTCTTGGAGGGGGGTATTGACTAGAAAGGGGCACAAGGGAACGTTCTGGGTTGATGGGAACATCTTATATCTTGATCTGGTAGAGAAGTTTATACATACATGTGAAGTTATTGAGTTGTACCTTAAGATTTGTCCACTTTACTGCATGCAAGTTATATCTCATTTACTTTTTCTTTTTCTTTTTTTTTTTTTCATTTACTTTTTCAAAAGGGACATCACATTTAGGAGCCACCTGAGGATGCTGTTACTTATAATAGTAACAATGATTGATAGATTTTTAACATTTACCAGTCTACAAAAGACTTTCATATGCATTATCTCTTGATTCTTAATAATCTTTTTATTTTTAAAAATATTTATTTATTTATTTGAGAGAGAAAAAAAAAACACAAGAGGGGGAAGGGGCAAAGGGAGAGGGAAAAGCAGACTCCCCTGTTGAGCAGGAAGCCATGTGGGGCTCAATGCCAGGACCCTGGGATCCTAACCTGAGCTGCAGGCAGAAGCTTAACGAACTGAGGCACTCAGGTGCCCCTATTTTTAAAAAATTTTATTTATCCATTTGAGAGAGAGAGAGAGAGAGAGAGAGAGAGGTGAGGGGCAAAGGAAAAGGGACAAGTAGACTCCCCACTGAGCAGGGAGCCCAATATGGGGCCTAATCCCAGGACCCCAAGACCACAACCTGAGCCAAAGAAAGATGCTCAATGGACTGAGCCACCCAGGTACCCCATTATCTGTTGATTCTTTTTTTTTTTTTTTTTTTTTAATTTTTTATTTATTTATGATAGTCACAGAGAGAGAGAGAGGCAGAGACACAGGCGGAGGGAGAAGCAGGCTCCATGCACTGGGAGCCTGATGTGGGATTCGATCCCGGGTCTCCAGGATCGCGCCCTGGGCCAAAGGCAGGCGCCAAACCGCTGCGCCACCCAGGGATCCCTCTGTTGATTCTTATAAGCATCTTTGATGTTAGATGAGGAAAGTGAGGAGGAGAATGTCCTTCTTGTCCCCATTCCAACAGCCCAGGGTTACCAGAGTGCTTCAGTAACAATGTTTCTTAATGGAGCCACTGATGGCATTTGATCAAGACATGTCTTCATTGTGTGGCTCAGTTCCATGAATTGGAAAACATGTGCTGTTTCTGGCAAATGCTCTTCCATGAAGGCCATTGGGCTGACCAGACACACCTTTGCACATTTTCAGACACCCCAGGAGCACACTACAGCCCTTGGCTTAGACCCTTGGGTTTACTACATTCCTGGATAATGGGATCCGAGTGTGAGTTAATTCCTAACTCACAGGGGACCTAGAGCTCCCCTATGACATGTTTTTTTGGGTACTCATGCAAATGGATGGGATATTGGGCAGGGGGCTCTGGTTGGAGCCACTGTCCCTGCATTGGCTTGAGATCTACCACACATATTCTTTCACCTTACTCATGGCCTAGCATCACTAGGCTATCAATGTGGTTTTGGGGTGGAGCTTTAGCCCACAGTTTAATCCCTGGGGGCTCAATGGTCTAAGCATATTCCTTTTGTATTGCTCCACTAGGATCAAGTATCTGGAGCTCCCTTTGGCTCTGGAACACAGAGGGTTAGCCAGGTTCCTAAGTCTGCTCCATTCTCTCAGAAGCAGAGCCTCCACTTTGTAGAATTTTTGTGGGGCCTTCTGCACTAGAGGGGGCTGCCAAAGGTCACATGAGATTGGTTAAGGGCTTGAGACCATCTCTCCTTGCCTAATTAACTCTTGCTCTCCATCTGCCACACCCTGGGTTGGCAAACCATGGCCCATGGTCAAAATCTGGCCCACTGCCTCCCAGCTCAAAGATGTTTTTAAAAATATTTCAAAAGGTTACATTTAAATAGGTTATATAAGCATCTGTACAAAATATCCTTGATTTGTCTCATGGCTCACAAAGTCTAAAATATTTACTGATGGTCTTTGTAGAAGGATCTTACTGACCTCTGCACTGCCTTTATGCTTTATTCCAGTTAGTTTTCAGTAGAGTTCTGACAGAGTCTGTGAACAAAAGCTCCCCAGTGGGAGCACTTGTGAACTTTTTAAAAAAGCTGCAAGAATGGGACAATAAAGAGATCAATTCTATTAAGATATCAACCAAACCTATTAGGGAACAAGGAGAGTTAAATGGTGATGTAGAGACAATCAAGCACATATATGGTGCCATCATTTAATTTATTAAAACAAATTTTTAATTCTAGAGCAGTTAACATACAGTGTGATATTATTTTCAGGTGGTACAGTACAATGATTCAACACTTTCATCCATCACCTGGTGCTCATCATGACGAGTGCCCTCCTTAATCCCCAGCACCACTTTAACCTGATCCCCCACCACCTCCCCTCTGATAACTTGCCATATCATTTTCAATCAAATAGCTGCATTTGATTTTCTTCTTACCTATGTCCCTCTTCCCTGACAGCTTGAGGACCAGCTCCTATACTGAGCTGGTTGACATTAAGATCACTCAAGAAATGGCAGAACATTGATATAAAACTTCAACAATCTGCTTAATTGATTGGATTTTCACCTTGGGGTTCTTAGGGCCACAGACCATTCATCCATCAACAGGCATGAGTGAACAGAGATAGAGGACAGAATAGTCCACTCTCCTGAGGAACTCAGTGACAGGCAAACAGACATTCACTCAGCAGTTGAGACAGAAGTGAGGGGAGAGATATGTGACCTTCTGGGACAGAGAAGGTGAAGCCTTCCAGTAGTCTAGGTCTTGAAGGATGAGTCCATCCTCCCAGTGATCAAAGATGAGGGGGAAGGGCATTCTAGGCAGAGAAGAGCATGAACATCTATTGTGTATGTATATATACACAAAGTAAAAAATATATATTTTATATATATTTTTTACTTTGTGTCTAAAAAGATATATATATCTAAAGATATATATCTAAAAATATCTAAATATATATATTTATATCTATCTATCTATAATATATATATATTTTACTTTGTGTCTAAAAAGATAAAGTTTATGAAGGCATGGAAGCAAGACAGAACTTGGAGTGTTAGAAAACAGTAGGGAATCTGGCCTATAAGGTATCAAATGTCAGGACAAGTGAGGAGCCTGGAGATAGTCAGGGGCCAGTCCTTATAGGCTGTTGTCTTAGGTTGGGTCCCCCCCCCCCCCCCCCCGCAGCCAACCCTGAGACAACATGAGGTAGTTTAGAGATAGTGTGACTCTTGCTACTTGTCCCCCTGAGACAGGTGGAGTCTTATTCCCAATGCTTTAAATCTGGGCTGAAAGAATTTAGTGACCCATTTGAGAATGCGGTAGAAGTGCCATTAACAATTTTTTTTTTATTGGAGTATAATTGACACACAATGTTATATTAGTTTCAGGGGTGCAACATAGTGATTCAACAAGTTTATACATCGTGCTATGCTCTGGACGAGTGTAGCTCCCATCTGTCACCCTACAATGCTGTTGCGATACCATTGACTATATTCCATATGCTGCACCTTTTACCCTGTGACTTATTCATTCTACAACTGGAAGCCTGTATCTCCCCCTCCCCTTCACCCATTTTGCCCATCTCCCCAACTCTCTCCCCTCTGGCAACCATCAGTTTGTTCTCTATATTTATAGGTCTGATTCTGCTTTTTGTTTATTCATTTGTGACTGGGACTGCTGAGACTAAGTCACAGCTTCTGCCTGAGTCTCATGGGACATCCTCTCTCTGGGAGCCCTGAGCGGCCAACCCTAAAACTGCCATGTCAGAAAGACCACATGGAGGACAATAGTCCCAACTGAGTCCAGCCTTCGAGCCATCCCTGAAACCCCTTCAAAGCTGCAGACACAGGAACGAAGCTGACTCAGATAATCTGGGCTTGCCCAGTTGTTCGTTGAATACCAGTGAGTAACTTTAATCACAGCACATGGGACAGAAGACTTTGCTGAGCCCTTCCCAAAGCCCCGACCCAGAACGTTGTGAGATAAAAGAAAATAGCTGTTGTTTTGTAACTAAGTTTTGAGGCAATTGTCATGCCTAGCAATAGATGGCTGCTTAACAAAGTACCACAGACCCAGGGGCTTAAAACATAGAAATTTATTATCTCACAGTTCTGGAGGCCAGAAATCTGAAACCAACGTGTCGGCATGCTCTCTTTGACGGCTCTATGGAAGAATCTGTTCCATGCTTTTCCCTTAGCTTGTGGCATTGCTGGCAATCCTTGGAGCTCCTTGCCTTGTCGGAGCTCACTCCGATTTCTTCCCTTGTCATCACATGGCATTCTTCCTGTGTGTCTCTGTCATCACATGATCTTCTCTTCCCCTGTGTGTCTCCTCTCTTCTAATAGACGTCATCATACTGGATGGATTAGGGCCCACTCTGACCAAGTGGGACCTCATCTTAATTACATCTGTCAAGAAATAAGGTCACATACACAGGGACCTAGAAGTTAGGAATTCAATATATCATTTTGGGAAACACAATTCAACCTACAACAATAACAAAAGCACAAAGATTTGAATACAAATAGTTTTATTTGGGCAGGAGTGATTCTAGGAAGGAGGAGTGAGGAAGCAAGACAGTGAAGAGAAGGAAGCAAAAATAATGTACATTATGGAGCAGATTGCTACTGTGGGCAGTTCAGGTCGATTCCATTGGGAAAAGTTGGGAGATACTATGGAAAATACCTCAAAGTTATTCTCTCCCTCTTCCCCTGTTTCCCTGCCCCAGGGACCAGGAAGATGGAGAATTTATCCTTTAATTCCCATTTATCACTGAGTGAGGGCTGCTCCCTAGGAGCATTAATTTCCTGGCACTTATGGCCCATTGCTCACAACTAAGAAATCCCTCAAGTGAAGAGCAGCAGGTGCTTACAGTTGCATGCTTTGGGCATATCCTGGAACAACCAGCACTGGGGATATGAGTGTGGCACTGATCATCTTTGTGGTAGCCAAGCTGAAGAGGTGAAATTTTGTTCTAAGTGTGTGGGGGCTGGAGGGAGTTGATTGAGCTATTTAATGCAGCACAGCATTTAGCTTTTTTTTTTTTTTTTGAGCATTGTGCTTTTATTTGAATTATAAATCACTCTGATGGGACTGAGGGGGCTACACTCTCCAGTTAAGAAGCTGTGTCTATAATCCAGGGGAGAACTCATTAAGGCACAAGCAAGTGCAATGATAGGTCAGATATAGAGGAAGGGATGGACTCAAGATATATTTAGGAGGTAGACAACAGGAAATACAAAAGGAAAGGAAGGATAAATTTGAGGAACTCCTAGGACCCTAAAGGAACTCTTTAACATTGAGCTAAGCTAAAAGTGAAATCTTATCTTTCATGCAGAGAGAATACAGATGTGATTGTAAGCTGCCTCGGGCCTTTGCACAGGCTCTTTCCCTCCCTGCAACATCTTCCCCCCAACAGTCTCATGACTTGCTTCCCAGCATGTTGTAGGTCTTTGCTAAACAGCCCTGTCTCAAAAAGGCCTTTCCTGATTGCTTAATGGAAAATTGCACTGTCCTTCCTCCCTTTGCCCCATTCTGCTTTACCTTTCTCTACTTCTTAAACTTGGATATACATTCATTTTAATTGTGCATTTGTTTACTGTCTCCCCCACTCTCTGTCTCTAGAATACAATGACAGGATTTTTATCTGTGGTAGCTTCATCTCAGCATCTAGAACAGGACCTGGCACATCAAAGGAAGTCAATACTTGTTGAATGAATGAACAATGGAAAAAATTGTTGAACACAAATGGACTATAGCTTCTTCTGTTTTCTAAGAAGGAGGGGTGATGGCAACACAGTTTATCCTTCCAAAGGAAGGTAAAATTTCTTTATCATTCCATTTCCCCTGCAGAGTGATGGATGAAGAAGAAAAGAGACACCTGCTTGGCCCAAGTGCAGGTAGCACTGTTATATATGCAGGAGGAAGCCTCTTAGGGAGTGTAGCCAGAGACAAGGGTGAGTGCAGGCAATGTTGGTTTTCAGAGGGAAATAGATCAAAGAGCAGAGAGGAAAACTTCACTCAGTGACTCCGTTTTATGGTGTTTGGAGTTTCTGTAAACCCACTCTGTTTCCTTACAAATTTGAGCAAAGTCTGCTACAAGCACAGTCCTTGTGTGAAGTTTTGGGGAGAAATTGAGGAAAGGACCCAAATTCCACACCTGGGTTGCTATATTATGGTGCAGAGGGAGCAAGTAGGGAACCTGAGATGACCCAGAAATGGGACTCAGAGAAAGCAGAATGATGAAGTTGGGGATGACCCTGAGAATACAGAGCCCCAAGAATTTGTGGGAAATTTAGGAAATGCTTTGGAATGGATATTGTCACCCCTGTCACATGGATTTCCATGATACACCACATGCATATTGGCATTCTATAATTCCCCAAATATTTCAGACAATATGTCATTTTGATTTTCACCTTATACGACAGGATGGTTGGATAATTTAGCCAAGATCACATTTGTGTCAGAGCTGGAGCTCAACGTTGGATCTTAAGACTGCAAGTCAAATGCATTACCACATTATTCTTGGCTGTTGCAGATACCATATTTGAGCTTTGAGCTTTGAGTTATTTGGCACAATAACTTGATACTTATGTCTGGGCACAGCTTCGAATCCTTGTTCTGGGAGGCTGGTCTGCAGGAGGGAGCCCCCAAGCTAGCGAGTGAACCTGGCCACTTGTCTGGCAACCACAGCTCAGCTCATTTCCATTGTTCCATTGTGTGGCACATACTGGAGGGTTTGCAGTGTTGGAAGACCTTAGGATCTATCTAATGCAAAGGGCAAAGGGCCAGACTTCCCTTTTCCACAATGTTTTCAGGAAGGAAAATTAAAAGATGCTTAAAAAAAATGAAATGATTTCAATTTCTCATAACGTATTTGGGTCTTTCATGGTTAAAAGCATGAATGGAGCATAAGTCTGGGTTTGGAAAGTGTGGGAATATATATTTCCACAATCTTTTCTCCATTTAAGCTGTTGCTATGACATCTTACCCAAAGTATCCTGACTCTTTTCCCAAGAGATTGCTCTTCTGGGAAAAAATGCGATGATACTCAAGTTAGAAATGGAGTGTGCCACAAATTATACTCAACTCTGCTTCCTTGGGTTGAGGAAGGAAGGTGTTTGTAGTTATAGTTACAATTGGAGCAAAGATATTTTATATGGACTTTAATTAAAATTTGGGAGAAATGCCACTTAAAATTTTCTTTAACATATATGCTTATGAATCCGGCTGTGGAATGGGAAATAAACATCTATTTTTTAATTCAAGTAATAACCCACAAAAAGAACTCAGAGTGGCAATGGCATGAAACTTAGTTATTTACCCAGATCCATTATAACTATTTTTTCTATCTTTCTGTGCATGGATAGAGCCCCAAAGGTAAATTCATGGAAAATTAACACCGAATCTGTTTCTGGTTAGTGAAACTAAGTAAATGGGATTTGGGGTTATTTCTTTGCTTTCTTCCTTGTACTTTTCTGTATTGCTTGATTTTTAAAATTATGAGTATATAGTCAGTTTCAAATAGCAAAGCTATTACACATTAAATTGTTACCCTTTCTTTCAGGGTCCAATTGGGAAAACAGAACCACCTTGAGTTATGAAAGGCAGGATCAGTTCTAGGAAGTAGCCCTTACAAAATGGCAGGTGTTGAGAAGTGAAGGCTTAAAAGGAGGATTAGGGGATCACAGGAGTCAGTATCATCAGTCCCAGAAGCAAAGCACATTCAGTACCCTAGGTGGGATGACCAAGAAGCAGCTGGGGGAGAAACTGTTGTCTTTGGGGCTCCATAGCTGGGATCTGGTGCTGGGCCTTGGGGTTGCCATTGGTCAGTAGGGCCAGAAGTCAGGAAGAAGACTAAGATATGGAGCACAGGAGATGGAACAACTTAGAGCCTTCCAGCACCTCTAAGATTGTTTGTCATTGCGTCTAACTGCCACGACCTTCCAAAAGGTATGGTTGTTGCTTCACTTCCTCATGCAAATTCCTTTTTTGGACTACTCTAACCAGGAACCACACAGGGAGGAAATTCTAGGAAACATGTTTTCGTCTTAACCAAGTTGACACCGGACATCACAGATGCCATGGAGCATCGTATGTATTTGACTCTGATCAAGAGCCTTAATTAAGTGAAGTTGGTCATAAGATTCCCCGTATAGGGATGCTTGGGTGGCTCAGTGGTTGAGCATCTGCCTTTGGCTCAGGGCATGATCCCGGGGTCATGAGACTGAGTTCCTCATCAGGCTCCCTGTGGGGAGCCTGCTTCTCCCTCTGCCTGTGTCTCTGTCTCTCTCTGTGTGTTTCTCATGAATTAAAAAAAAAAAAAGAATCCCCATATAATCGGTTTACCCCATTCTTCTTCTCCTTCTTCTTCCTCTTTTTTATTATTTTTATTATTTTTATTTTTTTTAGAGAGAAAGAAAGAGAGAGCACACATGTGCAAGAAGGGGGAAGGGAAGAGGGAGAGGCTGAGAGAGAGAATCTTAAGTAGCTCTAGCTTGGAGCTCAACTCTTGGCACCATCTCATGACCCTGAAATCATGACCTGAGCGGAAATCAGGAGTGGGACACTTAACTGAGCCACCCAGGCTCCCCCATTTTGCCCCATTCTTTATAAATTTAGATCTCTGGCAAAGCCACCTGTGTGTTTATCTTGTGTCTTGCTACAAATTGTCACAATTGAAAAAAGCCAGTTATTGGAGAGTGGCTGTTTCTATTGTGGCAATAGCAGTATTTTCTACCCATTGTGTGTAAATGAGGAAATCTAAACTGACATACTCACGTTTTTACCCCTCCTGATGCTGTGGTGTAAAAATCTCATGAACTTCCAAACTGTTTCTGTTCTGTTTTTACATCATCTACCAATCAGTGTCAGATCACAGAGTTTTAATCTTGAGATACACAATGTGGGCAGCCAGAAATGTCTCTAATATTGCTTTATTTTCATCCCAGTATTTAGCACAGTGGTTCCCCAACTGTCTGATAAAATGGTACAAAGACGTTCATCTTTCAGTATAATTTATTTGTTCTATATTTATTAAGCTTCTACTTGGTGCCATGTAAGTGTGTGCATTTAGGATTAAACAACCCACAATAAGGGAAGATTTTCAACAATGATACCATAACACTAAAGACAAGAAAACCCCAAAGATTCAACTTGGTTATGTGTGGAAGTCATTCCCAACACAGTAACTTGAGAAATCACCAACCTCTAGACTATTACCATTTAGAGATATGATCAAAAGTGTCATTATTATGTACCAGATTAATTTTGATCACGTTTTGTTTAGTTCCCCCCTTATACTTACTTTGTGCTTTATCTACTCTTGCTTAAGGATTACGTGCTTAGGATTTTAAAAAATTTCAGGGCATTCTGAGTGTTGTCACAAGGAGGGACTGGCTTTTGTTGATCACCCTGTGAAAAGAGTCTTATTATTTTATAATAACATAATGAGTTCTTGGAACATTCTCTTTAAAAGGCTAGATGCAGCATTGCAACAAAATAATGTTATTAAAATTTGATAACCTGAAAACAACCATTTGTGGTTCGTTCAGTACTCAGGGCTCCTTCAACATAATACTCATAGTTCTCCTAAAGTGCATTATTTATGACTATGAAGGAAGAGTAAAGAACTGTAAGTTGTTAAAAAGAAATGTTGATTAGTACAATACAAGCTGGCTTCTTAGGGCTTTTCCTAAGCTTACCTTCTTTTAAGAGCCTCCTAATATAGTGGAAAGAGAATGATCTTTGGGGCCTGCCAGATTTGGATTCAAAATCTTTTTTTTTTTTTTAAGATTTTATTTATTTATTCATGAGACACAGACACAGAGGCAGAGACACAGGCAGAGGGAGAAGCAGGCTCCATGCAGGGAGCCCAATATGGGACTTGATCCTGGGACTCCAAGATCACGCCCTGGGCCAAAGGCAGACGCTAAACCGCTGAGCCAGGGATCCTCTCAAAATCTTTTATTCCATCATCTAGGTACTGACCACACATATGCACAGAATAAAGACTAGGACAGCATTTCCTACTGCTTTGAAAATAATTTCTTTAATTTTGCATTAAACAGTAGCCTAAGAAGTTCTAAGAGATGTACAAGGCTTATGGAATACCAAATGCTCTACCCTTGCCCTAGCCATGGCTCTCAAGATGTCCCCGTCGTGAGCAGCACCAGTACCATCCCAGGATTTGTCTGGGCTGCAAGTTCTCTGGCTCACCCCAGACTTACAGAATCAGAAATTCTGGGGCAGGGCCCAGCATTCCACAGTTTAATAAGCTCTTCAGGTGATTCTGATCCAAGATAATGCTTGAGAATTACTGCTAGACCATAGTTGTGAAAATAATTGATAATAGAAATATTTTATAGCTATAATAGTTGTTTCTCATTTGAGCTGTGCTACGACAGTGCAGGATCAGCAGGACAGATATTATGCCCATGAAAAACAAAACAAAAGAAAAAAAAAAAAGAACAAGAGGATACTTAGGCTCAGAGAAGTTAATTGAGTACCCCAGGATCACATAGCTAGTAAGCATTAGTGTCCTGGTGTTCTGTCTCCTTGCTCCTTCCAAGCTCTCTCCACTTCATTCTTTCTCAGCCCTCCCTTCTTTTATGCACAAGCTGTATATAAGGGAACTGAGATGCCTGCCTCAAACCCTCAGATCAGCCAGGGACAGAAATTAAAGATTATAGCTGATAGGTCAAAATATTGGTGACAACAATTTCCAATGTCTGAACTTTAAGTTTCTTCAGGTGAAGGGCTTAGAGTGGCAGTTCAGTTTCCCTCTTTAACAAGAAGAAAGAAACTTGCAAAGTTGGAAAATATTCACTCTAAGTGGCCTCTCAGGCTAGTTAGTGGTGTGCCTGCTGTCTCCAGGATCCTTCACAAAGGTGCTTCCCAGAGCCAAATGCCTCTTGCCTGCCACCTAACCAGGATTCACAGGCTGGTGGCTAAGTGGCCTTGTGGCTAATGTGGTTTTAGGATGTATACTGCCATCTCCTGGGGATCTCACGCATAGCCATCTGCTCCAATTTTAGTGCTAGTGTCCAAATCAAAGATGGGTCAGACAGTCGTCTCAACCGGACCTATGCCAATGGGCTGAAATGATGATAAGGATGAGGTTGTTGTTGATGATGATAAAACACAGAGGATGCTGGGGTTTATGGCTGTTCTCACTATTTTAAAAGCACATCCCACACAAGAGAAGAAAATACACAAGAATGCTTTTGCCGTTTTTTAAAAGGTAGAAATGGATGGAACAGCCTTGGGGAAGAAGCAAAGGGAACCTGGAAATGTAATAATCCACAGTGGTTGGCTCTGGAACTTGAGATCATGAGGACTTTGTAGTTTTTCTTCTTTGTTTTCCAAAATTTCACAGTAAACAGCTTGTAAGGTATATCATGGGCTATATTCATTTCCTAGGGCCTCTGGAACAAGGCACCACACCATGGGTGGCTTGAAACAACAAATATTTATTGTCACACAGTTTTGGAGGCCAGGAGTTGTCATGCTTTCTCTGAAGGCCCTAGGAGAGAATCTGATCTGAGTCTTTCTCTGAGTTTCAGGCATTACAAGTCATCCTCATTGCCCCAGTCTCTGACTTTCTGTCATCATGTGGCTTTCTCCCTGAGCTCTGTGTTTCTTCTCTTATAGACACCAGTCATGTTGGAGTAGGGGCCTTCCCTACTCCACTATGCCCTTAATTAATTATGTTTGCGATGACCTCATTTCCCAATAAGTTAGTATTCTGAGTTTCTGGGAATTATATGAATTTGGGGAGACACTATCCAACCCGCCACATGGGCTTTAGCTACTTGGCTACTGATTAGCTGTTTAATCTTGAGCAAGCAATCAGGTCTTTCTGAGCATCCATTTTTTTCACCCATAAAATGAGGACAAGAATCCCAAGCCCATAGGCCTTTTGTCAGGATGAATGTAATAGGCTTAGCATGTTCCTGGTACAACGTAAGTCCTCAGCAGGAGATAGCTATTATTTTTGCTTTCTCTATTAGAAGAAAACTAACAATTAACTAATTTAAAGAGGGACAAGGGGAAGGATCACACTGTCTCCAGACCAAAACACACTATTTAAATCAAGAGAATATTGAAGAGCACGATTTCTACTTAACATTCTTCTCTTCTCACCTTATATTTAGTACCTAGTAAAGTATCAAATTTAGTCAAGAGACATTGGGTTGTAGTTAACTGATTACTTCAAATGCAAGAGATAACATTTGGGTCTATTTCAGCTTCATGTGAGAGGCTTGGTAGAGATAAACTTTTTTTTTAAGTTTTAATTTATTTATTCATTTTAAGTAATCTCTAAATCTGTCATGGGGCTCGAACTTACAACCTTAAGATCAAGAGTCACATGTTGTTCCAAGTGAGCCATCCAGGTTCCCCAAAAGAAAATCTTTTAAAATCTAAGAGTAAGTTTGCTACCTTTGTCATTCTAGGGGCTCCACGACCCAGCTCGGTACAGGCCTGAGTCTCCAGGACTAGGTTCACTTTAACTCGACTCTAAGCACATCTAAGACCTTTGGTGTTACAGAAGGGACCCATAAGATCTACTTGGCGTAAAGTAGGCACCCTGTCAATCTGATTAATTTTGTATTTTTTAGGGTTGGGTACATTTAGAGATGTTATGTGAGAACTCCATGATATTGACTTACTAGAAATTGTTACCATTTTAGGATGCATCAGTTTCCCAGTAAATTAGAAGCTCTAGAGGTCAGGACATTCTGAGGGGAGGAAGGAGGTTGAGAAAAACCCATAGGCTGGCCCACCGCAGGGTACATTCTTACTTGGGAAAAGGTAGTAACTGAGAGTCTCTGAGCAGTAACTGATTTGCCACCTGAGGAAAAAAACCCCTGAGGCATCAACTGTGGTATTTACATTTGCAAAATGTTCCATGTGCTTCTCTAAAACTGTCCATGTGGCTCTGTGTATACATGTGTTTACAGAATGTGTAAATAAATATGAGAAGAATATGAAACACATGGGCCTGTGTTTATAAAATATGCATCCACTTATGCTAATGAAATTACTTCCATCTGAGAACAAACGGTCATTATCTATGGAAGTGCTATGAATTAGGGAGATTACTGGAATTTTTGTCCTCACATTTAGAGAAACTGAGTCAGTAAAGTAATATTTTTGTCATAAAAGGCAGGAAACATGGCTTATGTCAACATTGGAAACTTTATTGCTCAAGGATCATATAAGTTGGAAAGAAAGCTACTCTCAGAAATCCTGTCTTCACAACAGAGGAACTTTTTAACTCAAATTCACTTCCAGTGTTGTAATTAACATCTCACATATTCATGGATCTGGTTTTGGCAAAATTCTCAAGCCCCTCAATAATTTGGTGCACATAGAAACCTCCAGCGAGCTTGTTTAATATGTATGTTTCTGAACCCCACATCTGGAGAGTCTAATTGAGTTTCAGTGAGTACTAGGAATCTGCATTCGTGGCTTTAAGTGAAGCAGGGACTGAGGACCACACTTCAAAAAACACTGCTCTCATGTCTGAGTGGTGGAATGAGGAGCAAGTGTCTTTTTAAAAGAAAAAAATGATGGAGGGTCCCTGGGATTGTGACTTCATGATAACATTTTAATGGGTCTTGAGCCTAGCGGTCTCAGTTGGTTAAGTGTCCAACTCTTGGTTTTGGCTCAGGTCATAACCTCAGGGTTGTGAGATCTAGCCCTAAGTCGAGCTGAGCTTGGATTCTGCTTGAGGTTCTTTCCTCTTCCGTCTCCCTCTCCCTCTGCTCTTCCCCCTGCCTACGATCTCTCTCTAAAATAAATATATACAATCTTAAAAAATAAATAAATAAAATATTTTTGCTTTGAAATAATTAGACACACACGAAAAGTTGCAAAAATAAGTTCAGAGAGGTTCCATGTAGCCATCATCCAGCTTCACCCAATGAAAGCAACTTCCCTGACTATAGCCCCTTATCAAAACCAGGAAATAGACACTGGCATAATACATTTAACTCTAACAGACTAGTGACCTTACTCAGATTTCAAATTATTATGTGCATGTCTTTAAGTGTGTGTGTGTAGTTCAGTCATATGCATATATTTGTATGACCACTACCACGATAATCCAGATACAGAACTCTCCCTCACCATTGAAGTCAGCATTACCTTTTTATCTGTCCTTCTCCCAGCCATCCTGTTCATAAGCCCTGAAAACCAAAGAATAGAGCAGAATAAAAATTGAGAGAAGAGAAAAATATCTAAATGCATTTCTTTTTTAATTTTTATTTATTTTTTAGATTTTATTTATTTATTTATGAGAAACACAGAGAGTGAAAGGGGCAGAGACACAGGCAGAGGGAGAAGCAGGCTCCATGCAGGGAGCCCCACGTGGGACCTGGGCTGAAGGTGGCGCTAAACCGCTGAGCCACCCGGGCTGCCCTATTTCTTTTTTTTTTAAAAAAAATACTTTATTTATTTGAGAGAGAGAGCATGGGCAGAGGAGAGGGAGAAAAGTGGGCTCCCCACTGAACCAGGAACCCCACATGGGGCTCAATCCCAGGGCACTGCCTAAGGCAAATGCTTAAGCGACTGAGCCACCCAGGCACCCATTCAGGGTGTATTTCAAAGGGCAAAGGGGAAATATTGGTCTGGGAAACTTCTGTTTCCATTATATATATATATATCATATGTTTATATATATAAATACGTATTAGTGTATATTACGTACATGCCTTTATAAATATATATATGTATTTCTTACTCAGAAATCTAGGCAAAAAAATTGAGAAACGCCATGATATTAGGCAGCCTGCAAATCAGCAAAACCTTCCTGCCTTCCTGGCTCTGGAAGTCAATGTGTAGAGACCTTTTCCATCCACCAACAGTTGCTATTGTTCTCCAGGCCTTTAATTAATGACTGTCTCTTCATATTTGGATGGAAATTCACCATCTGGACCCTTAGTGTTTGGATACCTCTGCTCAGACCTGAGGACTAGGAGACAAAGGAACAGAAGTAGGTAAGGGCTCCCAAGGAGCTCCGGGACTATGGCTTCACATCCACCCTGCCCAGCACCCCTGGTGCCTAGAAACTTACAGAAGCCAGGAGACAAGCCCTCAATTCCACTGACTCCCCAGAGGCTGTTCACAGGAGCAGCTAAGGATGTTCTTGGAACATTTGTTCATTTATGAGCCATTTAATGATGTGCAGCATGCACTAAGGCAATTTCAGGAAAACTTAAAAGACTCATCATGATTTCAAACAAAAATATATATTTTTAAAGGTTTTTGTTTTGAGGAGAGAGTGTGCATTCAAGCGGGGGAAGGGCCAAGGGAGAGGGAGAGGTAGACTCCAGGCCGAGTGGGAAGCCCCATGTAGGGCTCCATCCAGGGACTCTGGCATCATGCCCCAAGCCCAAGGCAGATGTTTAACCGACTAAGCCACCCAGGTGCCGTTAAATAAAAATATTTGTTTAATATTTTAAATAATGTATTTCATGTTAGTGACAAGGATAATATTTTTATAATATTCCACCAAAAATATGTGTCCAGCTAGAAAGTAAATGGATTGATGCATAGATGAGGCTCCTCATTCGTGATTTTCTTATTACTTATTTTGAGAGCAATCTACCTCAAAGGCATAGGGCCATTGTGTATGATGTGTGGTGACCCTGCCAAATAGTTTCCCCATAGGGAGATTTCTCCTTAGGACACCTCTCAGTACCCTGCAGTTGCGATATTGATGGGCTTGTCCTGCTCAAAAGCTGAAAGATGGAATTTTCTTCTTGGAGGTAATCTGAATGCATGAGTGTCTAATCCATTCTTGGGTTGCGTATATTCCTGGCAATAATTTCTTCATGTGCTGTTGCAACTTTTGGGCTTGAGTTTTTAAGTATGCCCAACAGTATGCCATCAGTCTATTCTGATAGGTGAAGGAAATCACCTACAGTTGAGAAGAGTTCAGCTCTCAGGGACTAAGGTTTGCAAGGATGGCTTGGTCGTCTTAACCAAATTTGGATAGCCTATTCTTAACGCTAAGAATTTTTATAGTTTGGGATTGACGTGATTGATTCAGATCTTTCAAGAGACTGAAAATTTTGCTGCCATATGTCCCTGAACAATCTTTCTGAAATCACAGACATGATATTTACTGAAATTATCATTCTTCACATTAAAATCTCATGTGAGGGGCGCCTGGGTGGCTTAGCGGTAGAGTGTCTGCCTTCAGCTTAGGACTTGATCCTGGAGTTCTGGGATGGAGTCCCACATCTGGTGGCCGCCTGAAGGGGGCCTGCTTCTCCCTCTGCCAATGTGTTGCCTCTCTCTCTCTCTGTGTCTCTCATGAATAAATTAATAAAATCTTTAAAACAAAACAAAACAAAACCTCATGTGAGTGTTCTTTACTCCTACAGGTGTCATAATTCATTTTGGAAAAGCAATGTCTTGTATTTGTTGCTCATTTCTTGCCACCATGAAAATTGTACCTATAATCCACAGGTACAATTCAAATCAGGAATATGCTATTGTGGGCAGGGGGTGGGGGTGAATGGGTGACGAGCACTGAGGGGGGCACTTGACGGGATGAGCACTGGGTGTTATTCTGTATGTTGGCAAATTGAACACCAATAAAAAATAAATTTATTATTAAAAAAAAAAAAGGAATATGCTATTGACCACCAGCTATTCTCTGAGGATAACCCTGAGTGTGGATTGACATTCAGATGTGGCTTTATTTTTTTCATCATGAGAAGTGTGCTCTTTAATCCCCATCACCTATTTCATCCATCCTCCCACCCACCTCTCCTCTGATAACCAGCAGCTTGTTCTCTATAATTAAGAGTCTGTTTCTCAGTTTGTCTCTCTCTCTTTTTTCCTTTGCTCATTTGTTTGGTTTCTTAAATTCTACACATGAGTGAGATTATATGGTATTTGTCTTTCTCTAACTGACTTATTTCCCATAGTGTTATACTCTCTAGCTCCATTCATGTCATTGCAAATGGCAAGATTTCATTCTTTTTCATGACTGAGTAATATTCCATTATGCATACATACCACATCTTCTTTATCCATATATCTATCAGTGGACACTTGGTCTGCTTCCATATGGCTATTGTGAATAATGCTGCAATAAACAAACAGGTACATGTATCCCTTTGAATTGGTGTTTTTATATTTTGGGGTTAAATACCCAGTGGTACAATTCTTGGATTATAAGGTAGTTCTATTTTTAATTTTTTGAGGAACCTCCACATTGTGTTCCACAGTGGCTGCACCAGTTTGCATTCCCACCAACAGTGCATGAGAGTTCCTTTTTCTTCACATCCTTGCCAACACTTGTTGTTTCTTCTGTTTTTTATTTTACCCATTTTGACAGGTGTGAGGTGGTGTTGATTTGCATTTCCCTGATGGTTAATGACACTGAGCATCTCTTCATGTGTCTCTTGGCCATCTGGATGCTTTCTCTGGAATATTCATGTCTTCTGCTCATTTTTCAATTTGATTATTGGTGTTGAGTTTCAGTTCTTTAGGACTTTTGGATACTAACCCTTTATTGGATATGTAATTTGCAAATATCTTCTCTCATTCCCAAAGTTGCCTTTTAGTTTTGTTGATTTTGTTTCATTCTTTGGCATGTAGCTGTCCAGGTTTCCCAGAGCCATTTGTTGAAGAGACTATCTTTTGCCCATTTTATAGTCATTCCTCCTTTGTTGAAGATTAATTGGCTATATAATTGTGGGTTTGTGTTTGAGTTTTCTATTCTGTTCCATTGACCTATTTTTCTGCCAGAACTATACTGTTTTAATTACGAGTCCTTTGCAATTTAACTTGAGTGTGGAATTGTTATATCTTCAGTTTTGTTTTTCTTTTTCAAGATTGATTTGGCTATTCAGATTTTTTTGTGGCTCCATACAAATTTTAGACTTGTTTGTTCTACATCTGTGAAAAATGCTGTTGGTTTTTTTTTAATTGAATGAATATTGTACCCTGTCAAATGCTTTTTCTGCATCTACTGAAATGATCATTTGGTTTTTATCCTGTCTCTTATCAAAGTGATATGTCACATTCATTGTTTTGTGAATATTGAACCACCCTTGCATCCTAGGAATAAATCCCACTTGATTGTGATATGCGATTTTTAAAATGTATTTGGTTTGGTTTGCTAATATTTTGCTGAGATTTTTACATTTATGGTTTTCAGGGCTATTGGCGTGCAGTTCCCTTTTTTAGTGGTATCTTTATCTGCTTTTGGTATCAGGGTGATACTGACCTCATAGAATTAGTTTGGAATTTTCCTTCCTCTTCTGTGTTTTTAGAATAGTTTGAGAAGAATAAGTGTTAAGTCTTCTTTAAATAGTTGGTAGAATTCACCTGTGAAGCCATCTAATCCTGGATTTGTTTTTTGGGAGTTTTTTGATTAGTGATTCAATTTCATTGCTTATAATCAGTCTGTTCAAATATTCTATTTCTTCCTGCTTCAGTTTTTTTTAAGATTTTTTATTTATTTACTCATGAGAGACACACAGAGCGAGAGAGAGGCAGAGACACAGGCAGAGGGAGAAGCAGGCTCCATGCAGGGAGCCTGATGTGGGACTCGATCCCAGGTCTCCAGGATCAGGCCCTGGGCTGAAGGCGGTGCTAAACCGCTGAGCCACCGGGGCTGCTCCCGGCTTCAGTTTTGAGAAGTTATATGTTTCTAGGAATTTACCCATTTCTTTTTTCTTTACC
Source organism: Vulpes lagopus (assembly GCF_018345385.1). Taxonomy (NCBI): domain Eukaryota; kingdom Metazoa; phylum Chordata; class Mammalia; order Carnivora; family Canidae; genus Vulpes; species Vulpes lagopus. The sequence continues at coordinate 129,291,777 of NC_054825.1, forward strand.
TACCAACAATGCCCCCTCTTGTGAACACAGAGCTTATACTCCATCAGTATTGATCATATGACTAGTCTTCCAGGTCACATGATGTTGCTCAGGTTATTTAATCAAACCCACACACACATTTTCCCATAGCATGGGTTCTCATTGATAATTATCAGTGACAAAGTTATTAATTCTTCTCCCTCATACATGTACAATGGCAGGGACAGTCCCAGCATTTCCCATGGTGTCATTTCCAGGCCAATGTATTTAAGAGCTGGTGTGACTTTGCCAACTCTTTCCATGCTGCAATGATCTTGGAAGACCCTTGTTCTACGTGGCCCGGTTACAATACAGGAGAGGATCACCCAGCTGCATCAGACTTTATAAAGGCAAGATTACAGTGTTTATTTGTTGCTTCATGTAGTCCAGCCTAACTTGCCTTGTGCATAGGCCAAAAGTTGACTCATGCTTTGGACTTGAGCATTTTTATCCAGCTATAAAGCAAAATATCTGCTCATATACATATGATAGCAATGGCTTTTCCACATTTTATGCCACTGAATTTTATGTGATGTCCATAGAGATGTTTTATACAGGAATTTTGTGAATAATTTTTTATATTTTTTCTCCTGGCATAATATTTGTGAATTTGGGACTGGTTTTATAAGAATCTTGGCAGCAAAGTAAACTACTTGTTTTTACTAAAAGGAATGGGAATTCGAATGATGTCTCTATGTTTTTTTTCTCTTCTTAGACCTTAGCAACAAAATTGCATACTGGAAAGCATTGTCTTATAGTCATCCCAGAAAACCTCAGTTGTTCTACTAGAGAGCTCAGAGTGTTTAATGTGAAAATAAAGCAAAAGTTTGACAAGGCTTCAAAGAAGACAATACATGTTCAACTTGACTTTCATTTTTCTCTTATGTGAAGTAGTCACTTGTTTGATCCACACAGACTCATATCTCATATTCACAAGAGAGTCCTACCCACTACTTATATTTGGAATACTTTTCTGAATTGTAGTTTATGTTACTATGTTCACTTTTCTTCCCATGCCTTGGTGAATCATTTTAAAACAATAACCTAATTTTGTAAATTGGGAATAGAATATAACTGTCTTAACCCAGGTCTTGAAGAAGGTGGAGGCTGAGGCAAGGATTAAGGTGCTGATATCTTATTTGCGAGGTGCAAACCTAGGGCAGTGGGGGGTAAGGAAAAGGGGACGCAAGGCAAGAGAAGACATGATGGCATCACAGTGACCCATGAAGAAAACCAGCAGACTTGTACAATGAGCACAATCACCCTCTAAGGGGGACTTCTCTGCCGGGATTATAACTCCATGGCAGAGGTGGAATCTATCCACTGCCCAACTCCTTCCTGTCTCCCATATCTCAGTGGTCAGCATACACCCCTAGATGGCCAAATGCCTGTTACTTCTGGATTGTAGCTTCTAGCTCTTTGGTGGTTTCTGAGGCTCATTTCTGTCCTCTGATCAGATGAAGACAATTATACAATCTCCTTATAAGTTATTGTGAGGATTAAACAGGATAAGGGGGGGATCCCTGGGTGGCTCAGCAGTTTAGTGCCTGCCTTTAGCCAAGGGCATGATCCTGGAGTCCCAGGATCGAGTCCCACATCGGGCTCCTTGGATGGAGTCTTCTTCTCCCTCTGCCTGTGTCCCTGCCTCTCTCTCTCTCTCATGAAAAAAATGAATAAAATCTTTTAAAAAAATAAACAGGATAAGGACTTTAAAACCTTAGCAATTGCAGGTATTCAAATAAATGATTATTAAAGGAAAAGGTGATGGGAACTCCTAAGTGCTCAGCCATTGACCAAAGACTCCCATTCATCTATAAAATGATGAGGAACTTGTGATCAGCTGGCCACAAGGAGACAGTGGAGCCAGCTGGGTGTGGTGACAGACTTGGAACCTGGTTCAATAGTGATGTGCAAACTATTTTGACTATATCATGAGAGTGGAGGGAAAGGATGGGATCCAAAAATATTTCTGCAGAATAATAATAAGCAAAAATTAAATAATTTTGGATGGAAAAGACCCATGCTGTAGTGGCCAAACACGATAGCTTATAATGGCCCCCGAGGAAAAGGTCTACTTCAACGTTATTTCAGAAATTCAGAGAATGCTGAAAATCTTTATTCCACCTAGTTTCTACCTTTTCTTAAATTTTATTTTATTTTTTTAAGATTACTTATTTATTTATTTATTTATTCATGAGAGACACAGAGACAGAGACAGAGACACAGGCAGAGGGAGAAGCAGGCTCCACGTAGGGAGCTGGACGTAGGACTCGATTCCAGGTCTCCAGGACCATGCCCTGGGCTAAAGGTGGTGATAAACCACTGAGCCACTTGGGGCTGCCCTTAAATTTTATTTTTTTTTTATTTTTATTTTTTTTATATTTTATTTTATTTTATTTTATTTTTTTAAATTTTTATTTATTTATGATAGTCACAGAGAGATAGAGAGAGGCAGAGACACAGGCAGAGAGAGAAGCAGGCTCCATGCACCGGGAGCCCGACGTGGGATTCGATCCCGGGTCTCCAGGATCGCGCCCTGGGCCAAAGGCAGGCGCCAAACCGCTGCGCCACCCAGGGATCCCTTAAATTTTATTTTGAAATATCATGTAAGCCAAGAGCAAAAGTTCTCATCTCCCTCTGTTGTCTGACTGGGCAGAGTTGTTAATTTAAATCTGGGAAGTAAGAAAATCTAAGTTCCCAGCACTGGCTCTTGACTTTCCCCCCACATAGTATTTGCTTATTTTGAATGGTTACTAGTTTCACTACAGAATGGCAATCCACTGCATCTTAGCTAAGAAACTCTCATTTAAGAAAAAATATTCCAGACCCTGATGGAAACAGATCCAGTGCTAATATAGCCAAATTAAACCCTGAAGCCAAGACATTTAAAAATCAGTATTCTCATGTTCCTTGTTACTTCTTTACATGGCATACAACTCACTACCTTAATTATCTTGTTAAGTCTGTTAAGAACAGAACTTTTTTAAAAAAATATTTTATTTATTTATTCATGAGAGACACAGAGAGAGGCAGAGACATAGGCAGAGAAGCAAACTCCATGCAGAAAGCCTGATGTGGGACTTGATCCCAGGACTCCACGATCATGCCCACGATCATGCCCAAAGGCAGACGCTCAACCACTAACCCAACCAGTCTTCACAGAACAGAACTTTACATTCAGCAAATACCCCTTAAGATTTGTGTTGGGGCTATGGACATTAATATGCAAGCATTGCATGAGCTTCTTAAAATTTAGTTGCAGATATGTGACAACTAATACAATTGTGAAAAGGATGTTATAAGGCTTTCTGAAAGTCAAGACTAATGAGTGATAAAGATAGCTAAGCATTCAAATTTAAGAGAGAGAGCACCCCACAGGCTGGACAAACCAATGGAGGGATAGAGTAGTAACAGATTGGAAAGGATGGGAGGGGCTTAGGTGGAGAGAATGGGCTAAAGGGACTAATATTCTAGGATGGGGAAATTATGAGTAAAGGCAAAGGGGGGTAATGCATATGCCATGGTCAAGGAGCAGACTGGGAAATAATAGTAAGTATTTAATGAACACCTATGGTCCACCTGGTTGAGCTAAGCCCTTCAACATTATTCTCACTTAATGCTCTCAATAATCCCACATATAAGCATTCTCATCATACCATTTTGGAGAGGTAGAAACTGCCTTGAAAAGGCTGAGAGACTGTCCAAGGTCAAGATATTAGCCACAGGCAGGGATTTGAATTCACGATGAGGACTCAGGTGAGACTAGAAGGAGCATGCTGGGCCTGTGTGGGGTGATGGGAGAGGCAGAAAGAACACAAGGAAGATAAGCCTCATTTCTCAGACTCACAATTTATTTGGGAAGAAAGATAAGATGGCCAATCAATAGAATGGTGGTGTGCAGGATGGACTGGAGCAGGCAATGCAAGGCCAGCTGTGGCATTAGAAATCCAATTCTCAGGCTATACCCCAGACCTGCTGAAGCAGAAACTCCAGTGATCGGGCCCAGCAATCTGTGTTTTAACAGGCCCTCTAGATGTTGATGGAGACTGAGAACCATCTAGCAGTGGAAGTGGGCATGGAGTGGGCCACCTGGTGAAATGTTATGAAGGAAGAATCAGTGTAAGAGCCTTATCAGTGCCAAATTTTCCAGCAGCTCAGTCCTTAGCTCATACAGTCTGTGCCTTGGTGACTAATTGGCTGTGGAGGAAGAGATGAAATAGAGGACACAATGTTTCCACAGAGGTTTGGACCTTTTAGACCTGGGTTTGAGTCCTGGCTCTTCCACATCCTTCACGTCTTTGAGTCTCAAATTCTCAAATATGTGTGTGTAAAATGGAAAATAGCAGTAAGAGAATCTCACAAAGGTCCTGTGGGAATAAAATGAGGTTGTGTAAGAGTACCTACTAACCTTTCATCAAAGGGGGCCTGGGTGGCTCCGTGAGTTAAGTGTCTGTCTTCAGCTCAGGTCATGATCCCAGGGTCCAGGGATCAGGCCCCTGTGTCATGCTCCCTGCTCTGTGAGGAGTCTGCTTCTCCCTCTCTCTCTGCCTCTCTCCCTGCTTGTGCTCTCTCTCTCAAACTCTTTATGTCTCAAATAAATAAATAAATAAATAATCTAAAAACCAACCAAACAACAACAACAAACCTTCCAGAAAAGTGGAAATATAAACTGTTAAGAGTGACAGAGAGAGGGAAGAGAGGCTCTGTTCACCACGGGGCTTTATGAAGTACGAAATATCTATGTGGATAGAGAAAGTGACACAAGAATAGCTAACTGTGAATGCTCCTGTGGGCAGATGAAGACCCCACGGTCAGGGATGGAAATTCATATTTAGGAATCTTGGCAGAGAGATGAGCAGGTACAGGGTTGTTCTTTGTCAGAAAGAGAGTTACAAATAGAGTTTATATTTATATAAAATACCATAATCCACAAACCTCATGGCGCAAAACATCAACAAAAATGCTTTTGGCACAGTCTAGAGGACCCCAGAGACAGAGGTGAGTAGGGAGACTGTGGTTAATGTAGAAACCTTGAGGATGCATAGTGTTGCTAAGACCATTGAGAGACTTTTTAAGACTTAAAAATTAAAATAGGGGATATTGCAAATAGTTGTAGCAAGCATGGTATTTGGGCTACAAACTCAGGTCTGCAAAAAAATAGAACATATTTAATTAATCAATTAATTTTTTTGCTTTTGTGGTATATTTTCTATTAGTGCTTAATCTGAGAAACATTTTTGGAAGAAAATTGAAATATGATTTACACATAGTAAGATTCACTCTCTTAAAGTGTATAATTCAGAGGTTCTTTGTATATTTACAAAGTTGTACAACTATGACCACTACTTAATTCCTGAACATTTTCATCAACCCAAAGAGAAATCTCATACTCATTAGGAGTGACTCCCCTTTGTCTAGCACCTGACAACTATTAATCCCTTTCTATCGTTATGGATTTGCCTATTCTGGACATTTCATTTAAATGGGATCACACCATATATGACCTTTAGTGACTGGCTTCTTTCACTTAGCACAGTGTTTTCAAGCATTCTCCATATTGTTGCATAAATCAGTACTTCATTTCTCTTTATTGCTAAATAGTACTTCATTACACAGATATATCCATTCATCAATCCATGGATGTTTGGGTTGTTTGTATACTTTGGCTAGTTAAAATAATGCTGCAAAGAGCATTTGTGTACAAGTTTTAAGTGGGTATATATTTTAATTTCTTTGGAGTATATACCTAGGAGTGGAATTATTGGGTCATATGGTAACTCTGTTTAACTTTTTGAATAACTGTCATGTTGCTTTCCAATGTGGCTGTACCATTTTACATACCTTCCAGTAGTAAAAGAGGGTTCCAGTTTGTCTACACCTTGCCAATACTTGTTAGTCTTTAAAAAAAAATTATTATAATTATCCTGATTTGTGTAAAGTGGCGTTTCATCATGGTTTTAAGTTGCCATTTCCCTTGTGACTAATAATGTTGAGCATCTTTTCTTGTGCTTATTGGCTATTTATATGTCTTTTTTGGTAAAATGTCTTTCAAATTCTTTGGCTATTGGGGGTGGGCCAGTAACTGCCTTGTTACTGTTGAGTTGCAAGAATCCTTTATATACTCTTTTCAAATAAATGATTTGTAAATATTTTCTCCAGTTCTGTGCATTGTCCTTTTATTTTTAAATAGTGTCCTTTATAGCAAAAAGCATTAAAATTTTAATGGGGATCCCTGGGTGGCGCAGCGGTTTGGCGCCTGCCTTTGGCCCAGGGCGCGATCCTGGAGACCCGGGATCGAATCCCACATCAGGCTCCCGGTGCATGGAGCCTGCTTCTCCCTCCGCCTGTGTCTCTGCCTCTCTCTCTCTCTCTCTGTGACTATCATAAATTAAAAAAAAAAAAAAAAATTTTTAATGAAATAAAATTTGTCATTTTGAAGAAATTGCTTGTGTTTTGATGTAATAGCTAAGAAACTGTTGTCTAATTTAAAATCGTGAAGATTTACACTTATGTTTTCTAAGGGCTTTATAGTTTTAGATCTTATATTTAGGTCTCCCATCCATTTTGAATTAGTTTTCATATGTGGTGTGAGGTAGGGTCCAACTTCATTCTTTTGCAAGTGGATATATCTGATTGTCCCAGCACCATTTGTTGAAAAGATTATCCTTTCCTTATTGAATTGAACTGTCATTTGTCGGAAACTAGTTGGGCATAAATGCATGGTTTATTTCTGGACTCTCGGAAATATCTCTGTTATATTGATCGATGTAACTATCTTTATGCCAGTGATGTAGTTTTTGAATGCAGGTGAGGTTTGGTAGGGTGAGGTCTGGAGCAGATAGCCAAGAAATAATTCTTGAGTCATCTCTGGTGCAAAATGGTGGTTTTTATTAACGCACCAGGACAGGACCCATGGGAAGGAAGAGCCGCATCACCATTGTTGTGAAGGGTGACTGATTATTTAGTTGGGAGTTGAAGGTAAAGCAAAAAGGAGGTTTTCAAGAGGGCTTTTATTTTATTTTATTTTTAATTTTTTCAAAAGGGCTTTTATATGCTAAAGAGGACCTAACTTGGCACCTGCCTTCGGCCCAGGGCGTGATCCTGGAGACCTGGGATCAAGTCCCAAATCAGGCTTCCTGCATGGAGCCTGCTTCTCCCTCTGCCTGTATCTCTGCCTCTCTCTCTTGCTGTGCCTCTCATGAATAAATAAAATAAAATCTTTAAAAAAATTATTAATAGGGGAGACCAGTGGCTAGTCCTTGGTACCATCTTCATTCTTGTTTTCATTGAATGTTCAGCCCCCTTGATGCATGCAGATCACTGTATGTTCTTCCTGGCCCAAGCTGCTGGCCTATTCAGATCTCCAGCTCTCTGTGCTGCCATGTTATAGCCCTTGGGTACTCACAAAGCATTTGCTAGCTTCCAAGTTTCTCCGGGTTGCAAGAAACTTTGTCGAGGCTGTCTTAGATCTGTCTAAACATAACATTGTTCTCCTGACTTAATGGGCAACAGGAGAACATGTACCTGGGCTCTTCCTTGGCACAGGGAGTGTGAATTTCTTCTGTTTGGAATCCACAATCAACATGGAGCTTTGGTCATTTGACCCTGCACCCTAGGATTTGGTCATGGATTGGGATCATCTATGGAATGCACTTCACGCCTATGTGTTCCTTTCTCATTCTCTCAATTTCCCATTACAGAATTTTCACGTGATTCAAGCATTTTGCAGGCACTTTCACCTTTGTTTTCTAAATTTTTGGTTCTCAGTTGGGTCACCTTTGTGTCTCAGGAATGTTTGGCAATGTCTGAAGACATATTTTTGTTGTCACAACTGGAGATGAAGTGGGTGCACCTGCACCTAGTAGATAAAGACCAGGGGTGTTGCTAAACATTTTACAATTTCATAGGACAGCTCCCACAACAAAGAGTTACTTGGACTAAAATGTCTATGAGGTGGAAACAAAGAAACCTTATAGTAAATCTACTATTTAAGCTTTAAATCTTTGAAGATCTGGGCTTTTGAAATAATAATTTTTAAAAAACCATTTTAGTCTGATTTCCTGCTGTTCTATTGTCATCCTTAGGGCATGGAAGCAAAAGGTCTATTTTATCAGGAAAGGATAGGAAGCAGATGGAAATAACAAAAAACACAGTTGAATACCACGCAGCAATGAAACTGAAAGAGCCATAGGCACACACAAAGCAAAATAACAAAATAATATTGAATAAAAGAATATATACAATATGATTTCATATATATGAAGTTCAAAAAGAAATAAAACTACTCTATTGGGCTATTCAAAGCTGGGTGGTAACACTAAAAAGGAAAGCAAAGTTATGATTGCCATAAAAGCCAGAGTGATAATTATCTCTGGGGTAGAAAGGTACTTGGGAAATATGATGGAAAAAGGATACCAAGTGAGATTCTAAGGTACTAGTGATGCTCTATTTCTTTTTTCTTTTAAACAGTTCATTTTTGTTTTATAAACTTTTATGTATGCTTCACAATTAAGAACAACCCAACCACATTAGTTAGCATTCAAAAATTTTATCCTCTTAGAAGAGAAGTACATAAATGGAAAAATAGGCAAATTTCAAATAAAAGCCAGAGTTTAGTTAATAGTAACATACCAATGATAATCTCACTGTTTTGGTGCCTATACTAGAGTGATGTAAAAACGATAACAATTGAAGAAATTGGGTGAGAAATATACGGAGTCTCTCTGAACTCTGCAACTTTTCTATAAATCTAAAATTAGTTCAATATAAGAAGTTTATTTAAAACATCTCATGGGTTACCTGGGTGGCTCAATCAGTTAGGCATCTGTCTTTGGCTCAGATCATGATCCTGGGGTCCTGGGATCAAGCCCCACTTTGGGCTTCCTGCTCAGTGGGGAGTCTGTTTCCCCCTCTCTCTGCTCATGCTCTCTCGCTCACAAGCTCTCTCTGTCTCAAATCTTTTTTAAAAATTAAAAAATAAAACATCCCATGCTAACATTTACAAATGTCTTTCTCTAATTCTTGATATTTTCCTCAGTTTTCATTAATTTTCTTTTGATGATACAAATAACAATGAAAATATCAAGAGCTAATACTTGCAAAGCACTTATCTTGTATAAAGCACTGCTCTAAGTGCTTCATAAATATTCACTCATTTCATCCTAACCAAATTCTAAGAATTAAATGTTATTACTATCCTCATTTTACCAATGAGGAAATAGAGACACAGAGAACTGTGTGCAATGACTAACCCAACTGGTAGGTGGCAAAGAGTGTAAAACACCAGCACAGCAGCAATCTGGCATCACAGTTCGTGCTCACAATACAGTCATTACTAAGGGTTTGAAAAGTATGAACAGTACAAAGAAGCAAACAAACAAAACCACAGTCACTGGGATGCAACCATGACTTACACTGTATCATGCTTCCTTCTTGCCTTTTTTCTCTGTATGTTTTAGTTTGGTATATACTAATTTGTAGCCTAATTTTCTATTTACTCCAAACGTCATAGCATAAACCTTTTTTATGCCACTAAAAATCTAAACAAAACATTAAAGGCTACACAATGTTTTAACTATAGATCTGTCATATTTTATACACCTGTATCTAGAATGCTGGGCTTTTAGGTTGTTTCTAATTTCTTTGTCATTAAATACAAAACTACCAAGAACATTCTTAATTTATGCCTCCTTTTGATTATTTGCTCAATTTCTCCTTTTTGTCACTTACTTTTGTCTGTTTTTCTTACCACAACTTACTATGTCAAGCAATTATGTAAATTCACGGGGTATCGCTTTAGTACAAAAATTATCAAGATAATTCTTTGTCTCATACTATTCAATATTCCTCTTTATCCTTCCAGAGTTAATGGCAGACTTTCCATGCTATGAAAACAAGGGAAGTGGTAGTGAGTAGTGTCTTTCTTTTTTTATTTTAATTAACTAATTAAAAAAAGATTTTATTTGTTTATTCATGAGAGACACAGAGAGAGGCAAAGACACAGGCAGAGGAAGAAGCAGGCACCCTGCGGGGAGCCCAATGTAGGACTCGATACCAGGACCCTGGGATCATGCCCTGAGTCAAAGGTAGATGCTCAACCACTGAGCCACTCAGGTGTCCCTTTTTCTTTTTTTAAAAAAGATTTTATTTATTTATTTGAGAAAGAGAGCATGAGCAGGTAAGGAGCAGAAGGAGAGGGAAAGAACCTTAAGCTGAGAGCGGAGCTCTGCATGGGGCTTGGTCTTACAACCCCGAGATCATGACCTGAGCTGAAATCGAGAGTTGGAAGCTCAACCAACTGAGTCACCCAGACACTCCTTGTATCTTCTTTATACCTGAGAGAAGAGAGGGGACTAGGTGAAGCAGGATTGAGGCAATGATGCCAATAATGATGAGGAAACAACATTAAAAGCTTCTAGTAATATACCAAGTGCCAAGAGGCATGCAGTATCTTTCTTATTCCTCTGACCAGTACTATAGATAGATATTTCTATCCCATTTTATAGGTGAGGAAACTGAGGCCCAAGCCCAGAGAGCTAGCTTCAGAAGAAAGGGTGATCAAGGAAATAGGGATGATATAGAAAGAGAAGAAACTGTGTAGACGAGACACCTTGGGATATGTGTGTCTGAGCAACACGTGGTATGGTGCTTATGTCAGGATCAGAACTCATATTTAGTGAAAAAAAAAAGAACAACCCTCAATTACTTATCTTCAGGATCCTTCACAGAATCCTCAATTTATGGCATTCTGTCACAGATACTTGCATTTAACTCAACCCATTTGGGGTGAGGCAGGGTGGGCATATGGTTCATGCAAATCTAGACCTTGCTATACAAAGCGTGGTCTACCAAGCAGTGAGAGGGGCACTGAGTTGTCCAATATGCAGAATTGCAGACCCCTTTGCCCCACTGACTCACAATCTGCATTTTCACAAGGATCCTAGGGCTCTGCATACACATCGAAGTCTGAGGAGACTGTTCTGAGAGTTTCTTAAGAAGGATTTTTCTAAGGCTGTGTATAAGCCGAATGCAGCACTGATAGGTCATGAAACAGGTCTTCCAGTTCAGTTCTGTTTACAAAAGTGACTCAAGGAATATTGGCTGATGGTAGAGGCTCTCTAGGGACTCTTGGAAATTCAGATGTGGGATCAGAACTATAGCTCTGCCAACTTTTTTTCCTGCTCTATTCCTACTTCTAACTACACCCAATTCCATTATATTGTAAAGTTCCAAGATGGAATGTATTGGAGGGCTTCTAGAGGAATCCTCTAAACAGTAAACAGCTCAGCTCTAGCTGCCACTGGAGAAAGGACAAGAACCATAAAGACAAAATAATGTTACATTTGGGAATTAAAGGTGAGAGGAGGGTGACGGGAGATGATTTCTCCTCATGCTTTTTAGACAGATGCATTTTATTTCAAGAACTGACATGTTTCTTAGAAAGGGTGTAATCCAATCTCCTTGGTTTGCACATGAGGGAACCAAGAGCTTTCACCACAATCATGCAGCGACCGGCAGGGGCAGAGTCATTCTTCAGCTTCCAGGCCCAGTCCTGCTCCACACTACATGTAACGCAAGGGTGTTGGTATCACCATCATTTCCATCATTTCTAGCTCCTCCTGGTGCCTTCCTGCACCTCATTCAGAAGTAAGAAAGCTCCTTTCCAGACTCTCCTACATTTGGGTTCCAGAAATGATTTGGGTTACTTTGATTCAGATGTGCACCAAGATGTTGGAAAGTGGAAGTTAGCACAAAGCATGTTTCTGCTCTTTCTGCTGGCAAACAGGGATGGAGGTGAGACTCTGCAGCATGGCCACCTGGGGGGTCAAGACACGTACAAGGACAATTGTTTTTGCCAGTGCAGATGTAGGACAAGACATGTGGTTCTGCAGGAACAGTTGAGACCATGAGGCTTTCTGATCCCTGACCTTGATGAAAGGTACCCCAGAAGGCAGCTGTTCCTGGGCAGCTTCTCGATTCCCCACCTTTCTGATAGCAAGGCAACGAACAGCTCCCGGAGGGCCATCCCTCCAAACTTTCTGATGATTTTGTGAGCGCATAACTCACATAATATTAAATCCTTTGTGCTTAATGTGCCTAGGGCATTTCTATTTTCTGCCACTGACTGATATATTTCACCCTCCAAGGCGTGAGGCATAAATTGACAATTAATCATGTTCAGGAAGAGCTCTGCGAAGAGCCATTTTTTTCCTTTTCTCTCTGAATACTAATGCACATTATTTCAAACACAAATATCTTTCACATCTTCTTATTTTGGAATTTATATTATGTCATCACCTGAACTTCCTGGAACTGTATGAGACTGGAATATAAGCGCTCTCATACCTCAAAACTCTAGGCATCAGGACAAATGCCAGAGGTTTCAGTCAATTTGAAATTGGGGTGCTTGCTGAATAAACAAACTCACTTGACTCAACAAGAGTTATTGGAGAAAGGAAGATTTTATTTTTTCTTCTTAACATTTGTACAAGACATTTCTGATGCTGAGTACTTTCTTGCTTTGTCACAGGATAGCATGCATTTATTCATCTGGCACATTTGGCCCAGAAGGTGGCAGGTATTAAATAAAGCCCATATAACGATTTAAAGTTAATCATTTAGAGAAAAAGTTGATTTCAAAATTCTAGCTTATTTTTAAAAAGATTTTATTTATTTATTTAATTATTTAATTATTTACTTTCCATGTGAATGGGAGAGGGGAGAGGCAGAAGGAAACAGAGAATATCAAGCAGTCTCTGTACTGAGTGCAGAGCCCAATGAGGAGCTCGATCTCACAACTGTAAGAGCATGATCTTGGGCCAAATCCAAGAGTTGGACACTCAACTGACTGAGCCACCCTGACACCTCAATTCTGGCTTATATTAATAATAATAAGACCAACAATGATTGCTACTTACTGACATCTTTATACACTCCAGTCACTGTGCCAAATGCCTTTTTTTTTTTTTTAATTTTTTATTTATTTATGATAGTCACAGAGAGAGAAAGAGAGAGAGGCAGAGACATAGGCAGAGGGAGAAGCAGGCTCCATGCACCGGGAGCCCGATGTGGGATTCGATCCCGGGCCTCCAGGATCGCGCCCTGGGCCAAAGGCAGGCGCCAAACCGCTGCGCCACCCAGGGATCCCCCGCCAAATGCCTTTTAATTTATGCATTGAATGTTGCCATAGGCTGATACTGTTCCCATTTTACAGATGATGACACTGAGATTCATTGAGATTATGAAACTTCATGGTCACACAACCAGTGATTGACAAATCTGGCATCTGAAAACCCAGACGTTCTTGACTCTAAAGTTGATAACCATTCCAACTTCATCTCCCAAAATAGCACCCACAGGAAAGAATGAGACATTTAGGGTTTCATGGAGCTTTAAGTTCAGGCTGTTGGCTGCAGATTCTAATGTAACTAAAGGGTGCTAAGGGGATGGATTTTTTTCTTTTTTAAGATTTTATTTATTCATTCATGAGAGATTCAGAGAGGAAAAGAGACAGGCAGAGGGAGAAGCAGGCTCCATGCAGGGAGCCTGATGTGGGACTCCATCCAGGGACTCCAGGATCACGCCCTGGGCGAAGGCAGTCACTCAACCGCTGAGCCACCCAGGCATCCCAGGTTTTTCTTTTTCTTTTTAATCTTATTTCCTTCCCTGGTGAAAATTTTGGTCATGTAAAATTTTTATGTATGTTTTGATTCATGGAGTTCCAAGGAAGGGATCCAGTAATGTGTACTCACAAGAAGATAAAGTAGACCAAAGTAGGGAGGACAGGAAATTTTCCTTTTGTTTTTCTCTCGACTACCTGAGGATTCTGTGCCATTCATATCTTCATTAAGGTTCATGAGGATCTGACACTAGCTGGATCTCACTTTTGGTACAAACCCATTAGTCATCAAGAAAAACCCTCTTCAAAAAAAAAAAAAAAAAGAAAAACCCTCTTCCTCACAATCCCAAAGTGACTCTGTGTGCATTCCTGCAACATCCCTTATTTCCAGTTCTGGGCTTAGAAACAGCAGACTCTCCCTTGTCTATCCTAATGATCTTTCCTATTTGTTTGACAGTACGGAAAAAAAGATGGGAGGCAAAACTCTGCCACCCACAACAAAGTGCTTCATTCACCTGGGCATTGGAGTCTACACCTTGGTAACTGGGTGCTAAGAGGGGTTGGTTCGGTTTTGAATGTTGTCCAATATTCTAAGCCAAGCAGTTTACCTGGACACAAACAAATGCTGGCTTCCCTTCCCTGGGTACAAACGTCATAGAGGGGTCAGGGGTCAGGGGTCAGGAGTCCTTGTTGTTCAATGATTGCATCATTTGTTTTTTGCAGGAACAGCTGACACCACCAGCTATTTCCCAACGTGCAGACTTGAAGCCCCCAAAGAGGATGGGGCCTCCAGAAGCTCCACTTACGTCTGGACCTTGTGCTCTAAAGCAAACACAACCTATCCGATGGGTGGTGCAGAAATAAGCTGATGCAGCTTTCGTTGACCTTTCAGACTTGACCTTTCTCCTATAATCTCTAATCTTGTTTTTAATAAATATTTAACTTCTTGATTAATTTCCATGATTTCTGAGGGTAATTTTTCACAACTCTGATAATGCGCTCTAAGTGCTTGCTGAGCTATTGGCATACTACACGCGGTAAACACTTTAGACTGCTATTGTCTCTGTAATACTCTCCCTTATTGTGTGGGCTTGCATCGTCAATGAAATTTCATCTTTATTCTTTCTGCCATCTGCATAATTGCCAGCGTTTAAAGATGCTTGCTTCTCCCTTTCTTTGCCACTGGGAAAAGAATTGTTTGTTCAACCTTCACTAAATTAGTGTTTTTCTGCCTTCTTATCTCTCATTTCTTGAGTAGTGGTATATAATTAACTCTGAAATTTTGATGTTTTTCACTTTCCTGCCTTTTCTTTGGCAATTCACCTGCTTTCTACTTTCTTTCTCCCCATCTGTTTTTCCCAGGGAGGGGTACTTCTCACTCACATCTTTATTCCATTTTTTTTTTTTAAGGCTCTGTGGTTCACTGGAAGAAGAAATTGTTATTTTCTGTCATAAGCCTGAACGGCCTCCTTTGTCATTTTGCCCCAGTTCCCTGGGTCACGTCTCCTATCCTCTGTACATGGCTATTGGACTTGGCGGCGCCATGTAATCCCATAATGGAACCACATTTAAAAGCCGGATGGATTCCTCAGAGTACTATTGCTCTAATATGCTCCCATTACCGGCATGTGTCAATATGTGCCCAGACAGCAAAACTACTGGGAGGATATTTGAAAATGGCTAAGGAGACCAGGATGATGTGAATCTTGGCAGATTTTTTCCAGTGTTTCTTTTCTCCTCCCAAAACAAGCTTCTTTATTTTATTTTATTTATTTTGTTTTGTTTTGTTCTCTCATTATGTTGCCTTTTCTTATAATAGCTAGTGATTTAAACTAGAAGTCTTGTGATATGACTTTCCAATCACTTATATATGCCATTATTTAAACATAAATTGAAGAATGCCATGCATACTGCTGTATGTTTTATTATTTGTTTTTCATTTAAAGTCGCAACTTGAGGGGCACCAGGTGGCTCAGTCAGTTAAGCATCTGCCTCGGGCTCAGGTCTTGATCCCAGGATTTTGGGATCAAGCCCTGCTTTGGGTTCCCTGCTCAGCGGGGGGTGTGTTTCCCTTAGCCGCTTCCCCTCTGCTCCTGCTCTTTCTCTTTCTCAAGTAAATAAATAAAATATTTTTTTAAAAACCCCAAAACTTGTAACTTGAAAATTATTCCAGTCCTTCTCTCTCTCTTTTATGTTTTGTTTTACAAAAATAGGATCAGATAGCATATTGCTATTTTTACTTTGCAATATACTGTGATCATGCTTCCAAGCTTATAAATATCTCCTTTCATATAATTTTCAAGAGGTCTAATTTTCATTTTTAGGACTTCATCTCAGGTGTCAGTGACTGCCCTGCAGAGTGCCATGCAGAGCCTAGGTGCTCTAGCAACATTTGAGGACTGGTCATGAATTGAATTGATGGCACTCAATGGAAAAAGTCAAATGGTAGATTAGAATAGTAGGAGGGGGGATATAAGGAAACTAGATTCGGAACACCTAAAGGTACCCCACACTTTTTCAATTTCCTGTTTTTCTTATTGTTTAATTTCTTAGGACAACCAGAATATTTTTAAACCTCTCATCTGTGATGGTGAATGTTCTTGTTTCAGCAGAGAAGATGGGAAACTTGTTCTCCAGGTTTGCATTGGCATGTGATTTGGATTTTTATCTCTCTGAGATGATTTATGTGTGGACCAGACTAGAAGTCTGCATGTTGGACTGGACATTCTTTTTTTTTTTTTTTTTTGAATGTTTTATTTATTTAACTGAGAGAGAGAGAGGGAACATGAGTGGGGTGGGAAGAGGCAGAGGGAGAAGCAGACTCCCCACTGAGCAGGGATCTCAATGTGGGGCTGGATCCCAAGACCCTGACATCATGACCTGAGTTGAAGGCAGACACTTAGCCACCTGAGCCACTCAGGCGCCCCTGGACTGGATATTCTTATAAGGGCTTCTTAGGTCAATGGTTTTCTAATTCCATGGCAAAATGTTAAGGGTGTCTAACTCACATTTGCTTTAAAGATAAAACTCAAAAGATGATGGAGATATGAACCTAAAAGCTTGCAATTTGATTTTCTTTTACAAGGGTATAAGAATATCCCTTTAGTATTATGGCATTTTCATTGCTCTGAGATCAACATTTTTAAAGTGTGAGTCAGATTC
The DNA here is from genome assembly GCF_018345385.1 of Vulpes lagopus. Taxonomy (NCBI): domain Eukaryota; kingdom Metazoa; phylum Chordata; class Mammalia; order Carnivora; family Canidae; genus Vulpes; species Vulpes lagopus. Next base: position 129,308,575 of record NC_054825.1, read on the forward strand.
TATCACTTCCCAAATAAAATGCTCCGACACCTTCTTTTGCAAATAGGATAAAATCCAAACACTTTATTGTGGCTCTCCCTTGGGGGCTCCTCACCACCCAGGACTGTTTACACTGGTCTATATTTTATTCACCTTCAGGGCACCAGAGGATTTCCTATTGCAGTTGTTCCCATCTGGTTAGTGTGCCTTAAAATCCCCTGGATTGATGTTTGAAAATATGATTCCCACCTGTTCTTCCTCTCCTCTACCTTCTGAAATAGAACTTTCCTGGGGGCAAAGCCCTTGGGCAGTATAATATTTTAAAGCTTCTAGGAGATTTGGACATACATCCACATTTGGGACCCACTGCATCTCAGAGAAGCCTCTGGGCCTAGCTGCTGGCTTGCAGGACATGACTGGGACTATTTCTGTTGTCATACAGGGATGTCATTAACTAGGCTAACTCTTCAAAATCCAGGCCAAGGAAAAGAAGACACAGACAATTTCCCTCTTTCATCTACCTGGGGCCTGCCATTTGACTTCTTGCTTGTAGTCTGAAGGGCAATCTCCACTGCTCTCAGACAGCCAAGCTCTGTGATTTCCTCTTTCACTATTGGCCCTGCCTGCAGAGGTGACCACGTAGAACTTCTGAGTGATGTCCTTGTCCCCTCACCAGCCCATTCCTGACACAAAAGGAGTGTCCTCTAGGATCTCCTGAGGAACATGATCTTCTAAGGGCTCTGAGGACCTCACATCACCACAGTACCCACTTCTCAGACTTTTGTTCTTTAATGGAAATTCACTATTTGAAAGTAAACAATTCAGTGGCATTTAGGACAATCAAAATGTTGTGCAACCACTACCTCTATGTAGTTCCAAAACATTTTCATCACCCAAAAGAAACCCTATAATCCTAAGCAGCCACACTTCTGTCTCCCCACAGCCTCTGGCAACCACCACCTGATTTCCGATTTCTGTCTCTATGGATTTGTCTGTTCTTGACATCTGGGCAGAAAACGCAGGAATTGCATTGGCCCAGCGTATACACTGCTCTTTCAGCTCAAGCCACTGCTCCAGTTTACTTTACCCTGAACCAGTAAGCTGGGCTGGTGGGGGATGGGGGTGAGGCAGGCAGGATCACAGGGCCTCCTAGGCAGGAGGGGCTGTTGACTGTGCAATTTCTCTTGGAAGGAAGTATAAGAAAGCATGCCAATATGATATCCCTACAACAATACTTGAAAATAATTTGCTGAAGTCTGCTTTGCTAGGGAGAGATCTGCAAAACCTAAGAGACTGAGTAGAGAAAAAATTAAAAAAATAGGAACACAGAGGAGACATGTTTTATAGCTTAGTGATTTTCCAAGTGGCTGAAGTGGGTGGTTCACAAGGCTTGGCTATAACAGAGGTGCTTATGTATATAACAGAATCTCCTGTGAAGTAGCTTAAAAATACACTACAGATTTCCTGGATTCAGCTCCCTTGAGCTGAATAGGGGGTGTGCTGGGAATCTGTATTTTAAAAACATGCTCCTCGGATGATTTTGATGCTCACCAGAATTTGAGAAAAACTACCCTATAGAAATTTTCAATAAGAGGGGAATTAAAACATTAGAAAATCAAGCCTCTTTTCTGGTCAGAAAATTCCTTCTCAGGTGCCTGTCATCTGCCTTGACTCTGGGATGTGATTATGGCAGGTGAGAAATTTCAATGCAGTTTGAAGCTTAATAATGATAATAATAATAATGATATAATAAAAAGGTAGGCAGGTGTTAGGAATGGAAAGGGATAAGAGAAAAAATAAATCCAAATTTTAATTAAGGATTTTCAAAGAGAGCCTCAAGATTTCTAAACCAACAGAGAGTAACAAGGACTAGGTTTACCTTCCCATCTGAAATACCTGGAAAAAGCTGGACAAAATAACAAGGTGTCAGATACAATATCATAACAGTTTTTCTCTCTACATATACTAGCAATGAACTATCAGAGGTTGAAATTTTTAAAAAATGCTATTTATTATAGCATCATCATAAAACACTGAGGACTAAATCTGACAAAAGATGAGCAAGACAGGTACACCTGAAAAATACAAAACTTTGCTGACAGAAATTAAGGAATATCTAAAAAAATTGAGAAATATGCTGTATTCGTGGGTCAAAATGCCAAGTAAAATTCTTGTGGGATTTTGGAGAAATTGATAAAATTCATATGGAAATGCGAGAAACTAGAATAGCCCAGACTTTTAAAAAGAAGAACAAAGTTAGAAGACTAATGCTACCTGATTTTAAGACTTGTTTTAAAGCTACAATATTCAAGGATGCCTGGGTGGGTCACTCAGTTAAGTATCTGCCTTCAGCCTGGGTCATGATTGTGGAGTCCTGGGACTGAACCTGGCTTTCTGCTCAATGGAGAGTCTACTTCTGCTTTTCTCCCCCTCACCTGCCTTCCCCCTTCTCTCCTCCCCCTTCCCTGCTCTTCATCTCCCGTCTCTCCCCCTCCTTCCCCCTGCTTGTTCTCTCTCTCTTAAATAAAAAAAATAATAAAATCTTCAGAGCTACAATATTCAAAACATATGGTATTGGTGTAAGAAAAATAGATCAATGGAACAGAATATAGAGTCCAGAATGAAATGCACACATATATGGATAATTGATTTTTGATAAAGTTGCAAAGGCAATTCAGTGGAAAAAGGAGGGTGCTGTACTGGTGCCAAAAATTCAACTTGGATCTATACCTTGCACCATATAGGAAAGTTCACTCAAGATATAATAATAGACCTAAAGGCGAACCTAAAAATGTAAAACAGGGATCCCTGGGTGGCGCAGCGGTTTGGCGCCTGCCTTTGGCCCAGGGCGCGATCCTGGAGATCCGGGATCAAATCCCACGTCAGGCTCCCGGTGCATGGAGCCTGCTTCTCCCTCTGCCTGTGTCTCTGCCTCTCTCTCTCTCACTGTGTGCCTATCATAAATAAATAAAAAAAAATTAAAAAAAATTAAAAATGTAAAACATGTAGAAGAAAATAGGAGAAAATGTTGTGAGCTTAGACTAGGTAAAAATTTTCTTAGATATGACACCAAAACACAATCCATAAACAAAAACTGGTCAATAGAACTTCATCAAAATAAGAAACTTCAACTCTTCAAAAGAGACTGTTAAGAGAAAGGACAAACCAACAGTCTGGGAGAAAATATTTGCAAATCATGTATTTGATAAAAAAAAAACTTGTATACATAATATATAAAGAACTTATAAATTCAGTAAGAATACAACCAACTAAATTTTTAAAGTGGGCAATAGAAAAAAAATGTGCCCAAGATTTGAACAGACACGTCACAGGGGAAGAGATATGTTGACAAATAAGCATATGATAAGAAGCTCAACATCATTGTCATAATGGAAATGCCTGCTAAAATTAAACTGAGATACCACTACCTTCCTATCAGAACGACTAAAATTAAAATGATTAACCATATCAAGTGCTGGTAAGAATGTAGTTCAGCTAGAACTTTCATATACTGCTGATGGGAATGTAAAATTGTACAATGGCTTTGGAAAACAGTTTGGTGGTGTCTGAAAAAGCATACCATACAGCTACCATATGAGGTAGTCATTCAATTCCTAGATATTTTCCCAAGAGAAATGAAAACATGCACTTAAATTTTGTAGCAGTTTTATCTGTAACAACCCCAAACTGGGAAAGGTCCACAGTTTTCAAATTTGAATAGATAGACAGATTGTGGTATCCATTCAATGGAATGCTACTGAACAATAAAAAAGGGTTAATTATTGATACTAGAAACAACATAGATAAATGTCAAAATAATTATGCCGTGTCAAAGAATCATACAATATTCAAACAGAATATTGTATGATTCTGTTTATATGGAATCCTAGAAAATACAAATTACAGTGACAAAAAGCAGACAAATGATTGCCTGAGTTTGTACGGGGTCTAACTGGGAGACATTATAAAAGGACACAGGGAAATTTAGGAGGGTAATGGATACATCGATTATTTTGATTGTGAAAGTGGTTAAACAGGTATATACATATGTTAAAACTTATCAAATTATTTATTTTAAGTGTGGGCAGTTTGTTAATTATATTCTTAATAAAGCTACTTTTTAAAAAGGAAGACCTTGCACTACTACATCACTTCCTATGACTCTTCAATAGTCAACTGGGAGAATAAGTCTAGAGCAGAATCTGGTGATGAAGCACCCTTGGGTCACTGGGCTGTCCACATACCACCTGGAGCATCTCTTCCAGGGATCCAATCACCTCCAGCATCCGAAGAGGCAAGAAAATGTTCCAAAATGTGGCTTTGTTGTATGTGGATAATAATTAAAGCTGCAAATAACCCAAAATTAATTGAGTCTCCCCAGCTAATGTGTCACCCCTATTTTAATCTAGTTAGCCTCTGAATGACAGCCTCAGTCTGCCTCAGAGGCAAAATTTTCTAAATGATGTGAATTTAAACTGCTAAGTAATTGCAAACTGGGGGGCTTTATGGTAATAACAATTGTTATTGTTCTTTGATTACTTGCTCAACTGGATTATTCACTCATTACTATTGGAACCACTGGGACTTTGGAGTGGTATCCTTGCAGCATGTGAATAAAGCATTTTACAAGACAGGCCAGAAGGGAGGGTCCCCCAAACCAACTTGGCCTTGGGGAACTGTTGTTTATGTTGATTTTCTGATTGTTTGGAGAATCTTAAAGCATATTTCATGAACAAGTGAACAGCCTGTACCACCCATTCAAATAGCCTGAAACTTATCATCTCTGTTTGGAGACATCAATGTTTATTTAGCCCCAGGATCTAGGTGATGAGCTTTCCTATTTAGTTAATTTAACTTACTGTTCAACAGTTTTGACCTTATGATACAGCTTGTCATACCTGGGTAGAATCTTGTAGCAGACATGGGGAGGAAAAAAAACCCAATCTGTGTTCTAGACTTTCTCATTCCCTGTGTGATGTAGACATGTTCCTGGGCCAGACACCTCTCTGGGCCACAGACAGGGAGATTCTCTGGGAAAAGACCAGCTTTGCAAGAAGAATCCACCTGCTGCTTACCATTGCTCAGCTACTTCCTCTTGCACGAATCATTGAACTTCCCTGGGCTTAAGTTTCCTTCTCTTAAGCAGTGACAGCTACCTCACTGAGCTACTATAAAGATTAAACATGATCAGCTATGAAACATTTCATGCTTGTGAATGTAATTATGTTTCTCATCTGTAATAAGGAATTCAATCAGAGGATTTGAATAGTGTTAGTTTCCTGTGGCTGCCATCACAATGTATCATGACTTGAATGACTTAAACCAACAGAAATGCATTCTCTCGCATTTCTGGAGACCAAACTTGAAATCAAGGTGTCAGCAGGGCGATGCTTGTTTTAATGGCTCTAGGGAAGAATGCTTCCTTGAAGGATTCAGCTCCTGGTGGCCCTGGGTGGTCCTCGGTTTGGTGGCAGAATCATTCCAGTTTTTGCCTCTTTCTTCACATCACTTTCCCCTCCGTGTGTCTCAAGTCTCTCTCTGCCTTTCTCTTGTAAGGGCACTTGTCCTTGTATTTAGGGCCCCTCTGGGTAATCTTGAGTGATCTCATCTCAACATCCTTAATTACATCTGCAGAATACCTTTTTCCAAATAAGGCCACATTCAAGGTTCTGAGTGGACATATGTTTTGGAGGGGGCCATCATTCAACCCACTACAGTCCTCTTTAGTGCTAATTGTCCTTCTATTTTGTTCTAGATGTCAACATTTGGTCAAACTTAAACAAGTTTGAGGGGTGCCTGGGTGGCTCAGTCGGTTAAATGTCCAACTCCTGATTTTTGGCTCAGGGTTATGAGATTGAGCTCTGTGTTGGACTCCACAATGGGCATGGAACCTACTTAAGATTCTCCCTCTCCTTTGCCCCTTCCCCCCTTCTCCGTCTCTAAAAAAACAAAAAAAAAAAAGTTTGAGTTGTCTATTGAGTAGTATAAAAGCTATGACTAATTTTGACATTATTCATATTGTCCTAAAATATGTTTTTCAATATTTCCTTGTAAAAAATGCATCCAATAACTTGCTATGATGGGAATAGGGGCTTAATAGAGAACAATTTATTGATGACAAATTTATGCAAACTGGACAGAGAAATAAAAAAAAATCCAAGCAGCCTATGGCACTATAACAAAAAAAAAATGTTTGGCCAGCAGGAGTTGGGTTTAGTTATTAAGGAAGTAAGAGGAGCAATTGAGCCAAGTTTGCTAGAATTGGTGCTTCTTGGTTAATGACTTTTGGATTCTCCTACCAGTAGACTGACTGGTAGTTGGCTACTAGTCTAAATAGTTTCAGTTGAAGATAAAAAGAGGAAGATGTTGGAAAGAAAGTTCATAATAGATAATAGCAGGTCACTGCACTTTCTTTCCAGATGGTCATTAAAATTATGCAAGTGTGGGATGTCTCTACTTTCTCTGATCCTCATTTTAGAGAATGAGCCACTGAGGAAGTCTAAGGACATGGGATGTGTCATTAACACCACAACCACCAGATTTAAACCAGGGTGAAATGGAAATTAGTTGAATTAGCCTATTCTCAGATAATCTGTTTTAAAGTACAGGATTGGATCCATAGCATGAGCCATAAGGGTGGCTGGATTTTGTATTCTCTCCACCCTGTGGATGAATAAGATAAGGGCAGACTCTCCCTTTCTCCCTTCCTCTTGATCTTCCTGGGCACGGATAATGGAAAGTTGCTGGGTTGGTGACCACCCTGATATGTCCTCTCTGTACTTCCTTTATCTCCTGGGCCACCACCCATGCTGTCCCAGCCAATGACTCAGTCTCAGAATATCTACTCATCAGTACTTGGCTGGGAGAAGCCCTCTAACTTCTCTGATCTCCATTCTAGGAAAGTGGTTACGTGTGAAGGGAGTCTGTGTTTTCTGAGGGCAGCCTGGACTTGGGGAAGAGTGCTCTGTCTCTGAGGGCTGGGCTCTTGGACTCATGCAGAATGTTTCTATGTTGGATCTCTAGCTCTATTCTCTATGCTTCTGCAGCTGCTGTAGGCCTTGGACAGCTGAACTCTAGGATGGCATCAAGGATTCCCTTGCTCTCTGGCTTTCAGCTGGATTCAGCCAATGTATGCTGCAGAGAGAAGAAGGAAAGTGAGGTCAGGGCATTTTATTCATGTTCCTTCAAGGCCACTATTGGTTGGCCCTATCCTTCCACTCATGGTCTCAGCTCCTGACTGGCAGTCCCCTCCACCCTGCCCTCTATGTGTATGCATTCTGTAACCTTTAAGCCTAGGAACAGTAGTGAAGTCCTCCCAGCCCTTACTTGCCCTGGAGTATTGCCTCCTCTCCTGTGTCTTACTTTTCTCCTGCACAAAGCCTTGCCAAGAATCCCTTTATGCAATTCTTCTGAAATCATCCTGTGTTAAGTGTACCATTTGTTTCCCGTAGAGATCTTAACCAATGCAGCTCCTTCATTTATAACAATTAAAAAAATAATGCCCATCTCATGCCGTCTTTAGGATTAAATAGGATAACGCATGAAAAGCACTCAGCATAATAATGAGCACGTAGTTTTCTGCTCAGTAAATGATAACTCAAGACATATTTCAGGGACACCTGGGTGGCTTGGCAGTTGAGTCTGCCTTTGGCTCAGGGCGTGATCCTGGGGTCCCAGATAGAGTCCCAGATTGGACTCCTTGCAGGGAGCCTGTTTCTTCCTCTTCCTGTGTCTCTGCCTCTCTCTGTGTGTCTCTCATGAATAAATAAATAAAATCTTAAAAAAAAAAAAAAAGAGGCATATTTCAGAGTGGAGCTGGTATGGCATTCTGATTGATGGGGCAAAAATTCAATTCAATTCCATTCCATGCTCCAATATTTATTAAGCTCCCACTGGGTGCAAGGCACAGAGTCAGCCATTTACCAGGTTACAAGGTGCCTGGTAAATTCATCACACTCCATTCCTTCAGAGAACTCCCAACAAGCAGCTTTCTGTCCCCACATTCAATCATAATTAGACAAATATTTATAAAGGGTCTACAATCTTTCTGCCCCTATGTTAATAATACTTGGAGATCAAACAGGGAGTAAAATAGACACACCCCTGTTCCCAGCAAGCAGACGGGCTACTGGGAGGAGAAAGCCATCAATCATATAATTACATCAGTGGGTATGTTTTACAAACTGATATGCGGGTTCTGAAAGTAGAACACTTGTTTCCATAATGTCTAAAACCTGGTCTGAACCAGGTCAGGGAATACTTTGCTGAGGATGTGATAGTGACTGATGGGTAAGGAGGACTGAACCAGGCAAAGAGCAGGTGAAGAAGAGCATCGTACTCAGAAACCCCATGTGTGAAGGTCCTGTGAAGGGGGCAGGGGAGTGTGCACAATTTGTATGAACTGGAAAGAGGGAAGGAGGGGCTAATGATGGAATATGGGAAAGGATACTGGAGACGTGGGGGCCCAGATGGCCCAGGCTCTGTAGGCCAGGTCTTTACTTAAAGCAGACAAAGAAGCAAAGCCACTGGGATATTTTAAACATAATCATTTCAAGGTTTTGGAAACATTACTTTGGCTGCAACACAGGGGAAAAGGTGGGTAGGAGAAAACCAGTTAGGAGGCTTTTGCCATAGTCTGGGTGAAAGATGATACCTTGAGCTGGACTGGCACCAGAGAAGCTAAAGAGAACTGGACCAATCCAAAGGCATTACAGAGATAAAATGAACAAGAAAATTGAGTGTGAGTTTAATATAGAGAATGAGGGGAGAAGCTATCAAAGAAGAATTTTAGGCTTCTCTCTGATTGGTCATGTCATCACCCAAGAGATAAAATATTGGCTGAAGATTTGGTTTCTTGTGGAGGGGGTGGAAAGACCATGAATACAATCTTCAGTTTGATATGCTTTTTGAGGCATCAAGGTAGGGGAGTCAAGAAGAAATTGGAGCTGACAACATCAAATGTTGGCAAGATGTAAAACCATCTTGCCAGTGGGAATGCAAAATGGCATAGCCACTCTGGAGGGCAGTTCAGTGATTTCTCACAAAACTATACATATTCTCACCACATAATTTAGCAGTTAGGCTTCTTGGTATTTACCCAAAGGAGTTAAAAACTTACATTTCACCCAAAAATCTGCACAAGGACATTTATAGCAGCTTTGTTCATAATTGTCAAAACGTGGAAATAATCAAGATGTCCTTTAGTAGGTGAATGTATAAACAAACTGTGCTATTTCCTGCCAATGCAATATTATTCAGCACTAAAAACAAAAGAGCCATCAGGCCATGAAAAGACACGGAGGAAACTTAGATGCATATTACTAAGTAAAAAAGTCAATCTTAGATGGCTACATACTGGGCAGCCCCGGTGGCGTAGTGGTGTAGCGCCGCCTGCAGCCTGGGGTGTGATCCTGGAGACCCGGAATCGAGTCCCACGTCAGGCTTCTTGTATGGAGCCTGCTTCTCCCTCTGTCTGTGTCTCTGCCCCTCTGTCTGTGTGTCTCTATGAATAAGTAAACAAAATCTTTAATAAATAAATAAATAAATGGCTACATACTGTATAACTCCAACTATGACATTTTGGAAAAGGCAAAACCATGGAGACAATAAAAAATATCAGTTGTCAGGCATGGGTTTGGTGGGATAGACTGGATAGGCAGAGCACAGAGGATTTTTAGGGAAGTGAGAATACCCTATGCAATATTATAATGATAGATATATGTCATTAAACATTTGTCCAAACCCATGAAATGTCCAACTCCAAAAGTGAACCCTAATGTAAACAGGATTTTGAGTGATTATGTAGCTTCATCCTTGATAACAAATAGTGAGTGATGTCAATAATGGGGTAGGCTATACATGTGGGGGGCATGGAGTATATGGGAAATTTCTATATCTTCTTGTCAATTTTGTTGTGATCCTAAAACTGCTCTAAGTGTTGTTCTAACTGTTCTAAGTTGAAGAGCTCTTACCTGAGGCTTCTAAGAAACAGTCTTAACAAAAAAGAAAGCAATTGGATATATGGATCTGGAACTCTAAGGGAGGATCTAAGATGGAGATTGGATTTAGAAGCCATTAGAAAACAGATGGTAATTGAAATCATGAGCTGGTCTTGGGAGACTACTCACAGAGAGGGTCCATGAAGAACTCAAGACGTAATAGGCATAGCAGAAGAGAGTGTGACAAAGAAACTCCGAGTGCTGCAAGAAAAAGGGAACAGTCAAATATGTGTTCCTAAGAACTCAAGAGGAGAACTGAAATTATCTGCTAAGTTTAGCAAATATAAGTCATCATTGACCCTGGCAAGAGTTCTTTCAAGGGGCAAATGGAAGTTATAGCTAACCTCCAGTAGGGGGAGGAAATAGAGGGAGGTTTTTAATCCATGACTCCTTTTCCATCTTCTCAAGAGATTTAACTGTGGAGCTGTAGCTGGAGAGGAGTAAGAAGTTTAAGAGAAGAATTTTGTGGGATTTCTGGACAGCTCAGTCAGTAGAGCATGCAACTCTTGATCTCAGGGTTGTGAGTTTGAGCTCCACATTGAGCGTAGAGATAACTAAAAAGAGAGAGAGAGAGAGAGAGAGAGTAAGAGATCAAGAGAACGAGAAAGAGAGAGGGATTTGGGTTTCCTTTTAAGGTGTGAAAGATTTGAACATATTTAATAATGAGACAGATCCATTTGAGAGGAGGGAGCTGAATAAGCCAGAAGAGCCCATGGGGAGGCAGGATAGAGTTTACTGAGAAGGCGGTTGGATGGGTTCCAAAGCTCGATGCAGGATTGCTTTTGGAAGAGAGAAGGAGAATTGGTTGGGGCAGATGGACTTAGATTTCTTGCTGAGGCAGGAGAAATTAAGAGCTCTTACCTGAGGCTTCTAGTTAATCAATGAAAGAGGAGGTGAGCAGTGGAAAGTTTTAAAAAAGGTGAGTGGACTAAGTGGAGAAATGTCTGACAGTGTTGAGAACAAAGCATGGCTTTATGAATTTGTGGTGAGCCCCTCATATCCAGTTGGTGTGACTTTCCCAGCAGTGCCCCGAGGAGAGAGCAGGTGGTTGGGTGTATCTAGGGGGAGGTGATGAAGACAGGAAGGCAAAGTGTTGAGAATATTGCCAAAAATGACATTGAATTGATGCCTTGTGGGATCCAGGCCAGAAAAGGAAGGCTGGAACGAAGGCACTGGATTAGGAAAAAGTAAAAAAAAAAAAAAAAATGTGACTACTAAAACTGAGTTCACTCGCCCTGTGAATGTCCCCCTTGTTATCTTAGGAAGAAGTGATTCCTCCATTCTCCTGGTTCCTCAGGCAGCTGTGGACATATCATCCCTCACCTGACACAACATCTGTGTGTATTTATGATGCTCAATAAGACTTCATTGAACCTGCTATGTGCTGTCAAAGAAGAAAGCAGAGTATGACAGCCATTCATAAATATAATGATCATAATAATAATGCTGAGTTTTTTACTTGCCAGGCTAAGGAACACATCAGCGAAGAAATTCACTGACCTGTTCTCAGGGAGAAGGAAACTCAGGGTTTGTGTTTTAAGAATTAGGAAAAACAGGTTGCATGGTGGCTGTCTTAATTAAGGACTGACAATAGGCACCCTGGAGAGGATGGTTTAGAAAAAGTCCCATTGTTCTTTGGTCACAAGAGTCTTCAGTGACTTCCAGTATTGGCCTAGTGCTTCAACTGGTTAGAACTAGTTGAGGTTAAGCAGAATTTGCATTTGATGTCTCCTCATTGAGTGCTATTCTAAGAGAGCACATTTTCTTTTCACAGTGCAATGAATTCTTCTATGCCCTGGGGAAGTAAGGGAGGTTCCTGCCCTCCCTTGGAGCTTATAGCCCAGTGTGGAGGCAGAAAAGTGGTCTGGAAGGTAAAGAGCACGGTAATAAAGAGATGATGGAGGAGGTCCAGGTAGCAGGAAGGCCCATGGGAGGCTAGCTGACCTGGCACAGGGCGCCAAGCCTCCAGAGACCTGTCTGGTGGCCAGAAATTACCAAGGATAAGTGAATTTGGGGAAGTATGTGGACAGTTTCAGGGAAGAAGCAGCAAGTGGCCCAGCCTTGAGGCTGGAAAGAGCTAGGCCTCACATGAGACCTGGATTTAGAGATTCTGGAAGCCAGATAGGCTGAGCGTGGACTCTAGAGTCAGCTCTTCCAAGTTAGACCCTTGCCCTGTGATTATTAATGTGTGACCCTACTAAACTTCTCCAAACCACATTCTCCTCCTTTGTCAAAGGGCAATCACAGCTGCACCTATTTATAAGGGCATGTGGGAACAAATGAGATAATTGGTTTAGAAGTACACTTAGCATGACGCTAGGGCATGTAATAAGTACTCAACAAATATCAGCCGTTATTGTCACTCAGGGCCAAAGAATGTAAGAGAAGGAAGGAATCTTGCAAGAATATCTAGTTCTACCTCATTTTTCAAAGAGATTAAGTGACATTCCTAAGGTGAGCTGGTTTCTAGAAAAGCCGGTCCTGGATCTGGGTGTTCACTTTCTTGGTCTTATCTGATGATAAAGAAACAATATGTTTAATAGTTTAATACCTGGGTTCAAATCCCCACTCTGCTAAAAGAGATTAAATGACATTCCTAAGGTGAGCTGGGTTCCAGCAGGGCTGGTCCTGGCTTCCAGGTGTTTTCTTTCTTGGTTTCATCTGATGATAAAGACACAACATGTAAAGAGCTTCGGTTCAAAATATCTGCTCTGCTACTTACTACTCCCTGGCATTAGACACCAGAGTAAACCTGACTAAACAGCTGCTATAAATGGGATTAAACATCTCAGTAGGTTGTGGGAGCCAACTGAATGGATCGGTATCTATGTATCCGATTCCTTCCAATTCCCCTTAAACGTCAAAGCTCTTATGTATCAAAATCCTGGTGAAAAAGAAGCCCTGCCCCATCCCTTCCTTTTCAATAAGGGATTAAACTAGATGACAGGCAGCTAGGACACCAGCAAGAGACCCAGCCAAGGTAGCTTCCTTACACCTGCCTTCTGATCTTTCATTTGCTAAAATGAGAAAGCATCACATGTAAGCCAGGTCTCAGGTGAGCACCCAGGACTAGGAAATGGTCAGACTTCCCTATACATCCTTTGGTTTGGGGAGTGGCCTTGGAGAGTTTGTTCAACGTTGCCACAGAGTGAGATGTGGGAGGAAAAGCAAAAGTGCAGGAGGCTGTTTCAGAGCAACTGGAACATTGGGAGAGGGAGAAGAGGGAGTTTTGGTGGAAATGTGGGGTTTGGTGACATGCAGTGGTGGTCTTAAATGCCCCACTCAAGAGTTGGGTTTGTTTTTCCCAGACAGTGCAGAGCCATGAGAAGTTCTGGAGTGAGGGAATGACAAGAATCTGAGTATCTTCAGGGGAGATAAAGCATTTAGGGGAGAGAAGGAAGATGAGAGAAAAGGGACTGGCAAGAAGCAGGGGGATGGGAGAGCTGTCTCAGAAGCAGAACAAATGTGACCTGATCGGGTGCAGGGCCCAGGAATGCAGCAGGGCCAAGACTACACTGAGATTGCAAGTCTGTGTGATTAGACAGGTGGCAATGTTGTCTTGCCCCAGTATTATGCTTGGAGTCCCAGGTTTATTCTATATGGTGTCTGAAGTGTGGGGGCCTCTAGGTAGTTCAGGACCTATGTACATTATATTCTCCTTGCACATGGAGGCCCTATATAGTCAAGACCCTGATTCCTTCCTTTCCAAGGTCTCTGCTGCCATTGGTCTGTAGAGACTCTTACTCAGACCGTCACGGGACCCTTAACCTGGTGTTTCTTGCTCCATTTTCTCTCCCCTTCAATCTAGGAAAAGTAATATCCTGAACACATCATTCATCATAAAATTTTGATGGCCCTCTATAGGCCTCAGTGGTGCTTCTCAAACTATCTGGTGTGAAGGACTAGTTTTAAAAAATATTTCCAATCCATCATGGATGATTGTTTTTAAAAAATACCTTAAAAATTAATTTCTAGAAAAATTAAATAAAAAGATATAAAATACAACTCCCAAATATCTATTAGATTCAACAGACATATCTTTGTTCTGTCCAATAGCTATAGCTTTTTATTCTTGGTTTCTGTATTTACTGTGGACAGGTGGCTTTGCGGAGCAAAGTCACTGCTCCCAAAGTGGCAATGGCCTACAGGATAATCTGCAAACTCCTTATTCTCCTGTTCAAACCCTCTATACTCTCTGCCAGTCTGCTTCTCAGGTTTGTTGGCTGTTGGTCTGTCATTGAAACTCTCTAGGTTGTCAATCTCAGTCTGGTTTGCTCATCTTTGACTTTCTCATGCTATGTCATGTTCCCCTGGTCCCAGAATGGTCCATCCTGGCTACCAACCCTCGATACGTATCTAAATCCTTGGAGCAGCAGCAGCAACAGGTATAGATTGAGCATTTACTAATTTCCATGCACTGTGCTTTTTACTCATGATTTCATTGGATCTGAGTAATAGGTAAGTACAAACATTAACATCTTCCAAAAATCAGAGATGATCCAGTGTTATGGCTATAACAACAATCAATGGCTGAGGAATCTACCTGGGCCAGTACGAGTTCAACACTGGGTTTTTGCTGGAACCAGGGGGAAGAGCCAGGCCAGTAGAATATAGGTCTGGAAATGCCTGTGGTCCTACATGCATACTCCAAGGGGAGGGATGCCTGAGAGTGATGACGCAGAGAGGTGAGGAAAGCCAAGAGATGGAGGGACAGACCCTGCCTCTCTCCCCAGTTCTAGTCCTCTCTGTGTATTATAGTGGATGCTGGATATGCCACTTAATTCTTCACTGAGGACAAAAGACTTGTTCTCCAGCTCCTGGGATTATTGCCCTGGTAGAAGAGAAGCTACCTGTCCTGTGTCATGCCCCTTTCCAGAGTGGCTAATGACAGGTTGACATGGGGATATAATTGTTGGTCCTCTTGTCCCAACTCAGAACAACCCTGACAGGTCATTCCAGCTTAGAACTCCTGGCAGGGCTGGCTCCACTTCCCCCTGCTGCCGCATCCTGCTGCTGCAATCCCAGCCTGTTGCTAATATTATCAGCAGGGATAAGAAAATAAGGCTAACTTCTTATACGAGAACAGACCGTTGGGGTGTGGGGTGGAGCAAGCGGAGAAGAGGAGGAACCATAGGAATAGAACATGGTGTGGGAAGGAGCTTCAAGAAGTCAGTGGGTCCAAAGCAGGATGGGGAGAACTTCAAACCCTTGCTATGCGAAGAACAGTTGAAGGAAGGGAAGTATATAGTGGAGAAGGAAAGGATTACGGGATTACGACAGCATTCTCCACCGACAGGCAGTCAAGTAGAGGGCGGATCAAACTCCTGCTGAGTCCCTCCCTTGATCCTATGAAGTTCATTCCTCACATTTAGATCAGGTCATATCACTCCAGCGTAAAACCCTCCAGGGGCTTCTCGCCATACTATTTATGAAACACAAGTGTCTTGTTAACTACCTGGAGGTCTTTCATTTATCTGCTTCTTGCTTCACTTTCCCACCTTCTCTCTTATGTATCTTCCTATCACATACCCTTCTAGCTTCACTGGCCTTCTTCTTGCTATTCCTTGAATAACCCAGCCCATTGCTACCTCACAGCCTTTGCACCTGCTGCTCTCATTGCCTTTTCTATGGGTTTTCACCTGCCCTGTTCCTCTTTTTTGTTCAGTCCTGAACCAAAGGTTATTTCCTAAGAGATATTCCCTTGACTAGTTCCTACCTCATTGCCCTATTCTTTTTTTTTTTTTTTTTTAAGATTTTATTCATGAGAGACAGAGAGAGAGAGAGAGAGAGAAAGGCAGAGACACAGGCAGAGGGAGAAGCAGGCTCCATGCAGGGAGCCCGATGTGGGACTCAATCCCAGGACCCTGAGATCACACCCTGAGCCCAAGGCAGATACTCAATCACGGAGCCACCCAGGTGTCCCCTCATTGCCCTGTTTTATGCCCTTCATGACACTCTTTGGTGTTCAAAATAGTTTTGGATCTTTGCTTATTATGTGATTCTGTCTCCTATCTCACAAGGATTGGAAGCCCCCCATGGGAAGAGATGTGTCCGTCCTGTTGACCACTGTAACCCCAGCATATGGTTTTGGCACATAGCAGGTGCTCAATAATTCCTTCCTTCATTCAAAAGAATGAATGAGCACATTCAAAAGAATGAATGAGCACAGGCCCAAGAAGTAGCTCTAGAGCTAATTGCTGGACAATCTGTAGAGCAGATTGTTGAAGCTGTAGTTGTCAGGCTCAAAGCCTTACTGCAGAAGTGAATGTCACTTAGCAGAGAATGAGCAGGCCATTGGGAATGTGGCATTTACAGTCAGATAGATCACAGTGTGAGTCTTGGCCCTGCCACCTCCCAGTGGGCCACAGGTTTTTGACAGATCCCTTGACCTTGAAAAGTCTCTGCTCCCTCACCTACAAGGATAGGAGTATGAGTGGAAGCCACCCTACAGGGTCACTGGGCTAATTAAACTGGGAAAGCCCTCAGTGAGTGCTGGGTACCTTGCAAGTGCTAAACAGATGTGAGCTCAGCAGTTTGGCTGTTCAGTTTCTGTTGCTCCAGAGATGACAGGTCCTACCTCCAGTACTGGCACGAGGCCACAAGAGCTGGGGATTCACCCAGGGAAGGACCATGCTGCTAAAATCCCTTTCTCAGCAACCAGCTGGCATTGTGTTCCCTGTCACACTAACTGTCCCAGGGGGCAGAGGAAGCAAGTAGAAGGGCCCTGGGTTCAGGCGTGGGTGATGGAGTGGTGAGTTACCAGTTGGACTGTTACTTCTCCACCTCTTGCTGCTGACACAGAGTTGACCTCTGGAGCCAGATGAGACAATGGTGGTCACCATTTCTTCACAGGACTTCTAGCTGTTACAAAAAATCCTAATATCGCACACACTAATCTACACTACTGCATGAATCAGCGTGTTTTGTGATGAGGGAAGAGAAAGCTTACATCGGCTGGTAGCAGCTCCACAATGGGTGTGGGCAGAGGTGCCCATCTTCCCTTGGCCCTGTACCTCCCTCAGTCTCTGGCTACCATGCAGGTGAAGGGTTTATGTGTCTTGACCCAGAAAAGAGCTAGTCATAGTCACCAACATGATGCTGGGAGACATTATTGCACAACAGATAAATATAGGCTGAGGCTGTCATCCCCATATCCTTTTTTGATGGCAGGGGAAATGTCTTTCTTCTGTTCAGATGACAAGGGCAGCTGACACTCTCCATATAATGGAGGGCACAGTGACATGGCATGTACCTACTTCAGGCTAGGTGCAGTTCTGAAGCACTCCACCTGTGTCACCTGTATTACCTTGTGAGGTGGCTGTAGTCATTAGCCCCAGTTTACAGATGAGTGAAATGTTCTTCAGTGAAGATTAGTAACTTGCACAGGCTTCTACCACTGTGAGGGGCAAGGCCAGGGCTGAGACCCCGGCCTTCTGGCTCTAGAGTACGCACTCAACCACCATGCAAAGTGGCCCATGTCTAAGGGCTTGTCTTGTAGGTGGTGGGCGGAAGGCATCAATAACAGAGCCAGACAGGTCTGTGACATGTCTGCAGTGTTTCCTCTGTGTCAGTCCCCTTGGAACTGAGTGCTCTGCCAACATCATTTCATGGCATGCTCATGACTCCCACCTAGAACAGTCATCCCACTTTACAGACAAAGTGGAAGTAGAAAGTAGACAGATTGGGTAAAGGGCCAGTGAGGCCAGAGCTGGGAATGCAGCAGGCCTGTCTAACCCCAGTCCTGACCTCTTCAGTGCTTACAGGGCCGCTTTCCAAAGGTTTACACTTCAGAGGGACTGGATTGAACTAGCTGACTTTCAGGGTCCTAGCTAATCTGGGATCCCAGGGGCTAAATGTCTGACACAGAAAGGGACAAACTCAGCTGCTGCTGCTGTCATTACATTTCAGATATCATGTTTAAGGAAACATTACGCTTACCAGCCTTTTTCTTCAGTGACGGTTTCCTTCACTACTCTAGTTTTTAACACTGCACCCCAACATTCCCTGTCCCCATTTCCTATTTCATTTTTCTCTCCTGCTCTTATGGCTCATCTAACATACCAGTCTACTGTTGGTTTATTCTTTATTTTTCTCTGTTAAAATGTAAGGTCAAAGAAGGAGTTTTGTCTGTATTGTTCAGGCTCTGTCCCCAGGGCAGCAAAAGACAGTGCCTGGCGCATAGTAGGTGTTCAATAAATGTTGCTCCATGAATCAATGTTGTCTTAAGACCACAGTGTTCTGGCTACAAAGAGATCAGAATGTGCTCTGCAGAGTGTCTGGTCTCAGTGTGGCCTTCAGGGGGGACATTTCCCTGTGTCTGTGACTGTTTTTTTCTGCCAAACGCAGATACTTGAAAACTACGGTTTCCAGTAGTTCTGGAAAGAGAGGAATCCTGAAAAGAAGAGGCCTGAAGTGAGGGGTCCAGCCACGGGCCATCAGACCCGTGAAATCCCCTTCTCCGGAGGTTGGTGAGAAGAGCCCTGCGGCAGGCCCAGCAGGTTTGGGGAGGGCGGGGAGCAGGGGGCAGGTGGCGGGCTGGAGGGGGTGCGGGGGCGGGGGCGGCGGCGGTAGAAGCCCACGCGGAGACCCGGGCGCCCGCTAGCCCCGCCGCTAGCCCCGCCGGCGCTGCCCTCACCCGCTGGGCTTCCTTCCGTCTTACAGCCTGGAGGGAGGGAGGGGTCAGGGCTGCCCCTCCGCGCCGGCCGGGGTGGGGACTGAAGGAGGTCCTGCAGGGGCGCGGCGGGGGGGGGAGGACAGGCCCCGTGGGGCGCGGCGGCCCGAGGACCACACCGGGGCATCCGCGTGTCACCGCGGGGTCGGCGTGGGCGGAGCCGCGCTCGGAGGGGGAGGAGGCCCGGGGGCGGCGGTTTCCGGGGGCGGGGGGTGGGGGGCGGCGATCCGCGCCTATAGGCTCCTCCGGCCCCGACCGCGGGATCCTGGCCGGGCCGGGTTAGGCTCCGCACCGTGCGGACACTCCGAGCCGAGCCGAGCCGAGCCGTTGCTGCGTCCTCCGCCGCGTCCCGCCGCGCGCACCTGCCGCCCGCACCTGCCGCGCTCACCTGCCGCCCAGCGCGCCTCCGGCCGGCCTCACCATGACCGACCAGGCGGCCTTCGACACGGATATCGTCACCCTGACCCGCTTCGTCATGGAGGAGGGCAGGAAGGCCCGCGGCACCGGAGAGATGACCCAGCTGCTCAACTCGCTCTGCACCGCCGTCAAAGCCATTTCCACGGCCGTGCGCAAGGCGGGCATTGCGCACCTGTGAGTCGGGCCTCCCAGCTATCCGGCCGCGCCCTGTCTGTCTGTCCTGTTGGGTCTGCGTGGCAGTCCCGTGTGTGGTGCCCTGGGCCTCCTGCTGTCAGCCTGCCTGCATGTCTGGCAGGTGGGAGTCCGTCTCTCTCGCTCTCTTTCTCTTTCTCGGGCAGCCCCTCTCGCAAAGCTTGTTGGACTGCAACCAAGCCCTGGTTACCCCTCCCTTGCGGCGGGACCTGGCTCACAGTTGACACCTGCCTCTATCCTGCAGCAGTCTCCCCTGGACTGAGCAGTCTGCCTGTGCACCTGTGCACCCGCTCTCAGGCTCCTCCTGGTGAAACTGGCTGGCCAGGCTGAGCACCTGCCCAGCCCACCATACCCAACCCAGCTTCATACAGGAAAGTGTCTGGGGACCCAAGTCAGGTTTTTAATTTGGTATCTCCTTTTTTTTTTTTTTTTAGATTTTATTTATTTATTAATGAGAGACACACACACACACACACACACAGAGGCAGAGACACAGGCAGAGGGAGAAGCAGGCTCCATGCAGGGAGCCTGACATGGGTGGCTATCCTGGGTCTCCAGGATCACTCACGCCCTGTGCTGAAGGTGGTGCTAAACCGCTGAGCCACCTGGGCTGCCTAATTTGGTGTCTCCTTGACCCTCAGTAAGTCACATTAGGAGTGAAGGAAGCCCAAGGCAGGCTGGGAGGAAGCATACATGCCCAGACCTCTCAGGAGCAGCAGTGCTTGTGTGCAAAGGGCTGTAGTAGGTCTGGGGCCAGGCCTGAGATTCAGATTCTGCATTTCGAAGAAGTTCTGTGGCAGGTGGTGCAGATGCTGAGAGTCTGCAGATCACATTGTGTGTAGCAAAGAAATCATGGGACTTGGGGATTCGTTGGGCACCTTCTTATGAGGCCTTTTGTGAGTAACACAAATACCCTTTGGTTTATTCTGGTGTGCACATTTTTTTTTTAAAGATTTTATTTATTTATTCATGAGAGACAGAGAGAGAGGCAGAGACACAGGCAGAGGGATAAGCAGTCTCCATGCAGGGAGCCCGATGTGGGACTTGATCCTGGGTCTCTAGGATCATATCTTGGACTGAAGGCAGTGTTAAACCCCTGAGCCACCTGGGCTGCCCTGTATTTTATATTTAGATTGGTCCTCCCTTTAGCTCAAGTGTCTCTGGGTTTTCAGACTGCCCACACAGCTTCCTAACATTCCCGGCACTTAGGAACACTATAAAAATGTGCACGATGCTCATAGCTGATCTAAAAAGTATAATCCCCCCCAATCTGGATTCCTTTTCTGGCGAACTGTTTGGCTTTGGCCCCACAGGGTGGGTTGGTTGAGCTAACTCTTAACAAAGGAGTGTTGATGACATCTATTTTCAGATGTCAAGCAGACAGGCCTTGCTGAGATTGGGACAAGTATATTAGGAAGGTGGTGGCTCCATTACTATTTCATCTAGAGCCCCTCTTAATGATACATTTCTAAGGAGCCTTTGCCTTGGGAAACATACTTAGTTAAAATCTTAGTTCAAATTTAACTTACAATGAGTATAGCTATTCTTATCACCTTCCTTGCCTTTGAGGACCAGGGAGCTTTGTTAAAAAGAGTGCTTGGCATTTCTTATATTACCTAAAAAATGTGTCAATACCTTTCACCACTCCAGAAAGACTCAGAAACACAAAATCTGCCCTGAAGTGTATCTTTCCAATCTTTAAAGTAACCTCAGATATTGGGATCTTACTTGGAAGGACCTAGACAAAGGGTGCTAATTTTTGCTAAATAAAAATATGTGTATATTTTAGACTAGATAGTTATAAATACCAGGTTTAAAAAATATTGCTGTTATTACTATAAGCTACCTAAAAAGCTGCACTCCTTGGCAAAAATTCAAACCACTCATAAGAACACAAAGGAAAACATGAAACCCACCTCATATCCATTCCCTCGGGTACTAACTATTAATAATTTACTGGTCATTTTCCCAGCTCCTCATTTATACTCATAAATGTATACATGGATATGTATTTGCATAGACCCATAGGTAAATAGCGAACAAATGGCATCATCATTCAACAATATAGAATGAATATCCTTCATTGTCAGTATGTATAAATCCACCTCTTTCTTTGTAAATGTTGTGTAGTGTTCCAGGAGCAATTTAACTCTTTCTCTAGGTTTCACAGGTCTTTGTTTCAAATAGTGTCATACCTATGGAACAGAGGTTGGTGCCTGGTTGACAGGGCATGGCCAGGAATCTGGACACTCCTGTACTCGTATGGGAAAATAAGAATTTGGCTATGTCATTATGACATATAGTCAGTCGGGCAGGCAGCCATAAGACAGGATCTCAAGCCAGGCCTCCAAATCACACTCATTATTTGCTTTGATATCTTGGATAAAAAGGCCAGTGTGCCTGCAAATAACTTTTTCAGCTGAAGGCTTGCCCTAGAAGGGCACGTACCCAGAGGAACAAGATGATGACAGATTTGCAAGAACCTCACAGGTCCGAGTTTATGGAGCTCAGACATGGTGTTTCATCAGGGACACATCAGGAGTTTAAGAGTTTGAGCCTGGAGTATCCTCTCTCTCTCTCTCTCTCTGTTGACCAACAGTTGCTCTTGTAGCCAGTTTCATTGTGGTTAATAAGACATTTATAGAATGGTAGAACTTTGTCTGTCCAACCCTTCTTTGTACAGCTGAGGGCCCTGAGGGCAGGGGAGAGGAGGTGAGTGGGCTTGTTGCCTGGGCTGGGACTCTTTATGCCATGTGTCTCTGATTTTATTTTTCAAGCCAGTTAAAGCTCAACCAACTCTAAATCTCACCTATTTATTTTATTATTTTTTAAAGATTTTATTTATTTATTCATGAGAGACACAGAAAGAGAGAGGCAGAGACACAGGCAGAGGGAGAAGCAGGCTCCATGCAGGGAGCCCGACATGCCCAACGATGATGTGGGACTGGATCCCAGGACTCCAGGATCATGCCCTGGGCCGAAGGGAGGTGCTCAATTACTGAGCCACCCAGGCATCCCTCACCTATTTATTTTTGATGCAAGTTAAGAATTGTACCTCAAGAAGCCATTGCCTTCTAGAAAACTTGTTCTTGAAGCCTTATTTCTGTCCTCTGGCTCCCCCCTACTCATTCCCCAGAGAGAAGGGATGCTAATCCATATAAGGGGCAACCAGCATTTTGTTCTCCCAGGAGAAGAGTCAGCAGACCATAAGTGGATCTCCAGTGGCTTAGGCTTTTGCTTTAGGCATGTAGAATTGACTTGCCTTTGTACATGCTTCCAAATCACTGCTTGAAGAATTCACTGGTTCTATTTAATTCAACAAAATGTACTGAATAATCACAATGTACAAAATTCTAGAAGAGATTGGGAGATGAGAACAACACAGAGCTTATGCTGTTAGACAAATGTGGAATTAGTTATTAAAACACAGTAGAGGGGGTCCCTGGGTGGCTCAGTGGTTTAGTGCCTGCCTTTGGCCCAGGGCATGATCCTGGAGTCCCGGGATCGAGTCCCGCATTGGGCTCCTGGCATGGAGCCTGCTTCTCTCTCCTCCTGTGTCTCTGCCTCTCTCCCTCTCTCTCTCTCTCTATCATGAATAAATAAATAAATAAATCTTAAAAAAAAAAAAACTTAAAAAAAAAAACACAATAGAGTTCCTGAAAGGTGCTTTCACAGAAGTTCCAAAAATATGTTTGTGGATGCAAAGAATTGTGGGGCATCGAGATGAGCATTGGCAGTGGGCAATGTCCTAAGGCCTGATGGCTGGAGAACATATTAAGCTGGGCAGTTGTGCAAGGAAAAGTAAGGGGTGGGAAAATATTTCTGGAAAATGTGCTCATTTGGTTTGATTAAAGCACGGAGTACATGTGGTGGGGTGTTTGTGGATGTGAAATTGTGAGTGCATTGGGAAGCATCCAATGGCAGAGGTGAATACTTTATATTTCGGGGGGCAGGAGCTGGTATGCAAAGGGGAGAGAGAGAATACAAGTTTTTGAGTAGGTTAGTGGTATGATTAGGAACTAATCTAGGGAGGATATGGCTGGAAGCACAGAGCCGGAAGACAGTTGAAACATGGGGAGAACCCACTGAGGGTGGAGGTGAGGAAAGAACAAACTGGAGCTAGAGCATTAGCAGGGAGAGCCTGGGGGAAAGAGAGAGCCTAAAGGAAGTCTTGAGTGTGGGTTGAGCGAGAAAGGCAGACAAGGTTCTCAAAGAGCAAGTTCTTGCAATTGAGAGCAGGGCTACCCCTTTAAAAAGTAGAATTCCAAAGCAGAAGCTGGTTTTAGAGGCTGGGGATGGATGACAAGATGATCTCGACATTTTGGAAATGCTGAACTTGAGGTATTGGAGCGCTATCCAGTTGGAGGTGTTGTCCAGCCTGCAGCTGCTTGAGCCTTGTGGAATTAGGGCGTGAAGCCTAGCCTCAAAGACTTGGCCACTGGATTTTAGTACCTTTGCCCTGAGGCAGAGAGGAAGAGGAGAAGAAAATCAGGACTGGATTTCGTAGAACAGGAACACGAAGGCCTTCAGAGCACAGTTTGGGGAGCAGTGGAGCTGGGCTCAGAGTCCTGGCTCTGCCACTCACCTGTGCTGATTTTGGCAATTGATGTAATAGCTCTGAGCCTCATATTACCCCCGTGTAAGATGGATATCACTTTTTTTCAACCTCAGAGAGTTGCGTGAGGATGAACTGATAAGTTTATTAAACAGATGCCAATATTATCATTATTTTCCTAAGCTGAAGATTATTATATATATTTCTGTAAACTGATATATCTTTGTCTTTTGCTTTTTAATCCTTAGTAGCTGCCCCGTACATCCCTGTACTTCCGCAGGCATGTATTCCAGGATAGAAATTATATATATATATATATATTTTTTCAAGATTATATTTATTTATTCATGAGAGACACACAGAGAGAGGCAGAGACACAGGCAGAGGGAGAAGCAGGCTCCCTGCGGGGAGTCCAATGCAGGACTTGATCCCAGGACCCCTGGGTTGCGACCTGAGCCGAAGGCAGACGCTCAACCACTGAGCCTCCCAGGCGTCCCTAGAACATTATATATTAAAGCAATGTTGCACCATCAGGTTGATTACAGGAAGTCTATGCTGTTGACATGGTGTCCAGAAAAGTTGCTTTGATATATGGGGTTCTCTTAGTTGTTTGATAGGAGAAAATAATAGATCACTTTAGTTTTAATGTTGAAATTACAGATCAGTTTATGTGTTTATTTTCAAATGTGCAGAATTTATGACATTAAGCCTTTGGAACTTTATCAGATTTACTCTATTTTTCTTGCATTATCTTCTCCATATTACCAAAGAGTGAATTGTAATTTCCTTTCTGTACCAGAAGCACAGCCAGCCACCAGGCATCCTGTTTGCCCACCTTTGGCTGGCATGAACACAAGTGAAGGTTGAGGTTTGTGCCCTTTGAAAGCTGCTCTGGCTGGCATCTCTTCTTCAACGAATTTCTGCTCTGACCCTTGGATATTTCTGTCTGGGTGAACACTTGGCCATTTACCTCAGAATCAATCAATAACAGGTCATGTTACCTTCGACTCTGGTGATAAGAATTAAATAGTAATCTGCCTCCTTTCTCTTCAGTTGGGTGTTCTGAAAAGGAGCTCGTTCACTTGGTTCTTTTGCATGTTTTCGAGTGTGCTGCCTGCTTCACACTGTCCTATTGACTCCGGGAGGAAATGCTAAGGGAAGGCTGAATGAAGTCAAGCCTCCAACCCTAGTGTTTGGGGCTGTGCTCAGAAATGTTGCTAAAGGCAGCTTTCCCCTGATCATCATAAATCACAAATTTTATGGCTCATCCCTTCTAGAAATCATGTGCAAATTTGAAATGCTAATATTTAATCCAAATTTCTAAGGCTTTTAAAATACAGGGCTAAATTTAACCTATCCTTTTAAGGAGCTCCCTATTATATGAGTTAAAGGGACATAGCTTTTTTAGAATTTTGATGAGGTTTATGGTACAAGGGAAAGAAGAGATATTGTAGGTAATAGCTTTTCAAACTGATTTTTCCTCCCAACCTCCAGAAAGAGAACTCTTGTGTCTCTAGGGAGACCATCAAAAAGACTCAAACCCTCACAGGGTGCTTCCCACCCATGAACTGCTAGGACTACCGGGCCAACTAATTTGAATAAAAATGAAGTGAAAAGTCACAGGCATTTCAAAGGAAATACTATCCCCAGTAAGACTCTAGTCAAATGCAAACTTTGAGCACTTTCTTTTGGTGCCAGTTACCTGTAACACAGTTCTGCACTGGGTGGCTTCCAGAAGTTGCCTGCCAAACTGGTCTAGAGGTTGTGGTTTCCTCCTCCGCCTTCTTCAACTGAAGTTTACTTAGTGGATGCCGTGGGGCTCCATTGAGAACAACATGGCTACGTTTGGCTCCTGGGAGGCAGGTGTGTCAGTTGATTAAACCTTATCCTTACAAAATCTGGAAGTAGAAATAATCCATCAAGGAGTTGAGACACTTTTGTATATAATCAGTAAGAGGGAAAGGCAGACTTTGGAACCAGGTGTTTCTGGTGCAGTGTTCTTGCCAGGACCCATCTCACTTCTTGACATGCTTATATTATTGCCAAAGAAAATTTGGGATGGAAATGGAATGATGACACTTCTTGCTCACCTGCCTATGTATGCCAGGCTCTGTGCTAAGCCTATAGGTCAGTTCATTTGCCCCTACCTCCCTCATATACTAGGAAGTAGATATACTTAATTCCCATTTTTACAGATGAACCAAAGTCAGAGATGCTAAGTGGCTTTCCTGGGCTTGCTTGGATTTGAACTCTAGTGAGCTAGAGTCCCAGCCCATGGAGTAAAGCCCATGATGTTCCCTTTCCCTCTGTAATAACTTAAATTTAAGAGGAAAAAGCTTTGTTGGCAGAGCAAGTCACCAGCTCAGTCAACACATTTGTCTCTCTCCCTGCATAATCAGTGCCCAACTGCTACTGAGTCCTCCAGGTGGGTGGAGGAGGGAGCTTAATTTAGAGGTTTACAATGTGCTTGGGTCAACCCATTTTCTTCACCCTTTGGTTTGTTTCTCTCCACCGATTGTAAGGCATAGTTGGCCTCTGGAAGGCTTTAAAATTTTTTTTTAAATTTATTTAATATTTTCTTTAACTGAGAAAGAGAGAGAATGAGCAGGGTGGGGGGAACAGAGGGAGAGGCAGAAGCAGATTCCCCACTGAGCAGGGAACCCAATGTGGGGCTCAATCCCAGGACCTTGATATCATGACCCAAGCCAAAAGCACACGCTCAACCTACTGAGTCACCCAGGTGCCCCTGGAAGGGTTTTTTGACAGAGTTGTGTGATGGTTTCCCTACATCCCTGCAGCCTCAGTTTCTGCCTGATTCTGGCCCTAGGGAACAACAAATTGGGAACCGATCTAAGGAAGAGCCCAGTGATGTGTGAAAGGGTGGTTGGTGCCATGCCCTTCTGTGCACAGCAGCTGGCACAAAAGTGGCTTCTAAACCAGGCCAGGCTTCTGGCCTCTGCTGGCCAATCCTGGAATCTGCCTAGAATTCCAGTTTAGGGAACACAGTTGATTTGCTTTGCAAGCCCTAATGCAAGTGTCCAGGTAGGCAAAGGCACAGGCCACCTCCCTGGACGCCCACGCCATATCTGCTGTTCATTCTGTAGGCAGGTGTCACTGCTGTCTCCTCGTGGCCATCGGAATCCATGGTGAAGGCTCTTTGTTATCTCTCTTTTGGGGCTTTTGAGTAACAGTGACCGATCAGAATGCAGAAATTTCTAGTTTCCAGGGGGTTTCTGAAAACTTGTGGAGAAAATAAGCTCCATGCGTTCTTCAGCTAATTAGTTCCTGGAGGCTATTTCTCCTTTGTCGGAGTTGCCAGGAGCCTTGCCTGCTTTCAGCTTTTCATTGAGCTGTGGAAATGTGTTTCCTCGGGGACACCTTGCAGCCCCTTGGAGGCCCCTCCTGCGGCGGGTTGGAGAAGCCTGACTGAGCGTTTGCCCAGCCTGGCCTACCCCTGAGTGGAATAAGGCAGGGCAGCGTGACAAACACGAGTCACATCTAGCTTCGTGTGCTAAGACAAAACGTAAGGAATACTCAATGATGTGATGTGATTGTGGTTGTAATTACTATGGACATGGCAGTCTGGGAGCTGATTCTCCTGAACCCTGATTCTATCTTAGGATCTTTTCCCTATGTCTTTAAGACTTTCTTACCACTTTCTTTCACCAGGGGAAACCCATAAGATGTGCTAGGAGAGTTCAAAAGTATCCGAATTTTGAACTTGCGGGACCCAGAATATTCTATCTTTATATGTATTTTTTTTATGCTTCTTGGGCAACCGGAAGGATGGTTGGAAAAGGGTCCTTCTGGTTAAAACAGAGGAGGGACCTTCAGTGGGGTCAGGAGGAGGAAGTGAAGGTGACCACCCAGCCCTGCAGGGACCTGGACACAGAGAGGTGGCCAGCTATCTGCGAGTTTGGCAGGGAAGACAGCTCTTGCAGCGCCAGGTGTAGGGAGTATGCCCAGAGTGTTCATCTGCAGTGTTCTGTGGTGCACTGGACTATCATAACAGACAGGTGGTGTGCCACCCTCAGCAACCCAGAGCAGGAGCTTAAAACCCCGGAGCAGCAATGAGGAACCTGGCGGTGGTCTTGATCATTCAAAAGCACTTACTTGTTTCTTGTTTGTCTCACTCACCAGAATCTAAGCTCTGTGAGGGCAAGGATGTCACCTGTTTTGCTCCGCACTGTGACCCCAGCCCTAGGAACAGTTCTGGGGGCATGATAGATGTTGGGGAATGGAGGGGCACTCACACAGGGCTCTAGGAAGCCTTTGAGGAAAAGGGGCCATGGCCTAACCCCTCCTTGCCCGTCTTGCCAAACGAGACACCTGAGCAGATACATGGTGTGGGCTAAAGTGTGAAATAGGCCTTTCCCATGCCTGTGTCTGCTGCCTCGTCCCTTGGCCCCAGCCTCCCAGGCCTCTGCGGAACTGTCTCCATGGGCCTGCCCCTGTGAAGACTGTGCTAGTGGGCACCCCACCCCCACGTGTGAAGTGACTTTGAAAGTCCGTTGCTCCTCTACTCATTCCTTCAGGCCTGGGTTTCTGCTCTCCTTCATGAATGCCATTTGCTCATGCAGCAAGTATTTATTGAGGGCCTACTATGTGCTGGGAGCAGGACACAGTGGAGGTAAACACACCCCTTGTCTTCCTCCCCATGGGAGTGAAGGATACATCAACCATGCTAACATAAGGGGGGGATGAAGCTGGGCGGGGGAGGGGGTCTCTGAGACCCCCCCCCTCCTCCCATAGCAGGTGCAGATCCCTAATGAGGGCTCCCTTGAGAGAGCAAACAGGGTAATTCACATTTTTTCTCACCTCATGGAACCCCCCAGCACCCCACAAAGTATCACTGCCTCAGTGGGCATGAGCACCAAAGGAGACCCAGAGGGGACATGTGACTTGCAGAGGTGAGGCCTGAGACAAGTCCCTGTCAGAAAGCTCTGGTTCCTTTGCATCAGCCTGTTCTTGTCTGCCTGAATTAGTAGTGACTTTAGGTGAGGACATCTCAGGCTAAGGAGGGGCAACACTTAGGGCTGGTGGGGCCAGCGAGGGAGATGTATTTGGGTTGGTGGCCCTGCCCAGCCCCTCTTGTTCCACCCAGAATTTGGCTACATTTTTTCTCCACCAGCATTGACCTCATGACTGAGGTGAGAAAGATTATGTGGAAAGTGAACAAGAGCCCAGATGCACGGGCTGCAGCTGCAAGTGTGGCAGATCCTTGGTCTCTGGCTCATGAACGAGGAGGAGCCGTGCTGGAGAGGGGCGCAGGGGGCAGAGGGCCGCAGGGACGGAATGCTGGCTCTAAGCAGAGGACTGTGCCCTGGCCACGCCTGCGGGGTTACCTTCTGGAGCCAATCAGGCCTGACCAGGCGTTCGGGTTGGGACAGTCCCTGGTGTGGGCTCAGTTGAGCCAGAGACACGCAAGTTCTGTCTAGAGAAAATGCATGTGCGGGAGTCGAGGCAGGTGTCGCCGGGACCACCGGTTGTGCTCCGGGAAGCTCGGCCAAGGCTGCACCCTGCACCCTTCGCGGCCGCCACCGTCAGCTGTTGAGGGGGTCTCCCCCATCTGACGCTCCCTTCCACACCCGGTCTCTCCTTGGCCTGAGCTTCCTCTCTCTAAAAACGTTCCTCCCCATTCAGTGTTTCTGCTGCAGCCCGGCTGGGACACCGCCTTTCTGTTCTATCAAACTGGGCTGCAGAAACCGTCCTTGCTCCCTGCACCTCTCAGCTGATCCGCACCTGCTGACCCGCACATTCGGAGAGTAAAGTTGGGTTTTGGAGGGAGCTGGAAAAAATCAATCTTTTTAATATATAAAGTCCAGCTATTACACTTATTAAAGTGTTTAAAAACTCTGGTATTAAAATTACAATTTCATGGAGCATTGTGATTAGGGAGAAAAAGCTAAAATGTCTTCTTAGGGGCCATGATAAAAAGGTTGAGAAACATGGATTTAACACAAAGGTGTGCTGGGAACCCTTCTTGTTTTGTCTCTCCCAAACCATGTGTCTTTTCTCCTGTCTTCTAAATCCTACTAAATACCAGCTTTCCGCGGGTTTACAGGTGCATTGGCATATTCTGGTGGTCATGGCTTATATTCTTGTGGCTTTTGTTCCCTCTAGCTATGGGATTGCTGGCTCTACCAATGTGACCGGTGATCAAGTGAAGAAGCTGGATGTCCTCTCCAATGACCTGGTTGTTAACATGTTAAAGTCATCCTTTGCCACCTGTGTTCTTGTGTCAGAAGAAGATAAGCACGCAATCATAGTAGAGCCCGAGAAAAGGGTGGGTCTGCATTTCTACTGTGGAGGGGTTCAATGTAACCACCTTCCTAGCTTTAGAAATGACTCCACTTGTTCAGCCAAACTAGAATCCTAGGAAACATCCTACATCCTTCCTAAATAATCAGTTATCATTTCCCAGATTCTAACTACCAAACATCAAGCCTATCCTCCACTGTCCACACTACCACCATAGTTCATGCCATCATCACCTGCCCCCACCCATGTACTAGTATATTGGAGAGACACACATGTACTCATACTCATCCTCACCCCTAAATTTTTGTTGTCATGTTTAAGGTCCTTCAAAGTCTAGCTTCTCTTTTGCTTCATCTCCACCCACCAAATAGCCAAGCTTCATTCACAGTCACCTTTCCTGTCAATCTAAACTGTTTTCAATTCCTATCACTGATTTATAAAATTTTTAAATGTGATTTTATTTATTTATTGGACAGAGAGAGAAAAAGAGAGAGAGAGCAGGGGGAGCGAGAGAGGGAGAAGCAGGGAGCCTGAAGGAGGGGGCTTGATCCCAGGACCCTGGGATCACAACCTGAGCCTAAGGCAGAGGCTTAACCTACTGAGCCACCCAGGCACACCCCTGATTTATACATTTTAACACATTGGGATCCCATTAATTTGATTGCTTCTTGAGGGCAGAGGTGGATTATATTCTTTTCTGTATCCCAATACCTAGCACAGTACCTGGCAGCTTGTAGGTACTCCGCAGTAAGTTGTCGAAAAAACGAATGAAAGGATATAGTCAGCTTTTGAGGAACAACAACAATCATAGGATTTAAAAAAACAAAAAACAAAAACATTTGAGATGTGATGTGCACATATATGGGCTTACGATCTTTCCCCATTTGTGATGGAGACAGGAAAGAGTAGCATTAGAAAAGAGTAATTGGAAGATGAATTTAAAGAGGTTGCCTGATGTCCAATTTTTGACCTTTATAAGAGTGGTGGGGAGCCACATGTGATTAACTTGTTTTACATCATTCCTAAAATACCACTTTATGTCAGATTCAAAGTTCATGTTTTTCCCTGCTAGGCTTCTCAAGATAGTTGGCAGTTTTAGGCATGTGGATTGAATTTTGTGTTGAATATCCTCTATCAGCTACTCCTAATTTCCCTGACTATAATATGCCTTGAAAATAGGCATGTTTCTGTTTTCCACATGACAGTTTCCTGCATGGACCAGGGTGATTTGTTAAGTGCAAGAGGTCAGGGAATCAGAGAAACCTCTTAATTTGATGCAGAACATTTAAAAACCACATCTTAAAGAGGCTAATCTGAGATGGAAAATCCCCGGTGGTATACTGGTAAACTCTCTTAAAAAAAAAAAAAAATCTCTGAGGCACCTGGGGGTGCTCAGTCAGTTAAGTGTCCAGCTCCTGATTTCAGCTCAGGTCACAATCTCAGGGTTGTGCGATCATGCCCTGCATTGGGCTCTGTGCTGAGCACGGAGCCTGCTTAAGATTCTCTCCCTCTCCCTTTGCCCCTCTTCCTGACCGCCCCCCACCCCCGCCATAAGCACTCTCTCTAAAAAAAAAAAAAAAAAAGGAAAATCTCTGATTTGTAGCACATGCCAATTTCAACTGGGTGAATATGCCCCATAATTTATTTCAAGCTACCAACTCGACATCACTGAAAGCAGAGGTTGAGAAGGGATGTGCACAATTAGCTCTTGGGTACCTATAGCAACCAGCTCCAGCACACCATGGAAAATCCAGTTCAAAGAATGAAATTCTGATAGTCCCACTATGCCAGAGAGTTATACCCTTTGGGAATCATGGTAGGACTGTTGTTGGGAACTCTGTGCATTGCAATCTCCTGTCATCTCTAAGACCTGCACGAGAAGGTGTTTTTGTTTTTGTTTTTGTTTTTAACAGATCTTAATGTTATCTTTGCTTCAGCTATGGGATTATTATGTTTTTTTTTTTTTTCTTTCCCTTGTGAATAAAGAGAAATTAGTGACTAGGCTTGTTTCTTTTTTTCCTTTGGCTGCCAGGAAACTCAAACCAAACTTATGATTCATCTATATCAACTGTGTAGGAAATTATGACTTATTTTTCTGTATTTCATCATCTTCATCTAGATCTGCTATTCTAAGTTGTGTCTTGTCTGCCTAATGATCCTTTGGGATAGATATTTTGTTGTTGTTTTCATTCTGCATGCCACCTCATACCTTCCATGACAGAGTATAAGTAAGGCTAACATTTCTTGAACTAGATTCCCTTGTTTTACCCTCTTAGTATACTCTTTGTTTTGTCATAATTTTAAAAGTAAAGTTGAATTTCCTTTTTCTTTGCTCAGGGTAAATATGTGGTCTGTTTTGATCCCCTTGATGGGTCTTCCAATGTTGACTGCCTTGCATCCATTGGAACAATTTTTGGCATCTACAAAAAGGTAAAATGTCATGTACTGAGGCCTGGTTTAAGATAAAAAGTTAAGGTTGAGCTTCCAGTACTATTTCACTTATTCATGGAGTGGCCAGAATGTACATCATGAAACTCTCTGGGGCTTGAGATAGGTTTATGTCTCAGGTTCTGACTTTTACAGCATTAACTGCTTGCTCATGATCTGTTAAAGTAGTTTAAAAGAAAATATAGTAAAACATGGGTGGGAAGAGAAAGATATTTCACTTTTTTAACTGTATCTTGCTTTTTCTATGGAAAAGGAGAGTAAAAGTAAGAGACAGTATAGATCAGTTAGAGTGATCATACTATGGCAACTGAGAATTATGATTCTAATAAGAGATTATTTATGTCAAAATTGTCCTTTAAATCCTTTGAATCATCGGTCTGCAAACCCTGACTCCCTGGGGCCAAATCTAGTTCCTTGTCTGATTTGTGTGGCCTGTGAGCAGAAAATACCCCTTTTTAATATTTCAATAGCTGAAAAAAAAATTTAAAGACTACTATTTTATGACCTGTGACATTTATGTAAAATTTAATTTTTATCCATAAATAAAGTTTTAATGGCACAGGTCAACTCATTTGTTTACATATTGCCCTTTGCTGATTTTGAGCTGCTCTGGCAAGGGAAAGTAGTTGTGATTGAGATGGTGATGATGGTAAAGCCTAGAATGTTTACTCTCTGTCCCTTTGTGGAGAGTTTGCTGCGCACGGTGTAGTGTGGGCACCTGGACTCCTGCCCGGGGTCTTTCACCTGTGTGAGCCTCTTTCCTACTTTATCTTTGTGCATGTGTGTGCTTGTGCATGTCCACGTGTGTGTGTGAGAGCCTGCACACATGCCCGTGTGTGTGTGTGTGTGTGTACGTGTGTTGGAACGACTCACGTACACAGACAAGTGAAAAACTGAATATCAATGGGCCCATCGTAAACTAATATGAAATGTAAAATATGTCACCTTGGCTTCAGTGCTCCTTGTGTGTTTTAGAATTGAAACCTCACAGACGTGGTTGAACCTGATCCCATTTTCTTCATCTCTGGGGATGAGGCAGCTTAGTTCGGCGGGTCTCTGAGCATCCTCCCAGCGCTCTTGGGCCGGGATACAAAGGCCACAGCTTGAGAAGCGAGACCACAATTCGTACCTTATTTCTCACAGTGACTTGTTGTCTAGTACTGCATGGAATCTCATTCCGAACACATAGACCACCACGGGGTGGTTTTCTTTCATCACTGGATTGGATTTTGCTTTTTTTGGTCTTGGCTGAGAGGCAGATCCACATCTAAATCAGTTTGAGTGATAGAAGGTTCTAAGGCTCATAACAAAAAGGCAAAGGCAGCGACTCAGCTATTTTCCAGGTCAAACCATGAAACACACCATTCCTGTTATGTGGAGGGAGGAATTTTACCTATAGAGTGTCAGATCTCCAGTAGTGGAAGAGAGGTTCCTAGCAAAATTCCTTCTATGAGAGAAGACTCCTGGGTAATCACTTAACCAAAACTGCAGCTGATGGTTGCTGGCCCCAGTCTCCATCTCAGCTCCCTCAATGCAGACTCTTTTAAGGAAAGAAAAATCCCTAGAAAACTGAGAGCCAGAAAACAAGCTATCAGCTTAAAAAATCAACCCAGCTTGCAACAGGAGCTTTAGTTATGAATGCTACAGCTCAACAATGAGTCTCCATGCTTTTCTTAAGAAACCTGAAGTGGCTCTCTTTAAAGACTAAAAAAAGTGAGTGTGACACCTACCTTTATGTCATTTCAGTTTGTTTTTTTATAAAGATTTTATTTATTTATTCATGAGAGACACAGAGAGAGGCAGAGACATAGGGAGAGGGAGAAGCAGGCTCCCTGCAGGGCCCCGATGCGGAAATCGGTCCCAGGACCCTGGGATCACACCCTGAGCCAAAGGCAGACGCTCAACCGTTGAGCCACCAGGTGTCCTCAGTTTTTAAACATCTTATTTATTGTTTGGAACCATTTGAAGGCTTATGGGGCACAAACATTGATGTGACTGATACTTCAAATGAAGCACATTTCCTGCTTTCTGCAGGGATGGTTCTGGGATAGAGGCCATCTCCTTGGGGCACAGCATTAGTGACTAGAACCTGGCAGCAGGGATCAGGCCTTGCCTGCGTGATGCCTGGGAACAGTTTCCAAAGGTATCTCAAAGGGTACATGGTCCAGTGTCCCAGATAGTTCCTGCCATGGAGACACCCAGAAGGGGGAGAATTCCCTTGAGGTGTTGAGTGACCAACATGGTTAGAGTGTTTTTCCACATATTGAATCAACATGTCTCCCTATTGCTCATTTGGCCTTTTAGAGCATCAGAAAATAAGGGTTTTGTGTGTGTGTGTGTGTGTGTGTGTGTGTGTATGTGTGTGTGTATGTTATGTGTTTGGAAATGGCTTCCCTGCCCTGCCCTCCTTTCTTTAAAAAATAAATATATATATATAAATATATATATATTTTTAAATTAAACATGTTTTATATGAGTTGATTTTAGACCTCTCTCTAGTGTGATCACCCTGTACTGGACATATTCTAACTTGCAACGTCCTTTAAAAATATCCAGTCCCCACATCTAAACACAGAGTTTCAAAGTGCTCTAGCAGTTTCAGAATCCAATTTAAGTCCTTTAACTGAGTCCAATGAGACTTATTAATCAATAACCATATGGAATGTAGCTTTTTGACACTGAGAGTTTCAATTCTATGGGACCTCGGGCAAGGTAACTCTCTGTGCTTCTTGTTTCCTTATCTGTAAAGGGGAGGTACTGAAAACTAGGACTAATGCCCTGAAAATAGCACCTGGCACATAAGAAGTGCTTGATAAATGTTAGCTAGCTATCCATGTTACGTGTTTTGTGTATTAATATTCAATGGACAGTATCAGAAGTCAAAGTAACTTAAGAAAGGCATGAATAAATGGAGGGAGGGAAGGAAGGGAGAAGAAAATTATTGGTTTTCCTAACTAGAAAGCCCAATGGATAGATTTGCTTTAGGTGCTGCTACATTCAGGGACTCAGACCATGCAGCAGGAGACACTTCCTGTCTATCTCTACTACGTTCCTCCTCTCTGGTGGGAGAACAGTGCCCAGCATGTCTGGTTTCACACCCAGCCCCCTCAGTAAGTCCAGCAGAAGATGCAAGCCTCTCTTCCAACAATTCTAACGAGAATGCCTTCTCACTGAGCCTGATTGGCTTGGCTTACGTCATGGGGCCATCCGACACCAACACTATGGCCTGAGGCTGCAATGATTTGGTTGGCCAGGCTGGGGTCACCTGCCCACCCCAGAGCTGTGGGCAGTATCTACAGGAGATTAACGTGCAGTTATCAGCAGAAGGGTGGTGGATGCTGGCCAGGCAAAACCAACCCATGTTCACTGCCGATTATAAACTCCTTGAGGGCAGGGACCTTGTCTTACATATTCTTTTGTAGGCTAGTTGCCTAGTGTGACAGTAAGTGAACGATACTGGCTGAGTTATGGGGGACTTTCTGAATGCTCTATGAGCCCTTCCAAGCAGACCATCTGGTGGGGACAGCTTGTTCCCAGGTCTGTCTGATTTTCTCGTCTACCACTGCAAGTCTCCAGAATCCATGGTGTTTTCCTCTATACCCCTTATGAGGTGGTAGGGAATTGAGCAAAACCAATACCTACAGCAGGTTGTGGCCTGGAATAGGTAGAGACAGGCAGGGTCTAGAGGCTTTCTGGTTTTGCCAAGGGCTTTATGTGCATTGGTCAGTACATGAGCACCTGCATGAGAATGTGACGGATCCCCTTGAGCAAAGGCCTTTCCTGCTGGGGTTTGAAGGAAGGAATTCATGCATTGGAAAGATCAGGCTAGGAAAGAATTCCTCCTAGTCCATGATTCCACAGCATTATTTTCTCTTTGAATGTGTGGGTCATAGACAATGTTCCCATTTCTTATTCTATGGAAGTCAGAGAATATAATTATTAGGTGACAACATTTTGGGAAAGGCCATTTACTCTTGCACCTTTGGCACAGGCAGGCATGAATGATTCTTGGTGAGGTAGATCTCTGAGGGATTTTTCTTAGTGGAGAAGTTATTATTTCAACCTTTTATTGGCTCCCAGTTAACTCATCTGTCTTCATACAGCTGATCTAATTTCTCATTGCACTGGCAGGGTTAAGTAGTTATGATAGAGGATAATTGGAAACCTCACTGGCTTTGAAGGAAGTTGGTTCTTTTTTAAGGTTGGGTATTGGCAAAATTTGGAATTTGGGAAAACAACTCAAATTTTTGATAGTATGTTTATTCTGTGTTTAGATGCAATGCACTATTCTATGAACACAAACCAGACTAAATCAAATAACTTGACCTAACCCAACCGACCAACCAACCAACCAACCAACCACCTATGTGAAAACCATTTATTAAACACAAGGCATGGGGATGAGGGGGAGAAGGGGAGAAATGCCTTTATGATTCTTCCTTTTACATAAACTTTGGTGCAAGAGTCACATGTGGTGCACAATAAAATGCAGATTCTCAGGAACACCCTCCCCTTAGAAAGTCTGGCTTAGTAAGCCTAGGCTGCAGCCCCAGAATATGCTTTTCTAATAAGCATCCCAGGTGATTCTGATGCAGAATCATCATCACTTTGGACCACACTTTCAAAAGTTACAGGGAAAAATTACCAGGAATGTTTTTGCTGGGATGGCCTCCATCTCCAGCATTGTGATACAGATGCCCCTACTTATTTTTAGCTATTGGAATCTCTGGTTGGGGAAGGAATAAATGAAATTGGCAGAAATTGCCCATTTTCATTTCTGTTTAAATTCAAGTAGAGACTATTCTAGTTGAAAGATTTGAGGTTGTTTTGAGGACCAAATAAGCCAATCAAGTGTTAATAAAGAAGATCATCATCTTCTTATCAGTTATCAACCATTGATTAGAAGCCATCTCCTTAAGGCATCCCCTTCCTTAATATCAAACTATGGTCAGAGGACCTACTGGGCCATGTTTTTAATGAAACAAAATAGGAAAGATTAGAGTGCATGTTATATTCTAAGTGTTAAGTATTATTTTGTTGAATTTGTGTAGTTATGTGTGCATGTGCATGTGTGTGGGTACTGGTGTGTGGTGTAAATGTATTTTTTTTACTCTGGGTGTGGTAAAAAAAAATGGAAAGCAACTGCCCCACCCTGTATTGACTTTGGAGAGATATTCGAAGTTTCATTTCTGAGAATTGCTTGGATGCCTGAGTGACCACTGAGGTGGGTGCCTCAACTGGCAAGAACTCATAAAATTGATTTCCTCACCAGACTAGCAGTCCTGCAGCCCAGTCTTAATATGTCTAAATAAGGATGGAGTAGGGCAGGTGGAAGACATTGATGCCTGTAATAAGATTAAATTAGTGGGAGCTGGCAAGAAGGCACACTCTTTTTTGAAAGTGATAATGGAGAAATGAGGGAATATCAAATTAATAAAATTGGAGGAGGGCCCTGATTGGAAAGAAGGATCCAGATGCAGGAAATCTGCGGTATGAAGGGAAGGCTTCATGGTAATGTAATCAGGGTATTGCTGATGTGTGGAGGAAGGCCCCTCTGGGAAGATGCCCTGTTGTATTAGGAGAGCACCTTGATAATGCATCTTGCTGATGACTGAACTGGAAAAAAAGAAACACCAAAGAAACCCAAACAAAAGCATGTTGTTTTGTTTTCTTTCTTTGTCCCAGAATTCAACTGATGAGCCTTCTGAGAAGGATGCTTTGCAGCCAGGCAGGAACCTGGTAGCTGCCGGCTATGCCCTGTACGGCAGTGCCACCATGTTGGTCCTGGCTATGGTGAATGGCGTCAACTGCTTCATGTTGGACCCGGTGAGAGACCTTATGGGAGGTTAGGTGCTTGGCTGGTGACTGTTTGCAGGGGTCTGTTGTTTGTGCGAGAAGAGGTATGCAGAGGTGGGAAATGAGGCCCACAGAGGGCCAGAGATGTTGAGATGGGCAAGGGTGTGAGGAAGATGGAAGAACCATGTGTATGTCATGAGAAGATTACTGAGGTGAGAAATAATATGTGTCTGGACCATAAAAGGGAGTCTTTGTCCCAAGATTAATTCTTTAGAACAGACATTATTCAACTGACTCACATGCCCACTGAGTTTAGGTGGGCCGAATAAATGAGGGAGGTGTGCTGGGGAAAGAAAGCCAGGGGCAATGGTGGGATGGGGGTAAGTCGGAGAGGTCTAGCAGTTGTTACTATTTGGGAATAGGGGCCCAGTTTTGCCAAAGCTCCTAATGTCTCAAGAAACACTGGATTAAAAAAATGCAATATTTCTAGATTTGTAAAACATAGGTGCTAGCCAACTAAAACACATTGATGGACCAGATGGGGCCCTGTAGATGGTCTCTTCGCCACCCACTACATCCATGACAAGCTTGTTTTGCAGACGTGAACAGCTGTCCCAACTGATGCTGTGGATTGTATTGTTTCTTCAGACATAGCTACCAGATCCATTTGATGTATGTGCAGGTGAATGCTCCGTGAACACTTGCAGTTTTGATAAGGCCTTGATAAACTCAAGGAAAAGAAAATAAAGAATGAAATGTGGATAAGTCCTCATTCTCTGTTATAAGGAAAAGCTGCTTAGTGGAGAGGAGCCCAAGGTGCTGTGAAATATATTCATTAACAGCTTGAATTTGTGGATAATTTCTTCCCCATGTCCATTAATTGGAGTTACTTCTTCAGGTAGATGACAGTTTCAATAGAGCAGATGAACCGGGGAAAGAAATCTCTTTCACTATTTGGCCCAACCTACAGTAGAATATAGAATTCAGTAGGTGGGCACATGCGTCAGGCATTTGACCCAGTGCTCCAAAGGGAAAAGAGTTGGGTTTATAAATACCTTCTAGTTTTAGACATGTCCTCCTATGCCAGTAATGAAACTTTATTTATTTGGTGCTTTTTGTTGATGCACCAAACCCAGGGTAAAAAAAAAAAGAGCTGGCTGGAATCTGCTGGGAGACAGGTGG
The DNA here is from genome assembly GCF_018345385.1 of Vulpes lagopus. Lineage (NCBI taxonomy): Eukaryota > Metazoa > Chordata > Mammalia > Carnivora > Canidae > Vulpes > Vulpes lagopus. The sequence continues at coordinate 129,348,074 of NC_054825.1, forward strand.
CTCCTGGTGAGGTCCTGGGCTTTGTGTGTGTGGCAGTTCATATAAACGAGAAGGTAGGCTGCCTTGGCCCTCTGCACTCTTGCACTATTGGACTTTGCCTCCTTGGAGGAACCGGTGCTTAATAAATAAACAAGGGCAGAAGAAACGGCACAAGATGCAGCCTTCCAATGAGGCGACCTAAGGGGAAAATAGTGGCAGAACCAGAGCAAAGTTTGCCCTGACCTTAGTGTGCAGTTTCTGGAACCACTGAGGTTTGCAAATGTACTGCTCTGCCAGAGATTTACTGCTTCCCCAGACAGTCTTCCAGTGACTTCTCTGTTACCTTTGAGTTGGTGGACGTGTAGAAAAAATAAAATCTCTTCTTGTTTCCAGGTCTTAGACCCGTGTCCCCAGGAGTTAGTTTCTGTGTATTTGATAGGCTTTCACCTCCCTGAGCTAATGGCCCACCAGTGTTCAGAAGAACAGTGCAGGCCTGCTGTGATACTCTCCTGCTGGGGACACCATCTCATTAACCTACAGCTCACCCCTGCCTGCGGGCTGAACCTTGGACCCCCTCAGCGCTTTCTTTTCATTTTGGCTGATGATTTCTGCTAAAAAGACTGAGACAGCTCTATGTGCATCTCCAGCTGGCTTTACCTTTCAGAAGGCTTTCAGTTTCTTGTCTGTACTTGGAGGAGACTCCTCCTTCATGTCTGGGATGTTCTGGCCAGGTACCAGGGCAGGGCGTCGGGGAAGCGTGGCTTTGTGAGCTCTGCAGCACCCATTGTGTGGTGGCTTGGTTTTCAAGACCTCGTTTGTAAAAATATTTATTTATTTAGTTAGTTTTCTGATTTTTAAAGGATGTTTCTACAGAATTGTGGTCCAAATTTTTGGAAATAAAAAAAAAACATAAAAGATAAAGAGAAGAACCACTCACATGAAACCTTCCAATAAGCATGGTTAATTCTAGTGTCTTTTTCTCCTTTCCCATCTGCATCCTCCTTCCTGCTCTCCTAGTCCTCCTTCCATCCCTCCCTGTCTTCTTTCCTTTCTAGGGCAAACACACTCCCTACCTGCAGGAGCCACTCTCTGCGATGGGGGTAGATGGCTGTACTGCCTCTTTTCTTCTTATGTCTTGCCTCCATGGAGCAGCCCCCTCCCCGCAAGGGCAGAGCTTCAATCACCCTCTTCTCAGGACACTAGGACCCCCAAACTATCCTCTGTTCACAGCAATAGGAGTGAGGTGACGCTTCCTCTCCGGATTCCAGTCTCCCCTAAAGCACATTGGCCCTAAGGGCATCGACTCAACACTGAGACTTGCTGGACTTAGTGGCAGCAGTTCTGAGAAATGTTGTCCAGATCAGCAAGCAAAGGCACTTGATGTCGTAAATGCTGTCGGTCAGGACTCAGCATTCTCTTCTTTTCTGTGGCAGCGCACAAAAAGGGAGCGCCAGGGCAGAAGTGGAAGCTGAGAGCGCACTGAGCATGCCTTGGGACTTGGTGCCCACCTCTCCTGTACCCCACCTCCTGGCTGCGCCAACAGATTTTCTTGGAGAGGCAAAGTTGTATATTGCTTTGAATACACATTTCCCTTCCCCCACCCCCTGGGGACACTGCTATTTATTTTTTGTTATTTTGCGTTATTATTATTATTACTTTTTCATCATGATAAGTGTGCTCTTTGATCCCCATTGCACCCCCCCCCCCCAAACCAGCAGCTCATCCTCTATACCTGAGACTCTGGTCCTTGGTCACTCTGTCTCTCTTTTTCCTTTGCGTGTTTGCTTCTTAAACTCCACATATGCATGTACTCACAATTCTTATTCTCCGTCAGGTTTTGCTGCTGTTTTGTGCATTTCTGCCCTCTCTACTTTTGTATGGTTTCTTCCTTGTTTCGCTGAAACCATTTGAAAGCCAAGCGCCTCGCCTGGCTCCCCTGACAACCGGGGCGGCAACTCTTCTCTCCTGTTTCCTTTCCACCCGCTGACTCTCCGGTGCTCCCGTGGTCCCGTTCACCAGTCCCGGAGGGGCAGGCGGGGGACACAGTGTCCCAGGGTCCTCACACAGGCCTGGGGGACGCGGCTCACGCTCTCTCCCCCTCCTTCCTGTCTCCCCAGGCCATTGGAGAGTTCATTTTGGTGGACAGGGATGTGAAAATCAAGAAAAAAGGGAACATCTACAGCCTCAACGAGGGCTATGCCAGGGAGTTCGAGCCCGCCGTCACCGAGTACATCCAGAGGAAGAAGTTCCCCCCGGTGAGTGAGGGCCTGGCCAGGGCCCCCAGTGACACACCCATATGTTGGTTCATGCCTCACCCTGGAGGCTCCAGGCGGGGGTGGCAGGGGCTGGGATTCCACAGAGCGCTGACCCCATGCGGAAGGTCCCATCTGTACTGGCAACTGGGACTCCTGCGCTCAGATGTCAAAGTCCCAGGGCCGTGTCAGCCTCTGCTACTGTCTCTTGGCAGAAGAAAATCCGGATGATCAAGTCAGCCAGATGAATGAGTTCATGGGCAGTAAAACGTTTCCCTTCTGTGGTCCCTGATGTCAGGGGCACGGAGCGTGGTCCTCTTACCTGGGTGCCTGCTCGGGGTGGCTGCTGGGTTGCTGGCAGCCATCTCAAGGCTAAGAGTGTCCTTCCTGGTACCCTTCTGAAGAGGTTACAAATCATCAAATACAAGATGAAATGGTTCTATGTAGGAATATCCAATATTGTCATCTCTTACCTCAACGCCATTGAAAGCTGTTGTGTTATAAGGAGGAAGCCCAGATATTGTTAGTATGACATTCAGGGCCACAGAGCTGGCCCCAGGGTCTCTTTCCAGCTTTATTATCTCTCCTTCCACCCTACCCTACATTCCCCTCCCACCCCCTGAACCCTGCACACATGCTGTGTACCAGGTTCCTCCCTGGGCTTCAGGGAACCAGCATCTGCTTCTCTGGGATGCTGGGCTTTGCTTGGACAGTCCCCACCCTACACTGCCCGCCCCCGCCCCCCCCCAGCCCCATCTCCCTTGCCCAGCTCCTTGGCTTGGCAAAATCCTTCTCAGCCTGCAAGGTCCTGCTAAAAGGTATTATTCTGTGATTCCTGTCCCAGCCCCATAGCCAAAATCAACCACACCCTCCTCGGGGCTTCTGCAGGTCATTTGATCCTATTATAAGATGTGTAAGAAGCTGACTTTTCTGCTCCTGGGAGACAGGATTTTCATCAGGTTTCCTAGCCACATCCCCAAACACACCCCTTGTAGGTGCTCATTAAATGATTGTTGAACTGGATGAGTATAGAGGGCAACCATGATTACTGTTGGTCTTTCCCTTGCAGGATAACACAGCCCCTTATGGGGCCAGGTACGTGGGCTCCATGGTGGCTGATGTCCACCGCACCCTGGTCTATGGAGGAATCTTCCTGTACCCAGCGAACAAGAAGAGCCCCAAGGGAAAGGTAAACGAATCTCCTGAACAGTAGTTGAAAATTAGTGGATTCCATTTGGAGCCCAAAGGATTTGATTTAGGAAGAAAGAGAGATTATAGCAGCCTTATATTATATAATATAATTAATATAACATATTAATTATATTGCTGCTACACTCTGTGGTAGGAGGCTGGGGATGTCTGTGGCATATTCTTTCCTAGATTGAAGGATGTCCTACTTAAAGCCAGGTGATATTGACTTAAAATGGTTTCTTGAGAGCCCTCCCATTGCTAAAGATAAGTAATAGTGTTATGGTCAGGACGGGTGCTTCCAGTGGGTGTCTGGTTTGGCCTGGGCAAAATGAAGGCCATTCATAATGTGAAATGAAACAGTTCAGCTTCATTACCAAGGTAGAAAATCAAATATGTATCCTATAGAGGTTTCCTTTGATTGCTTTCAAAAGGCATAACGTAGAAATAACTAATGAACTGATGTTGGCTGCTTGGAAAATGGTACTTTCCCAGAGAAGGAAAGAGTCTCTGGGGAAACCTAGAACTTTCAGGTAACTATTACCATCGACTGTACTGCTCTAATGCCCGCACTGCCCTGAAGCCATGGGGTGGGGGTGGGCTGTGCTGCTTACACTGGCTAAGGGACAGCCTACCTTTCTTCTACATGGTGACAGTGTGTTTCCTTCCCAAATATTGTCCCTTTACTTTCCCCAATAGACAGATTGTCTTAAAAATTTTTTTTTTCAAATATGAGAGAAGGAATGGGAGCAATAATCTCCTTAAGATAGTTAGAAATGTGTATGTTCCAGATATGTTCAGATTTCTGTTTACAGCCGTTGGTGTCAGTTCACTGAAGACATTCTTATTTGCTTAAAACACCACTCTTGTCATCGCCACCTCTGGCATCCCAACCTGTGTGATTCACCTATTTTATAGCACTTTTCTTTAATGTCTCCAAAAATTGTTTCTTAATGCGAATATTGAGGTTCCTCCTTTTTTTTTTCTCCAATTTTGCAAATCTGGCCATGATACCTGTATGGAAATAGAGTCAGGAAACACCTGCAACAAGCTGTCTGCTCAATAGGCAGACTGCATGAAAATGCATACAATAAAAAAGTTAATATTTAAAAGTAAATGCCAAGATGTATAACATACTAAATCCCAACCCTGAAGCCTTCAGAGAATTGTAAAAGGAATGTGTACAGGGTTGCAAACAATATTATACTGTTTGGAGGAGCCAGTCTGCTTTCCAGATGTCTGCAGCCAGACACCACTATGGACGTTTAATGCTTTTAGAATAGGCAAAGCTCAATCCAAAATACACAGAGTCACTCATTAGGTCCAGTTTCTGTGCTATAAAGAGAAAGGGACCATCAGTTCTGCCAAAATATCATTCAGTCCTGAGTCCAGGTGGTCTGTCTCACATTTGCATCAGGCAATCTGTTGCTGGCTCTGGCTTGATGAATGGCTTAATTTAACCAAATGGTTAAATGGTTAAATTAACCAATAGGTCTGAGAGGCAGCCTTGGGGGTGAGGACTACTACAACCTCATGGAAGGAAAGATGGAGCATCGGTGACCTTGGAAACTGCCACCAGCTCTGTATTAGTTTGCTAGAGAACGCATCCCTTATCTGTGTAATATTTTCTGGTGTGGGTGAGCTGCTCTTGGCTCTTTTTTTCCAGTTGAGACTCCTATATGAATGTAACCCAATGGCCTACATCATGGAGAAGGCAGGAGGATTGGCTACCACTGGAAAGGAAGCCATCCTAGACATCGTTCCCACTGACATCCACCAGAGGGCACCAGTGATCTTGGGGTCGCCTGAAGATGTGAAGGAGTTCCTGGACATCTATAAGAAGCATGCTGCCAAATGAGGAACTGGCCTTGCCCGCACCAAAAAGAATTACCATTTATCTGGACCTTTTATCTCATAGGGTGCTACCTCTTTCTGACTGTGCATCACACATTCCCTGACAGCAGAAATAAAAAACATGGATAATTTCACCATCAAATATCTGTGTAGTGTCTGGTGCTGTCTTGCTATCTCAGTAATGCCACTGAGGGCATATTTTGAGTGGATGGGGGAGAAATAAACATATTCTTTCTTTTTCTAAAAAAAAAAGTCTTCCTTGCTTTGTGTGAAATAATAGTAGTAGTAATAATAACAGTGAATGCCTATTCCATTAGAGAATTCATTTAGTTTTCACAACCACCTTATGAATTAGATACTCTACATAAATAATGCCTTTCACAGATGACAGAATAGTGAACAGAGAGGTGAAGTCATCAAGGTCTCCAGCCAATGAGCAGTGCTGGGATACGAACCCAGGTAGTCTGGCCAGTAATCAGAGTTAACATGCTTGTCTTGCAGGTTGTCCGTTCTGGTATGAGTGCACAGAACTAACCTGAGCAGAGCTGTTTACGCTTCCTGGGCTCTGGACAGGTGAAAAGTTAGGGGCTATTCATCTATGACCTGTTGGCCTTGCATATGTAGATGTGACCCTCTGAGTCACAAATGAAGGCTTATGTTACTACTTGCTGGTGACTTTTCTTTTCTTTTTTTTAAGATTTTATTTATTTATTCATGAGAGACATAGAGAGAGGCAGGGACACAGACAGATGGAGAAGCAGGCTCCCCATGTGGAGACTTGATCCTGGGACTCCAGGGTCATGCCCTGAGTTGAAGGCAGAGGCTCAACCCCTGAGCCACCCAGGCATCCTCACTGGTGACTTTTCTATAAAAACAAAACATCCTGTTGAACAACAAGGCCTAATAATCCCTAATGTCTGATTACAATAAGGAAAAAGATTCATCATAAAAACAAGGCTTAAGGAAATACAATTTGTTGCAAGCAGTATATGTCTCACTAGGCTCTCTATATAAGCAATTTCTTCCTTAGCTGACCCTGGGCTAGAATTCCAACATAGCAAGTTACATGTTAAGAAACATCTGTGTGGGACACCTGGGTGGCTCAGCAGTTTGGCGCCTGCCTTCAGCCCAGGGCGTGATCCTGGAGACCCTGGATCGAGTCCCACGTCAGGCTCCCCACATGGAGACTGCTTCTCTCTCTGCCTGTGTCTCTGCCTCTCTCTGTGTGTCTCTTATGAATAAGTAAAATCTTAAAAAAAAAAAAAAAAAAAAGAAACATCTGTGAACTTTCTTGAAATCTAGTTTTAAGCAAAATATGATAATACAGAATAAATATGTTGCTATACAGATATATAATATAAATTAATATATTAAATATATTAACTCAAATATGTTCAACATATTCATTAAAATATAAATTTTATTAATAATAAAAACATTATGATAAATATTAAATATTCAGGTATGTTTGATGTATTAATATGTTAAAATATAGATATATAATAAATATATCTATATTTACTTGTGAGCTTAAAATGTGTAAATCCTGTTCCTTTCCCTCCAAACAATCCCTGCTACTTTTGTGTTTTCCAACAGGGAACTTAGTTTGATCTCAAGCATTGGATCTGCTTTTGTCACTGACCAGACGCAGAGCCAGTATTTTTCCCACTCCAGCTGTGACTGTGCCTCTCAGGAAAAGTCTCCTGAACTCACAAAACACCTTTTGATTTTTAACTTCTTGTAGCTTAGTCCTTGTAGCTCCTGGCTCTCAAAGCCCTGAGGGAGATGTGGCGATCTGGGGGCCATTTTATTAAGACAGCTGGATGGGAAATAATATTCCTCTACCTGGTGCCATGATAAAACAAGCAAAATCACAGAAAGATACCTTTACTTTACTTTTGTTTGTATGTTCTGTGTGGTGTCTCTTAATAAGGCCACTGGTTATTTAACTAAGAGTTTTCAACTAATACTTACTTGTGTTCTGCTGTGGATGTATCCAGTCTTTCTCTTTTTCTTTGAGAAAGGAAGACAGTCACAGACTTAGAGAATCAGCAGCATGAACAGTGATTCTCCTCTGATGATTCATGGAATTTTGAAGTTGGTTTTGACCTTGGAAATCCTGAGATGTCCATGAGGAAGAGGACAAGGATGAAAGGATGGTGTTCACTGAGCACTATGTAGAGACTTGGCAAAAACTCAGGTGTGTTGCTTCTCAGGCTCCACTTGTCATGCTGTCCCTAAAACAGGAGCTCCCTCCTACTCCTAATCAAAACACATAATGTTCTCTTTGCAAAGGAAAACACCCCCTTAAACCAGTCAAATATTTGGCTGCTGGGATTTTCTATTAGATTCCTCAGTAACAGCATTAGTAGGATTTGTAAAGAGGTCCCCATGCCTCCGTGCCACCTACAGCTCTGACGGTAGTTCCTATAGATTCCATAGCTATACTCCTTATGTTCCAAGTTAAAAATCATGCCTGTACTTAAGCTAACTTCTAAATATTTTAAAGTATATCAGTAGAGGAATTTCTCCACAATGGCATACTTGCTGTTTTGTGTCTTTTACCAAAAGCTAAATCCAGTTTGACTTGAAGCACCCATCTGTCCTGGCTTTGCCACCATGCTATGCCACTGGGCATTTGATGGGAGACCCTGTAACCAGGAAGAGGGTAGAAACTCCAGATGAACATCATTGGTTCTTAAAGTTCTCAGAGTGACTGTGGTCCCTGGTCCCCAGCTTCAGAATTGGAAATAATTCCAGGATGACTATAGTGGCCACCCCCCACCCCCCAATGACATATCCACATCCAAATCCCTGGAGCCTGTGAACCTGACCTTATTTAGAAAGAGAATCTTTGCAGATTTAATTAAATTAAGGAATAAAAAATTTATTTATTTGTCAGAGAGAGAGAGAGAGAGAGAGAACGAGTAGAGGGGTAGAGGTAGAGGGAGAAACAGGCTCCCTGCTCAGCCTGTTTCAATGCAGGGCTTGATCTCAGGAACCTGAGATCATAACCTGAGCCAAAGGCAGATGTGCATTGAAAATATGGAAGCAGAGACTAGACTGATGTGTTCACAAGGCAAAGAAACCAAGGAATGCCAACAGCTACCAGAAGCAAGGAAGGATTCATCCCTATAGCCTCAGAGGGAGCACCCAACAAAATGAAATACTTGCATATAAATCTAACAAATTATGTATAAGGTTTACAAAACTCTGATGCATGCAATCAAAGAAGAACTAAATTAATGGAGAGTTATTCTATGCTCATGGATAGGAAGACTCAATATTGTCAAGATGTCAGTTCTTCCCAACTTGATTTATAGATTCAGTGCCATCCCAACCAAAATTCCAGCAAGTTATTTTATGAATATTGACCAACTAATTCTAAAGTTTATGTGGATAGGCAAAAGACCCAGAATAGCCAACACAACACTGAAGGAGAAGAATAAAATTGGAGGACTGATGCTACCCAACTTCAGGACTTACTATAAATCTACAGTAATTAAGGGGTACCTGAGTGGCTTAGTCAGTTGGGCTCATTGATTACAGCTTGGGTCATGGTCTTGGGGTTGTGGGATCAAGCCTCACATCAGGCTCCATGCTCAGTGCGGAGTCTGTTTCTCTCTCTCCCTCTGCTCCTCTTCCCACTCATGCTTACTCTCTCTCTCTCTCAAATAAATAAATAAATAAATAAATAAATAAATAAATAAATATTTTTTAAAATCTAGAGTAACTAAGATAGTGTGTTATTGATGAAAGAACAGGCAAATAGATCAATGGAACAGGATAGAGAGCCCAGAAACAGACCCTCATAAATATAGTCAACTGAGTTTTGACAAAGGAGCAAGGGGAATACAATGCAGCAAAGATAGTCTCTTGAACAAATGGTGCTGGGACAACCAGACATGCACATGCACAAAAATGAATCTAGACACAGACCTTATACCCCTTACAAAAATTAGCTCAAAATGAATCAGGTGGCACGGTGGCTGAGTGTCTGCCTTTGGCTCAGGTCATGGTCCTGGGATTGAGTCCCACATCGGGCTCCCTACAGGGAGCCTGCTTCTCTCTCTGCCTATGTCTCTGCCTCTCTCTCTGTGATGTTCATGAATAAATAAATAAAATCTTTTAAAAAATGAATCATAGGCTTAAATATAAAATGTCAAACTCCTAGAAGATAATATAGGTGAAAAACCTAGATGAGCTTGGGTATGACAAGGACTTTTAGATATGACACCAAAGACATGATCCATGAAAGAAGTAACTGATAAGCTGGACTTCATTAAGATGAAAAACTTCCGTTCTGAGAAAGGCACTGTCAAGAGGATGAGAAGACAGGCCATAGTCTGGAAGAAAATATTTGTAAAAGACACATCTGATAAAGGACTGTTACCCAAAATATACAAATAATTCTTAAAAACTCAACAATAAGAAAACAACTGATAAAAAAGAAAACAACTCCTTAACAGACACCTCACCAAGGAAGATACACAGATGGCAAATAAGCATATGAAAAGATGCTCCACATCATATGCCATCAAGGAAATGCAAATTAAAGCAACACCCCTACACACTTTTTAGAATAGCCAAAATCCGGAACACTGACTACACCAAATGCTGATGAGGATGTGAAGCAACAGGGCCTCTCATTCAATGCTGGTGGGAGTGCCAAGTGATCTAGCTACTCTGAAAGACAGCTTGGCAGTTTTCTTATAAAACTAAACACACTCACCATGTGATCCAGCAATCACAGGACTTGATACTTACCCAAAGTTGCTGAAAACTTACATCATACAATAATTTGCACAAAGTCATTTATAGTAGCTTTATTCATAACTGCAAAAACTTGGAAGCAACCAAGATGCCCTTTAGTGGGTGAATGGATATATAAACTGTGGTCCATGTAGACAATGGAATATTATTCAGTGCTTAAAAGAAATGAACTATCAAGCCATGAAAAGACATGGGAGAAACTTAGATGCATATTTCTAAGAGAAAGAAGCCAAAATGAAAAGGCTACATGATGTATGATTCTAACTCTATGACATTCTAGAAAAAGCAAAACAATGGAGACGGTAAATAGATCAGTGGTTGGCAGGGGCTGTGGGGGCAGAAAGAGAGATGGACAGGAAGAGTACAGAGGATTTCTGGGGGCAGTAAGAAAACTTTGTATGCTATCATGATGATAGTTATTATATGTTTGTCTAAACCTATAGAATAAGCAACCCCCAAAGTGAACCCAAGGCAAACTATAGACTTTGGGTGATTATGATGAGTCAGTGTAAGGTCATTCTTTTTAAAAAATATATCACTTTCGTGAGTGATGTTGGCAGCAGGGGAGGCTGTGTATGTGTGGGTGCAGGGGGGAATAGGGAATCTCCACACTTCCTCTCAATTGTATGTAAGCCTATACTGCTCTAAAAAATTATTATTAAAAAAGTACTATTACTATTATTTTTTAATGCACAGCAAGATGAGAATAAAAGTAAAAAGCACAGTGGTTACAACCAAATTAAAACATAGGTTGATACAAATCAAAACCACAATGAGATACCACCTCACACCAGTGAGAATGGGGAAAATTAACAAGGCAGGAAACAACAAATGTTGGAGAGGATGTGGAGAAAGGAGAACCCTCTTGCACTGTTGGTGGGAATGTGAACTGGTGCAGCCACTCTGGAAAACTGTGTGGAGGTTCCTCAAAGAGTTAAAAATAGACCTGCCCTACGACCCAGCAATTGCACTGTTGGGGATTTACCCCAAAGATTCAGATGCAATGAAACGTTGGGACACCTGCACCCCGATGTTTCTAGCAGCAATGTCCCCAATAGCCAAACTGTGGAAGGAGCCTCTGTGTCCATCGACAGATGAATGGATAAAGAAGATGTGGTTTATGTATACAATGGAATATGACTCAGCCATTAGAAACGACAAATACCCACCATTTGCTTCGACGTGGATGGAACTGGAGGGTATTATGCTGAGTGCAGTAAGTCAATCGGAGAAGGACAAACATTATATGATCTCATTCATTGGGGAATATAAATAATAGTGAAAGGGAATAGAAGGGAAAGGAGAAGAAATGGGTAGGAAATATCAGTGAGGGAGACAGAACATGAAGACTCCTAACTCTGGGAAACGAACTAGGGGTGGTGGAGAGGGAGGAGGGCGGGGGTGGGGGTGAATGGGTGACGGGCACTGAGGGGGGCACTAGACGGGATGAGCACTGGGTGTTATTCTGTATGTTGGCAAATTGCACACCAATAAAAAATAAATTTATAAAAACAAAACAAAACAAAAAAACAAAACAAAAAGAAACATAGGTTGAGGGGCACCTGGGTGGCTCAGTGGTTGAGGATCTGCCTTTGGTTCAGGTCCTGATCCCGGGGTCCTGGGATCAAGTCTCGCATTGGGCTCCCCACGGAGAGCCTACTTCTTCTTCTGCCTATGTCTTTGCCTCTCTCTGTATCTCTCATGAATAAGTAAAATCTTAATAAAAAGGGGCAGCCCGGGTGGCTCAGCAGTTTAGCGCCACCTTCGGCCCAGGGCGGGGATTGAGTCCTACTTCGGGCTCCCTGCATCCTACATGGAGCCTGCTTTTCCCTCTGCCTGTCTCTGCCTCTCTCTCTCTCTCTCTCTGTCTCTCATGAATAAATAGATAAAATCTTAAAAAAAAAATAGGTCGAACATGGGCCAGTTCCACTGTTAAGTCCCAGCTTAACAAAGTTAAACTTTGTTTTTCCACTTGAAGAATGTATACAGCACTTTTCTATATATTTTTCATGCATTGAAACTGGACTTGGTATAACCATATTACAGGAAAGCAGAAATTGGATTGGAGTTTCCTGTCTTTGTTTTCTGTAATTCTACAAAGTTGAAGCTTAAGCTTATTTCATTGGTACAGAGGAAAAGTGGGTTGATTCACAAGGAATCAGATTCCCCATGTGGAGCAGCTTCCAGTGGCCTTCCATGTTGTGTGCTCAGGTACATAGTAAACACTGCAGTACTATGGGGCTAATGTGTAGATATTTGTAAACATTTTGCCACAATTGCATATTTTTTGCATTTTTGCCTGATGGCATTGTTTTTTATGATAAAACCTTTTCTGATTGAAAACTTAAAAAAAAAACCCATATGCTGGGATCACATGAGAGAGCGTATATAAACCATCTTAGTAGAGTTGTGCTAACAAAGAATCATCCGTTCATTGATACTCTAGAGTCACATTCTAGATCCTTGTCTTTGTCTTCAGATCCCGATGCAAGAGCAGGGTTGCCTCAACTATCAAGAGGGTCTGCTTGTCCTTATTCACATAGATTGGGGTCTGTCAGCATCTTCCTCCAAGCAGAGCAAGGCCATGGGCAGCTTTTGGGATCACCAGTGTATCAGTAGCACTGAAATACATGTAGACTAGATACTGCTCTTTCTTTCCCCGGGTTTCCACCATGGCGGCTCTGTTTCCACTCTGTTGTATGCCCTAAAAGAACTTTGGCATTTGCTGAAAGGTCATCGGTTGCAATTTTAGATCATTGGGTAACTCGAACTTCTAACATTTAAGTGTAGCTGCGAAGGGGTATGATTGCTGTCAGCATGGGCCAGATGGTGGCAGAAATAGCAGACCCTCCCCTGTTCCCTTTATGGATGAGTCATTGACCACTTATAAATAACACTAGCCAACACCTCTTCCTCCCTGTCTTCAAATTCTCCAGCCTTCTGCTTATTCTTAACATCTGCAGTGCACCAAGCACAGAGCTTCTCCAAGTAGTTGCACTGAAGCACTGGTGGGTTGGTTTCACTTCCAATCTCTTGTTAACAGATACTTTTTATAAAACATAATATAAGAATTACAGGAAAGGCCAATGAAGAGAGTTATTGTTTAAGCAGAATTTCAATTGGGGGAGATGAAACAGTTCTGGAGATGGATGGTGATGAGGGATGCACAACACTGTGAGTGTATTTGATGCCACTGCACTGCATGCTTAAAATGGTAAAATAAACAAAAAAACAAACCTGGAAAAATGAAAATAAATAACAATTTACAAATAAAAACAATAACAAATAAAAAACAATTACATGCAAAATGTGAGCCCTGATTGTTTAGTGTTAGGTTATAATTTCATTTAAATTTAAATCATATTTGACTGCTAGATTTAAATCACATTTTAATATAGTCAGAGCAAACATAACATAGGAAAATTGCTATAGAAATTTCTAAATACCTTCAATTTTACTCCTGGTAAAATTGGTACTGTGTGCAGACTGTCCATGGTCCATTTTATATTTTGTCCTACAGTAAAATGAATTTTTAAAAAATGTACAGTTATTCGAGTTTAACACACATACAGATTCAAATTGCCATCACTAAAATTAGGATATGGAACAGTTCTATTGGGTACAAAATCCCTCCCTTGTCCTAACCCTGCTCATACCCTCAGGCCCTGGTAACCTTGGAATTGTTTTTATATTATATTTATTAATTTTATCTTTTCAAAATATAAACAGAATAATACCTATATAGTCTTTGAGACTGGGATCTTTCACTTAGTTTAATGCCTTTGAGATTTGTCCCAGGGCTGTATGTAACAAGTTTGTTCCTTTTTATTGCTGTATACTATTCCATTTTATGGATCTACTTCAGTTGGTTTATCCATTCACTGAAGAGCAGATGGGTTTGCAGTCTCTGACATTATCAATAGAGCTACTATAAATATTTATAAATGGGTATTTGTGTGAATAGCCACAATCATTTCTCTAGGCAAGATGTGAAGGCCCTCATTCCACACCACCATGTAGAAAATCCTTTGATGTCAATGTTATATTTCAAAGGAAACCTAGGAACTAATAACCAAGACACTCTCTTGGCCCAGGACATCCAACCACTGCTCTTCCTGTAATTATGTCAGGAAAATCATTGTTGATCTCTCGTTTGAAAAACAAAACAGGGCTGTCCCGGTGGCTCAGCGGTTTAGCAGGGCTGTCCCGGTGGCTCAGCGGTTTAGCACCGCCTTCAGCCAAGGGCATGATCCTGGAGACCTGGGATCGAGTCCCATGTCGGGCTCCCTTCTGCCTGTATTTCTGACTCTCTCTCTCTGTGTCTCTCATGAATAAATAAATAAAATCTTAAAAAAGTATATTATAAAAAAAAGAAAAACGAAACAGATTAACTTTGTTAATGGCAGTAGGACATAGCAAGATCAAAGATATTCCCTTCTATAGTTCTTACAATTCCCTGAAGCTCTCAGTAAAGAAAGAGAGCTTTCTGGTTTAGATCCTGGAGATGTCAAAATTAGAATAATCTGACAGGGCAGTTCCCCTCGTACAGCTGTATCTTACTGAAGGCCTCATACAAACATGTGCACAAAGATACAGAAACTTGTTGAAGCATTGTTTCAAGAGTGAGCATTTCCAAAATAATCTAACAGTCCACACACTGCAATGCAGTGTATCTCTGTACCGACATGGATGTATATTTCTAAGATATTTTGCTATGGTAGCCACGTTAGGTTGGTTGGTCCATGGAATACCAGTGCCCAACCCTTGTAGCAAGGGGTCACCACAGCTCAGAAATCTGGCCAAAGCTATGTAGGTAGAAGTCCACTGGTGTGTGTATGTGTGTGTGTGTGTGTGTGTGTGTGTGTGTGTCTGGGGGGGCTGAGTTTTGGGGAAACATTTCTTTTCTAAAAAAGGGAACTGATGTGATTGGTAGATTGGAACACCTTTCTCCACTCTTTGGGTCTTCAATGTGGGTTAGATGTTCAGAATGGTGGTTGCCATTTTGTGCTCTTGAGATGTCTTACCTTGGAGGCAGAAGCCAGATGACCAAGGATAACAGAAGAAGTAGAAGCGCCCCTAGTGGAACCCTTGAATAGCTAAGTAAATGCCAGCAGCTACCTCCTAGTGAACTGAAGAGAAAATATGAGAAAAATACCCCCCCCACACACATATCTAAATCATCTGAGTTTTCTCTTACTTGCAGCTAAACGCATTCTGATTGAAACAATTGTCAAAAGAAAAAAACATTGCAGAGCAATGTGTATATTCTTCTATTTTGCAAAATGTGCACGTAATCGTTATATATACATCTAAAATAGTTATATATCCCTCTAAAAATTATAACAATAGTTATATATACATCTAAACTCCATGTACACGCAATACACATGCATCTAAAATAGTTATGTATTTATCTATAATAGCTAACAGACACTAAGTACATACTATGTGCCAGGTTCATCTTACTGCTTTTAATCCAGACAACCATTCTATCAGGTAGATGTTTTACTGCTGTTCCCATTTACAAGAGAAGAAATTGAGGCTTCAGGAACTTTCCCAGGAAAACTAGCAGATAACTAGCTTGGGACTCAGTGCCAGGTCTGTGTAGCCCTAGAGAAAGTTCTTGATCTACCCTATGCAGGTCCCCAGCAGTGCCTATTGCCAACACAGACTCTCAGCAGCTCAGCTAGTTCTAGAGAGTAGGTTGGGGGCTGGGCTGGTGGTAAGGACTCTCATGTTTCTTTATGTTCTTCTCTAGTGTTTCCGTTCAGTAAGCAGGTGGTATTTTTGAATTCAAAGCACAAATCTACAGGCATTGATAAAACAACCCTGATGTGAAGCACCATGCTAGGAAGTAATTTTCTTCTTCTAGTTTTGATATCTATTATAGATACCCAGTCAGTCATACGTGCTTTTTGGAAATAAAAAGCACCCTTTCCAAATGCTTATAAAAGACCGCAGGCTAAGAGGTCCCAGGATTGCCATTATTTTATTAGGTGACCTATACCCCAGATAAGATATCTGCCAGTGTGCCACTGGGGAATTAGGTTCTGCAGGAGATACATGTAAAGCCTTCCAAGTCCTTGAATGAGACGGTTTTGTGGATCATTGTTTTTAGTGGCTGGATTTCTTTTCTCCCACCACTTACTTAATAATTGCCTCCTAGGATCTTTAAAGAAAAAAGGTTCATCAAGAGAAAGCAGGTGTGTGTTTCTGGGCTGCCTGATTCTATTTACGGCTTGCTTGTGGTGCTTTGGCAGCCTTCAAAATCAGGCTCACCAGAGAGGTTTCCTTGAAGGCTTGCCCAGTTATCTGAATCACGTGGGTTGGGGCACCTTTTCCTTAAAGGTCCTGGCAGGGCTCGCAGACACCAGCTCAGACACCGAGGAGCCCCAGGCTGCAGAGATAAACAAGCCTCCCCGGGAGAAAAGAAGGATTTGAAGGTACCCGCCGCGATGTCGGACAGAAGCCCCTTCGAAACGGACATGCTCACCCTGACCCGCTACGTTATGGAGAAAGGGCGTCAGGCCAAAGGGACGGGGGAGCTCACACAACTGCTGAACTCCATGCTGACAGCCATCAAAGCCATCTCCTCGGCTGTGCGCAAGGCCGGCCTGGCCCACCTGTGAGTCTGGGGGAGCAGGTGCTCGGGCCCAGGGGGGCGTGAGCACAGCCGCGGGGGTCTGGGCCAGCTGGGTGGCAAAAGCCATTTGCCTCTGTGCCCTGGAGGGAAGGTGCTTTCAAAGTTTCTGACTTTGATAAAGGGGCTTTTGACTTGTTCAAGAAAGGAACAAAAATCCTTGGGAGACGTGATATGGAGAAAAAATAATACATGTTTTCTTTTTCCTTTTTTTTTATATGTAACTTTTCCAGTTGCAATGTATTATAATGATGATAAGCTTAGGGGCTCGTTGCATTAAAGACATAGATTGAATTATTGTGACTTGTCTCTTGTGGCACAAAGAAACAGCGAGGAAGACTTACTTCGCTTTATGCTCTTAGCAGATATGAGCCATTTTATTGCCATGAACTCTGTCAATGTGCTCAGGCTAGGAATCATTTACCAAATAACTTCCTGTCCTGGAGGTCCAGGCTTACTATGGAAAGGAGTTTTTGCTTTTAAAACAATTTTTAAATTTCTTCTCGGTGACTCTTTATCTTCTTCTCTAGTTGGTGTGCAGCAAGCTGGAAGTGTTCTGTGTCTCTAGGAAGAGGGAATGCAGAGCGTTCTTCTGCTTTGTTCTCTTCCATACTCTGTCTAGGCACAGAACAAGGCCACATTCATGCTACAGTTGCTGACTGTCACAGCTGCTGACCTTACAAAATAAGTCTGTTATTTTACCAGTAAAGACTAGTTTATTGGAGAATAATAGAGAATTGCAATATGGGACAAGCAAGCTATGCCAAAAACCATAGGCTGGTCTAACAAAGGAAAAGAAGATTATTTATGGAGAAGGAAATTGGCAGGGGTTGTTTTGAACAAAAGTGAAAAGAAAGGGTTCAGGGCCATCATGGTTTTTTATTGGCTGAGTCGCTGGGGTAGTTAGTTACTTGTAGGAGATGCAATGTAGGTCTTCCCCTGTAGACGCCTGAAATTGATGATTTCCTGAAGGATTCTTCTTTTGGGGTCTGGACTTGACAACACTTCCTGCAATGACCTCCAGTGGCACAGTGTGAGGGCTCCCCCTCCTGGCTCAATTTTAGTAAGGTTTCCCTTTTTAAATTTTCACACAGCCCAGTGTCCGGTTTAGATCTGCAATAAAAAGAAGCTTTCTCTGGGGTTCCATTTTCTTTGTAGCAATTCCAATGAAGGTCCTCTCAAAAGTTGAAGGGACTTGTTATTATCATTCCTCCAAAATGAGGAAATAACAGAATCTAATGATTTAAAATATTAATTCTTAACAATTATGTTCTTTTAACAACAACACATAAATTTGATAGCATTCTGGGGTGCCTGGGTGGCTCAGTCGGTTAAGTGTCTGACTCTGATCTCAGCTCAGGTCTTGATCTCAGGGTCGTGAGTTCAAGCCTGGTGTTGGGCTCCACACCCAACACCAGGCTTACTTAAAATGGAGCCTACTTAAAATGGAGCATTATGATTGGCTTTCCTCACTCTGTTTATTGATGTAACTGTATTATCACCTCATTCAGTGTTAATGGCCAAGCTCTATGCTTAAGGACCTCCATGATGCGAGGTGCAGCCATCTGTCTCTGCCTGCTCCTACCAGGTCATGGGCTGTGCTGAATGACACTAAAAAGTGACTTTTCCTGTCCCCGGATATGGGCCATGCTATGCTTAAAGCCATTTTCTGGGCATCTCCAATGCTTGCTGACACTTCAGTATTATTCACCCACCTTCATATGCTCTTCCTCTGTTCAGGATGCAGTGGCTGCAGTAATAGGGTTGTACTAATCAGCCTCAGAACTCTAACTTTGTGACTATTGAGTGTCCAGATGAAGTGGACTCAGGAATTGGATAATAGGGTGTTCATCGAAGTTGGGGCTCTTCCTTCCATGTGATTGTCTACTCTTGCCAGGACTCAGTTTCCCACTTGTAAAATGGTGGGGAAGTTAACAGCCCCCAACTTCTAGGGGGGTTGTAAGGCTTAGTGAATCCCTGAGATGTAGATTTCAACAGTGCCAGATCCATAATAATACATGTTCAGTAGATGCTCATTTTTACACTGGTTCCAAGCCCAGATCTGGGGAAATTTGCCAGCTGTCTGGTCCATGCTGCCGATTGTCCACTAGGTGACAGGTGCAGCCCGTGAATCTATACGTCAGACTCCACCTTTCAGCTCCACCTTCAGCTCCCCCCCGGGCTGGGGGAGCCCCACGGCCTCCTCATTCAGATGACACCCTTCTCCTGGTCCCTCGGTAAGAAACACCAAAATGGCACTGTGAGAAGCCTATTGTCTGGAAAGTCCTTCTTCCTAACAAAATGCTGAGATTATTTTAACAGGACCCTGGAATTGCTTCACACCAGAAGGTGGGCTCTCTGTCCTGGAGCAACTCTGCTCATGAATATGGGACTTTCACAGACTCCCGCCCCTTTCCCATTCTGGGGGCCCTCAAGCCCCTCATTCTTTTGCTTCCTTTTTTTCTGGGAAAAAGCACAAACTCCATGGATGCAAAAGGGATCAGAAATTTTCAAGTTTTTTCTTCTTTTTTTGTCCGCTCATTGCTGTAGGAAGAAGGGACTGCTAGAATGCTTCTCCTGGAAACATCTTCATGGTTTTCTACTGTCAAAGTGGTAGGATATGCACTTAAAAATTGTCACTGAAGCTTTAATATTAGTTAAAATGGTACAAGATTATTGTCCTGCGGGATATAAAGCCCTCTTACCTCCATGACCTAACTCAAAGCAGTTGTCAGACAATTAGACCTCATTATGAATGAGCTCCCATTCTTTCTGGAAGGAGGGGTTTGATGGAGGTTAAGGTTAGCACCTGGAGGAAGGCCGTCAGTCAAGGAAGAGGGTGGGAATAGAGTTGTCCCCTGCTTAGGGTAGATCATTAGTCTCAATCCTGGGTGCCTGTTAGAACCACTTGAGGATTCCTTCGACAAATAAATGGCATTAAGAAAAGGAGAAGTAGGAAAATTACTTTCCTGCCATGCCTTCTTCACAATTCAGTGAACATGTATTGAGCATCTGCTACGTCCTTGGGCACTATGGAAACCAGGACAGAAGGCCGCCATTCTAGGATTCAGTGGGCAGATAATCCAGCAGGAAAGGTATTCCCATGAACAGATTGGGAAC
This sequence comes from Vulpes lagopus, assembly GCF_018345385.1. Taxonomy (NCBI): domain Eukaryota; kingdom Metazoa; phylum Chordata; class Mammalia; order Carnivora; family Canidae; genus Vulpes; species Vulpes lagopus. Next base: position 129,367,880 of record NC_054825.1, read on the forward strand.
TGCTGTGGAGGAGATGACTGGAGCGTGCCTGGTGTGTGGTGAGACCAGGGAAGCTTTCAGAAGGAATCAGGAAGAAGAGTTGGAAGAAGCTGATGGTTGGCTGACAGCATTCCTGTGGGAGGAACACCATGAGTGAGGGTGAGAAGGAGAGGAGCAGTTTTCTGGATGCTGGTGGCAACAGGACCTTTGTGACAGTTGAAATGAAAAAGGCTTGAGTGGGGTAAGAGCCATGCCACCCTTGGAGAGAAGAGTGTGGGGGTAGGGCAGCAAGCCCAGGGGTGCCAGTAAGGCAAGTGTGGTGGGGCCTTAAGCCCATGTAGGAATGCTGGGTGAGACCAGAGTGATCTGGCTGGCATGTGAGAAGGATCCTGCCCATGATCGTGGAAGGTGGGAGATCTTTGCAGACCGGTGTTCTAAAACATAAAGCTAGCTAGAGTTTTTCTTACCTTGCTCAAATGGTGGTGAAGAATGAAATCAGTTAAATCTGTCCCCAAGTTTCCTTCCTAAGTAATGCAAACATACCACAAGGCAATTTTTCATCCTGCCCACCAGGCCTAACCACTGGAGGGTCATCAACAAATACTTACAATTTCAGCCCCAGAAAGCCACAGGCCTTGACTCTTTGGGGTCAGGAATGCAGGCAATGTGTCTGACTTTATGAGCTAGCTCTTCCCTTCACTTCCCACTGCCAAATGCAGGTTTGTATTTTATTACGATTGAATCCTGGTTAGCATCATTGTGAGAAGAAGGGGACCTGACAATATCCCTGGGGTGTGAGGCAGCAAGGTTGAGAGTCACCGCTGGGGGACATGTTATACTTGGTCTGTACAATGTGGAGACTCTATGACTGTGAAGGGGGTGGTGGGATGCAATGGTAGTGTCTTAGCATTTGGACTTTGCTGGAGTAGGGATTCCTTCATTCAGACCTTCCTTTTCTTAGGTATGGAATTGCGGGAACTGTGAATGTGACCGGGGATGAGGTGAAGAAACTGGACGTGTTATCCAATGCCCTGGTCATCAACATGCTACAATCCTCCTACAGCACCTGTGTCCTGGTTTCGGAGGAGAATAAAGACGCCATCATCACACCCAAGGAGAAGAGAGTGAGTGTGGGGCACACACGCAGATCCCCTTTCACCAGTAGGTGGTACGACTGAGTTGGGAAGACGTTTTGGTTTTCTTGCTTTTCTGTAGTTTCTGAGATTTTCTTCTATTCCTTAACTTTTGTTTTCTTTTGGAAAAAAAATGGGTTGCATACTTCTTTAGTTAGAAGTCTTAGGCTGTCTAGTGAAAAAAAGTTCCATAATGAGGTGATTCATTTAAGAAATAAATCAAAGTAATTTACTGAAAATGCCTCAGCAGGTGGAGTTCATGGGTTTTCGCTTCATGTGCTCAGAACAAGTGCTGCATTTTTTTTTTTTTTTTGTGGCTTCAAAATCATCAAGTCCAATAAAAAGTAGAGTTCCTGGGGAGAGCAGGAACTGCTTCACTCCACTTCTATTCCCCATCTCACACTTCTCAAGGGGGCTCCGGTTTCAGCAGAGATTTCTTCATGCCTGACAAGCTGTTAAACTCATGTAAGAAAGAAATCATAAAGATTGTGTCCTCTTGCCTTCATACACTGGCAAACTTGCTCATACATTGGCAGGGCATGACCAGGGAGGGTCTGTAGTCATTCTGGTTTCATAAACAATTCATTAAAGACAGGTTTGCTGGTGGCCAAAAATTCAATCCATGTTCAGCTGTGATACAAAAGAAATACTGAGACTGGTCCTTGTTTTATACATTGGATGTTGAAGACCATTTCTTCATAATTAGCTGAGTGTATGGAAGAGGTAAAGCCAAATTTATTAAACACCTGTTGTAAACCACGGACTGTGCAAAGTACTTTACTCTCATCTCCTACAATTTAAACTAGATTACACTGATTATTTTCAGTGTTATTTCAGTGATTATTTTCAGTCAAATCAATTTTATTGATTTTATTTTATTTTTTAGTTCCCACCGACATGCCCCTGATCGTCTCTCTGATCTAATCTATCACTTTCTTCCCCAGTTGGCCTATCTACATAGGTCTTAGTGCTAGTTCTTTTTTTTTTTTTAATTTTTATTTATTTATGATAGTCTCTCTCTCACACACACACACACACACACAGAGGCAGAGACATAGGCAGAGGGAGAAGCAGGCTCCATGCAATGGGAGCCCGATGTGGGATTTGATCCCGGGTCTCCAAGATTGCGCCCTGGGCCAAAGGCAGGCGACAAACCGCTGCGCCACCCAGGGATCCCCTTAGTGCTAGTTCTTGAACATTTTCCAGCATATGCTAGATATTCAACAGATATCCATTGAGTGAATGCGTGCATGAATGAATGGGCTCAGTTGAATTATCTACAGGGAGAATGGGGAATTTCCAAATTTATGGATTATCCCACTTTTTAGCCTACCTTCACCCCCATTGAGGAAGGAATAAAAAAGAAAGAAAGGTCAGCTTAAGCTAGGGCATTACTCACCAAAAGTCAGGGAAAAGTAATTTCAGAGGTTAGGAGAAATGATTCCCATCTAACTTGATATTATATTACCTGTGTTTAATTAGCCAGGAGACTCTGACCCCATCACTAAAGTGCTCCTGGAACCTTGCACATAGGAGGCCTGTAAAAAGTATCTGGTATTTTCCATGGAATGTCAGCTGGAACAGTCTGTGACAGCAGTGTGGGTGGGCTAGAATGATCCCACTCACTCTGTCTTCTGGTCTTTGCATAGGGCAGGTGGGTTGGATGCAGCAAAGCCTAGGACTTTTTTATTCCCCTGACTACTTATGCATACTAGCTCTCTTAATAAGACAGATCCAGAGGCCCTGGGGCATTGTTCTGAGATTTTCCAGTCTTTCGGCAAAAACATTCCAAAATGAGGAAAGGCTATCTGCAGAGTGGTTCAGAAAGAATCATGAATAAATCTGTAACTGACCTTCCCGTGGGTATGGGTAGAGCTAGCCCAGGTTTATCTTCAGCTTCTCCACCTCTTCTGGGCCAGGTGCCACTTTCAGACCTGGTTTCTTCTCACACCTCCAGCAGCTCTGAGCTCCCAGTGGACCCACACAAGAGGGGAGGGTGGTTCCAGAGGAGGCCTGGAGGTGGATGGGACCTCAATTGCCCCATGTGGGCATCAACTCATCAGTCTATGGGCAGGTTGGCCTGAGCTCATGATTCATAGATGCTGATACACTTTGCCATCCTCAGGTAATTATATTTTTTGATAAGGATATCCTTTTGCTCTAAATCACTTTTTGATATAGTGTTACCTGCTGTGTACAGACATTTACAGAGTGTGTTGTTTGGAAGGGAACCAATCAGGTGGCTCTTCCCTCTGTGCATTTAGGGGAAGTATGTGGTCTGCTTTGACCCATTGGATGGATCTTCAAACATTGACTGCTTGGCCTCCATTGGAACCATCTTTGCCATCTATAGAAAGGTGAGTAGATAGTCTGATCTTTAATGCCCCTTCCCTCTGGTAGTTTCTGGAAGGTTCCTGGGCTGGGATTCACTAGGTTGGAGTTTTAGCCTTTGTCCTCCCACTAAACAGACACACCACTGTAGGCAAACCATAACTCACTCTGCCTTGGGATCCTCACTGGAAGAACTGATCTGGTACTTTTCCAACTGCCTTCTTTACCACACTGGTGGGAAGGTAAGGTAAGATGACAGATGGGGCCTGGGTCTGAAGATGGGGATGTGACACAGATATCAGACATAATATTAGGTTCCTGGTGGTATTTGAAGACTTACTCTGTTTCTTCATTATGTTTCTCAAATCTTACTTAGCCATGCACTTAGAGGCTTAAAGCAATGACCATTTATTATCTACCATTTTGTAGGTCAGAAGTCTGACAAGCATGGCTGGGTTCCCTGCTCAGGGTCTCATAAGGCCAAAATCTGGGTTTCAGCCAGCCTGGCCTCCTCCTAAGAGGCTGGGGGTAGGGGAGTTAGCTCCGATGCTCATTTAGGTTATTGGCAGAGTTCAGTTCCATTCCTGTTATAGGTTGGAAGTCCGTGGCTTTTTGGGCTGATTGATGCTGTGGCCATTCTCAGCTTCTAGAGGCTTCCTACATTCTGTGGCTTATGAGTCCTATGTCCTCCAAGGGGGCAAAGGCAGGCCAAGTCTTTGTCAGACTTCTAATCTCTCTGATATCCCCACATTGCATCTCCCCTGCTCTCAACCATAGAAAGTTCTCTGCTTTTGAGGACTCATTTGATTTGATTGGGCCCATCTGCATAATCCATGATGATCTCTCTATTTTAAATTGGTTACCCTAATTACATTTGCAAAGTCCCTTGTGCCACGTCATGCAACACAGTCACCTGTTCTAGAGATTAGGATCTCTTTGAGGAGTTTCACCTACTCCACATACCTAACAACAGCAAATATCTTATGGGTTGGTTTGTGACCATCCAGTATCACCAGAGACTTAATGTCAAACCACATTATACACACTAGATCTCAATTTGAGGATCAGTCCTCACTCCAATCAAAATGGCTGGGCCTCTGGCCTGGGGCTTTCAGGCGGAAGGAAGACCTAGGTTGCTGGATGGCTTAAGGCTTGTTCAGTTGGGTAATCTGCCCTCCAGTCTGGTGTTAGAGGCCCATACTCATGTCTCTGGCTTGATAGTACACATTCTTTCCACTAAACTGCTTGTGATCAAACAAATTGCAAGCATCACTGATTTTCTACACTACGATTTGGCACTAATTCTATAATGTGCATGTAATTAGTTTTCTCTGAGTGTTTTTCATAGTACTCTTAGATGATAAACAAGGAGGAGAATTGGGTCTGTCCCATGTCACCTAATGTGTTGTCTGTAGATGTTGCTATTGCAAGATATTTTTGCCTGGCTGATGGTTGTCCAAAGAAACAGGCCAGAATTTGATTTTTGGAGGCAAAAGCTTAGCAGAAAAGTAACTGTAGCAGGATATGTGAGTTAGTCTAACCTTTTTTTCTGAGGAGAAAATCAAGAAGCAGGCCTGGGCTCTGCTACTTCTGTTTTGGAGAACCAGATGGAGGCCAAGCCAGCCTAGACTGGAAGGAACCTCTGAGAATTTTGCTTTCCCAGTTGATGCTTCTCTCTCTTTTTTTTTTCTTGCAAAGAGAGAAAAGGAGACTTCTGCTGAGCGAGCGGGAGAGAATGACCCAAGACACATTCTCTGCTATTTGAGAAAGTGAAAGACTAAGATGAAGTTTTGAAATTAGGCAAAAATGAGCTAGGTGAATAAAGGAGCTTTGCTTCTCCCTTTGAGGTACAGCTTAGAGATAAAAATAAAGAGATGGATGGTGTGATCTTTTGGAGTTTCTGGAAAAAGACCCAGTTGTACCTTTCAGGTGGTTTTAAACATTGGCTTTTTCATTATGGCTAATACTATGGACTGCTGAGCATGAGCCTGGCACTGTTGTGCCCATCTGTAGGCATAGTGCTCCTGGGTCAGTCCTTGCCTCAGCCTGTGAGGCAGTTGTTCATACTGCTATCACTTTTTTACTGGTGGACAAATGGAAGCACAGAGAAGTTAAGTAACTTGACTAAAATCACCAGTTAGTACATGGCAGGTCAGGGGTTCAAACGGGCTCTCCAACTCCACCATCCACAGCTTTTAATAGCTTCTCACTCCCCTCCAGTTCTGTTGAGAAATAGTTGATATATAGCATTGTATTAAAATAGGTGAACAACATAATTATTAGATTTGATAGTATATACACACCTACACATATGGTGTATATACATCTATACCATAGTATACATGATATACATATATATTTATACATATATACATACATATGTATATGTGTGTGTGTATATATATATGGTAAGATGATCACCACAGTAAGTTTGGTTAACATATTACCTCACATAGTTAAAAAAATAAATTTTTTTTTCTGATCATGAGAACTTTTATGATCTGCTCTCATAGCAACTTTCAAATGTATAATCAGTATTGTTAACTGTAGTCACCATGCTGAGTCACATTACATCCTTAGGATTTATTCATCTAATAACTGGAAGTTTGTACCTTTTGGCCACCTTCACCCATTTGCCTCTCACCCTTCCACCCTTGCCTGTGGCAACTACCAATATGTTCCTAGAAGAAAAAAACATAGGATACCTATCTTCATGCCTATGGGGAAGGTAAGTGTTTCTTCAACAAGAGATAGAAAGCAATAACCACGAAAGAAAAGGCTAATGAACTGTAGTTCATTAAAATTAAGAGCTTTTGTTCATCAGAAGACAAAATTAAGAGAGTAAAAAGGTTACTACAGAATGGCAGAAAAGATTTTCAGTACATATTTCCAACAAGGGACTCCTATGCAGGATAAATAAAGAACTTCTACAATTGAAAAAAAAAAAAAAAAACCACTGATCTAATCAAAGGGATGAGCAGACTTGAACAGACTAAAGAGATTTTTTTTTCCCACAACTGGCTAATAAGCACAAGAGAGATGCTCAACATCATTGGTCATTAGGGAAATGGACATTAAAACAATGAGACGTCATTCATCCCCACAAGAATGGCTAAAATGAAGAGTGCATACCAAGTGTTGATGAAAACACTGGAATTGTTGTACATTGTTGGTAGGAATAAAAAATAACACACTTTGGAAAGTTGGGATGGCACCTACTGATGGCAAACATTAGGATCCAGCAAGTCCACTCCTGGTAAACACCGAAGGTAATTGAGTGCTCATGTCTGCCCAAAGACATGTGACAAATGATTCATAATAATGAATAATGATTCATAATATTTCCCCTGATGGGAAAACAAAGCCCAAGTGTGTATCAATATTAGAATGGATAATTGTGGCATATTCATACAACAGAAAACTACATAGAATGAAAAAGAACAAAAGACTGTGGTGTGCAAAAACAAAGATAAAATTGCAAAGACATATTGTTGTGAAACATAAGCCAGATACGAAAGGACACCTGCTTTGTGATTTCATTTATATGAAGTTCCAAAATGGGCAAAGGTGATTATCTTTTTGTTGTCAACATGAGAAAGGGCAGTGTAGAAGTTACATTTGGGGGAGGTGATAATGATTGAGGAGGGCACAAGAGTCTGCTAGCTTGTTGGAAATGTTCTATAAATTTATCTTGGTAGTTACATGAGTATATACTACACATATGTGAAAACTCACTGAGCTGTACAGTTCAGATTTGTGTTCTTTGCTATGTGTAAGATACCTCAATTAAAAAAAAAAAAAGATCTACTTTTCCACACAGTGAGCCTTTGCAATTGCCATTAACTTTACTGGTAAGCGACCATGGGATGCATCCCTTCCTTACATGTGACAGATTTAGATATTTTATTGGGGTATGAAGAAATAAAAAGGCCAGAGAAAGAGAACACCAGATCATTTGCAAACTACTCTGAGATTTTCTGAGAAGAGTGTCATAGCAATAGACATGACTAATATGAAGTAGATTTTTGAAATCTCAAAACCAGAAAAAATGAGCCTTTCTTTTTTCCATGCACTGAAAAAAATTACAGATGGGCTAATGAATTTTGTGGAGAGATGGAGGATGAAACTAGAAACAAAACATAGGAGACTATTAGCCTGGCCTTGTCTTGATGTAGGAGAAATTATATCTAACTGTAAAGACAAGAGAAGAAAATAATATGGGCTGTAATGAATAATTTTAATTACCAAAAAATTGCACTGTGAAAGAAAAGGACACTGTAAATACAATTAAAAAGCAGATGGCACTTGGGGAAAATAAGTTAACACATATAAGGTGTTATTGTCTCTCGATGTAAAAGGGTATTAATATAAACAACAAGTGGGACGCTTGGGTGGCTCAGTGGTTGAGTGTCTGCCTTTGGCTTAGGGTGTGATCCTGGAGTCCTGGGATGGAGTCCCACATTGGGCTCCCTGCATGGAGCCTGCTTCTCCCTCTGCCTGTGTCTCTGCCTCTCTCTCTGTGTCTCATGAATAAATAAATAAAATCTTTTAAAAAAATAAAATAAACAGCAAGAAGACAAATACCCTGAGAGAAAAATACACAAAGACTTGAAATGGGCAACTTACAAAATAAGAAATAAAAATGGACAAGAAGCTTATGAAGTTTACATTTTTAACTATAAAAAATGGAAATTAAAACAAAAATATTTTTTTCAGCCATCAAATAGGCTAAGATGAAAATAATAGTACTCTCTTATGTTCATCAGATTGAATTAAAGCAAATGCTTTGGGGCGCCTGGGTGGCCAGTTGGTTAAGTGTCTGATTCTTGATTTTGACTCAGGCCATGACTACTGAGCGTGGAGCCTGCTAAAAGGTCTTTCTCTTCTTCTCCCTCTGCCCCTCCCCACACCCGACCCCACTCTAACTCATGTATATACTCTCTCTCTCTCAAAAAAAAAAAAAAAAAGCAAATGTTTTTATCACTGATGATAATGTTTTAATTTAATACAATTTTTCTGAGGGACAAATTTTCAATGTGTATCAATAGTCTTCTACCCAATAATTTCATATTTGGAATTTTTCTTTGGAGAGTAATCAGAGAAACACATATTTGTACATTAGACTGTTCATCTCAAAGTTATTTTGGTATTTTAAAAAAATTAGGCATCAGAAGAAAAATAGGGGAATTCTATAAATACCTCTACACACATAAGTCTGACAACTTAGATGAGATGGAGCAATTCTCCAAAAAGTGCACTCTGTTAAGAGGATGAACACACAAGCTACAGAAGGAGAGAATATTTTTGCAAACCGATCTGACAAAGGACTCCTATCTAAAACATATAAGAACTCTCAAAACTCAATAGTAAAAAAACTCTGAATGATCCAAGCAGAACATGGGACATGAAGAGACATGTCACCACACAGGTGAAATTGTTTGTTGGCAAATAAGCACATAAAAAGATGTTCAACATCACTAGCCATTAGGGAAATGGAAAGCGAGACCATGATGAGACATCACTGTACACATACTAGAACCCCTCAAATAGAAAGTAGTGACAACATCAAATGCTGGCAAGGATGCAGAGAAATGACGTCCCTTATGTGTGGCTAGTGGAAATGTAAAGTGACACAGCCACTTGGGAAAAATTTGGCAATTTCTTCATTTACCCCAGAGAAATGAAGACTTGTGTCCACAAAAACCTGCCCATGATTTTTTGTGACAGCTTTATTTGTAATAACCCACAACTGGAAATAACCCAAATATCCTACAACAGGTGAATGGTTGAACAGTGATATATGCATACCATGGAGAATCACTCAGCAATAAAATGTAATAAACGATCGATACAATAACAATGTCAATAGATCTCAATGGTGTCAGGCTGAGTGAAAAAAGACAATTTCAAATGTTCACAAACTGTATGATCCCATTTATGCAACAGTCTCTAAAAACATACGTATACAGGGGTGACTGGGTGGCTCAGTTGGTTGAGCATCTAGCTCTTGGTTTGGGCTCAGCTATAGCAAGTGATTTCATGGGTTGTGGGATTGAGCCCCGTTTCTGGCTTTGTGCTCAGTGGGAAGTCTGCTTAAAAGGTTCTCTCCCTCTGCTCCTATCCCAACCCCTGCACCCATGCATACTCTTTCTCTCAAATAAATAAGCAAACCTCAAAAAAAAAAAAAAAAAAAGGACATACTTGTACAGCTGGAGAAAGATCAGTGGTTACCAGAGGTTGGGGATGGTGGAGTGGGAAGGAAGATGGGTATGTCATAAAGAAGTAGCATGAGAGAGATTTCTCTGCTTGATGGGGTAGTTAGGTGTCTTTATGTGGTGTCTACATATGTGATAAAATTACACAGAATGACACATAGACTTAATACCAATGTCAGTTTCCTGCCTTTGATATTGTACTACAGTAAAATATATGCAATGTAACTTTGAGGGAAATTGGGTGAAAGATACATGGGATCTCTGTACTATTTATGCAACTTCCTGTGAATCTATCATTTTAAAACAAAAAGTTAAAAAATTTCAAGAAAAATCTAAATTTTATTTATTTTTTTAAAGATTTTATTTATTCATGAGACACACACACACACACACACACACACACACACACACACAGAGGCAGAGACACAGGCAGAGGGAGAGGCAGGTTCCATGCAGGGAGCTCGATGTGGGACTTGACCCCAGGACTCCAGGATCACGCCCTGAGCTGGAAGGCAGATGCTTAACTGCTGAGCCACCCAGGTGTCCCAAATCTAAATTTTAAACAAGAGGTTGATTAAATTTGGGAATGCCTATGCAATAGCCTGCCCAGGCTGCTCCTGAAAAAGTATGTGTGCATGTACATATATGCATGTGTATAAATTTGCATGTGTATTTGCACATGCCTATCAATTGAATGAAATAAACATTGGCCAGATTGCACCCAATGGTAGGAAAATAGGCATGAACAAGACAGTTGGCACCTGCCACTATGCAGTTTACAATGTATTTAGGAAGGCAGATGTTAAACACAATGATGACGGTGTGTTGGGAGCTTCCGAGGAGAAGTACTGAGTACCTGGAAGACCAACTGTGAGGTTAGGGAAGGCCTCCATGGGGAAGGAGGCCCCAGCTAATAACCCACAACTGGAAATAACCCAAATATCCTACCCAAATATCCAGTACAACTGTACTGGACTGATGTTTCACTTGGGACTTGAAGGTTAACTATGAGTTCCTTAGGCAGAGGGTGTGAGGAGAAAGGAGCTGGCCATTCTGGCTAGAAAGAAGGTCATAGACAGAGTCTTGGAGCTCAGATGTAGGGAGGAATGCTCAAGAAGAGAAAAGAAGCTCAGTATTGCTGGGTTGCGGGTAGAGGATGGTGTTAGATGAGGCTGGTCAGCCAGAAGAGGACAGATCATGGAAGGCCTGTACAATGAATTAAGAATATCAGATGTTGAGGCACTGGGAAGTCAATAAAGTGTTTTAAACAGAGAAGTGACATGAATCTGAATGGGGTAAGGGTGGAGTTGAGGGACCAGGCAGGAAGTGAAGGTCACCTGAGGCCAAGTGGTGGTGGTGGTGAGGATGGAGAGGGGGCCACAGAGCTGTGAAGAGTGGATGCCAGGAGTGACTGGGCTTAGTGACTGAGTGGAGGAGGGCATGGGTGAGGGCAAGGAGTGTGGTCAGGGAAAGGGAGGGGTAGGTGACCCTCAGGTTTCTACTGGCAAGTGACAGTGCCATTTGCTGAAACAGGAAGCAATGGGAGCAGAGCAGGGATTTTGGGGAGTGAGATGGGGCAGACAAATTCTGTCTTGAGTTTGGTGTATCTGTGGGATACCTGACTAGGGATGTCTGGTGGGCAGGTGACTTTGAGGCTGGGCTCCCCGGGGAGATGAACATGGAGTTCTGGGAGTCATTGGCAGGTCTTAGGGCTTTGAACTCTGGTTGTGGGTGAGATTGCTGAGAAGTGTATACACTACAAAGAGAGCTTTATTAGGGCTCTAGTATAAATCCCAAGAATGGAATAGGAAACTAAGGCAGGAATATGACCAGCCTCAGGGAAGGCTGGGACCAGAAAAGAGTCTCTTCTCTTGCCTTCCTGCCACATGGACACTTCCTCTCTCTGTGGACCAAGTTTTCTCTGGCTCTCTGGCCTATGGCAGAAGAAAGGTGCCATCCCACAGCTCCCAAGTTGACATAGACCAGAGTGTTCTAGCCCCAAATCTGGATTTCTGGAGTAGACTCTGATTGGGCCAGTTTGGGTCATGCATCTATCCAAGCCCTCATTAAATTTATTTGTCTCACAGCAACTGAAGTATACACTTTGGATAGGTGGCAGTTAAGAGAGTCCATTTTGTACTGGTTAGATATTCCAAGGGTGGAGAGGACCCAGGAGGGGCACCTACATTTAAGGGGTCAAAAGAATAAGGTGGCAAAAGCAAGTAAGAAAGAACAGCTAGAGAGTTAGAAAGAAGGCTATGAAAGGTTCCTGGACCCAATTCCAATGTGGGGGCGGGGTTTCCACACAGCACCAGCAATTCTTAGATACTGGCAGGTGTCCAAGAATTCAAGTTATTTCTAACACTATCTACCTGGAGATAGCAACCATTTTCCCTGAATCTCTGGGTGTTTACCAATCCAGAAGCTCCTCAGACTCTAAAGGTTTTATGGAGGCTTCATTACATAGGCTTGATTGATTAAATCATTGGCCATTGGCAGTAGATTCAATCTCCATCCCTTCCATCGCTCCAGGAGGTCAGGGGGCGGGGCTGAAAGTTTCAATCTTCTAATCAGGAGGTTTGTTCTCCAGACAACAAGGCACCCTCCTTAGATGTGTCCAAAAGTCATTCATCAGCATGACAATGACACTTTATCACTCTCAACACTAAAGGAAGTCTGAGGGTTTTTGGAAGCATGAGCCAGGAACTGTGGGTGAAAAGTAAATATATATGAGAAATGCATTTTGGTCATCTGAATGCACAAATAAATATTTCTAATAAATCATAATATTGCAGGCTAGAAAAGAAGGAGGTAGACAGATGCTCAGGAGAGATCCATATCAAGATGAGACAGTAGCCAAGGGACCCAGCATTGCCCAGAGGTAGGGTAAGGAGGACTGGACAATGTGCTCCTGAGATAGTAGATGGGATCATATTTAGCAGCCTGCAGTGGGGACAGGAGAAGAAAGATAGCTAGTGTAAATACGTATTCTAGACTCCAGGATATATGAAGATGAGAATTGGCAATGGCTAGAGGGAGGTCTTGTGATCCAGAAAGTATTTTTTCTTATTTCTTTAAGCCAGAGAGTTCAACCTGTTATTAATAGCTAGTGAAGCCAGTGGGGAAGGAGTTGTTCTTTTCAAGCCACAGCACAGAGCCCAAAGGGCCATGAAGAGGGTGCTAGGCTGCATGGGGGCTGGAGGATCACAGCTCACAGGAAAGATAGCCTCTGGTCAGGGAGAAATCAGCAGGACAGAGCTCTGGTTTTATACAAAGAAAATGTGGTCCTTCTGGGGCCAAATGAAGGTGTTTCCAAAGCTTCAATGGTGAAGACTAAAGATTTTAATAAAGAGCCTTTTTCTGAAGATTCTTAAGAACACATACTTTAGAGCAATGGTTTCCAAACCAGCATGCCTCAGAATCACCTAGAGGCCTGATTCTGAGGCCCAGAGTTTCTGATTTTGTAGGTCTGGCCAGATTGGGGTGGAAGGCAAGTGTTTGTACTCCTAACAAGATCCCAGGGGATGCTTATGATGCTGGTCCACTTTGAGAATCTGTTCTGGGGCCTGGTTCCCAGAATCTGTATGTGGTCTGGAAATCTGAAAATAAGGCCAATTTATTGAACATATGAGCAAGTCAGATGGAAATGTAATTAGATGCAAGAAAAAATGTTATTTGAAAGATTGTAAGGTGAGAAGATAAGGAAAAATCATTAAAATAAATTTACCTTTTTTTTTTTTTTTGAGAGAGAGAGACCCTGCATGTGAGCAGGGGAGAGGCAGAGGGAGAGAGAGGGGGAGAATCTTAAGCAGACTCTGTGCTCAGTGCAGAGCCTGACCTGGGGCTTGATCTTACAACCCTGAGATCATGACCTGAGCAGAAATCAAGAATTGGACGCTTAATTGACTGAGCCACCCAGGTGCTCCAGGAATTTACCATCTTTAAAGAATGGTAAAATTTGATTTACAGTGAAGTCGTTAGGATATTACTAGCAAAGGGCCACTTGGCCCCATATTCTGTGACAGTATTGAGAAGGATGCTGGCTTAGCATTGGGAGATTGTGGGTCCATCCTAGCTTTATCACTCACTGGTTTCAAAATGTGTGAGTACCTCTCCTGACCTCCATCCGTTCACTTTTAATGAGGGTTAGGGAGACTCTCCATTGTTTTACAAAAAGCATGATGATGTGAAAGTACTTTGAAACATATAAAGCCCCATATAAATAAAAATTACTATTTTACCCTGCAGAAGTTATTCTTCAGGGGAGTTAATTAGCATAATTGACATTTTTAATGTGTGTCTGATATACAGCTCAATATTGTTGTTCTGATTCCTATTTACATAAGCACCAGTATGTCTTCATAATTTTTAAAAAAGATTTTATTTATTTATTCATGAGAGAGAGAGAGGGGGGGGGGGGGGCAGAGACACAGGCAGAGGGAGAAGCAGGCTCCATGCAGGGAGCCTGATGCGGGACTTGATCCTGGGACTCCAGGATCACACCCTGGGCCGAAGGCAGGCACTAAACTGCTGAGCCACCCAGGGATCCCCCTGTCTTCATAATTTTAAAGGTATTTTGTTCACTTCCACCACTTTGCAATTCTCTGGAATTTTCTGCTCAACAGGAAATCACTATATAGTATTTCTGGACTGGCCTTTTAGACAAAATCCACTGGTATCTAGAGAGAACAGGGCATCTAATTAAACAGCTGAGGTAGCTGTACTAGAAAACAGAGAGTGGGGAATCGAATAGCTCAGAAGCAGTGAGGCCAACAGTTTGTATTTAACCCTTGAGGACCAAGCACCACGTTCCTTGGGTATAACAGACTATGGGAAAGTGAGTTTGGAGCCTCACCTTGTCACATTTGTTATAGCTATTCACCATGGTCTGTGGAACTGAATCCATCTAGGTCTTCTGATTTGAAGAGTTGATTGAAGACTGCCCATTTGCCTCTCCTTCAAAACTCCTTTCACATCTGCCATCCACAGTGATGTTAGGGTGGAGGTGGGGGGCAGGCAAGGACAAGGTCTTCCAGGTGCAGCATATGGAACAGGGAAGAGCCCTGAGCTTGACTTGACTTGACTCCAAGCTTGACTCCAGCTCTGAGGCTTTCTGGTATCAGGTGAGTTATCCAAACATTCAGGCTCTGAGAGTTGCATCTACACAATGGAGATGATAAAGGTATTTCCTTCAGAATGTTGTTGAGTATGTATAATGAGATAGGGCACACGATCAGAGTTTCATGGCCTTGGTTGTTGTAACAGTCAAGGAGCATGGCTTATAATTATTAAGGGGAGCTGTGGTTTAGCATCTTGGGGTGCTTTGTGCAGGATGCAGATGAATATGTTCAGAAAATAGGGAGAAGTGCTAGAATGGCCTTTGTTAATGGCTCAGCAGGAACCATTTGTTACCATGGTAATGCATCTCCTCCAGATGCATTTGCCTCAGCTTAAAATTCGGAGAACTGCACTTCCTTCAGTGGAGATCTGAAGCCCAGGCCTCTGGCAAATGGTTCTTTCCAGAGACAGTAACACCCTATGTTTCTCTTTTCTCTTCTACAGACCTCAGAGGACGAACCTTCTGAAAAGGATGCTTTGCAGCCAGGCCGAAATATTGTGGCTGCAGGCTATGCCCTTTATGGTAGTGCAACCCTGGTGGCTCTTTCCACTGGGCAAGGAGTGGACCTCTTCATGCTTGACCCAGTAAGTACCCAATATGGCAGTATCAGTACTTAGGACTCCATCTGCCTCTGTGCTTTAATTCCAATCCACTGGGGTAATTTTTTTGTCATTCTTAATACTTGCTTTAGGGACAAGAGTGTCTAGTTAGGGAATCAACACCAACATTAGAAGTCATTAATGATCCCTGTCCAGTGGAGGGCATTTGAAGTATTCTATAGGTTTGTCATAGCAGCCCAGGCTCTGTCCTTACGGAGTTTCTAATCCAAAAATGCATTCCACCTTTTTGACTTATGGGAATACAATAATTTAAAAAATCCTAATGTTGCCAATGTGTAGACAGAAACATGGATTTTTTAGAGTAGCACCATCCAATAAAACTTTCTGTGACCATGGATGTGTTCTAAATCTGGGCTGTCCAATATGGTAGCCACTAGCCTCCTGTGGCTATTGAACATTTGCAATGTGGTTAGAGTGACTAAGAAACTCAGATTAATTTAAATTGCCACACGTGGCTAGTAACTACTCTATTGGACAGCACAGGTTTGTGGGATTCCTGATCATGTACGTGTTCTTCCCAATTAAGTAAAGGATATTATCATATTAATGGTAAAGCTCAGAACATAGGCTAGAAATGGGCAGGTCTTGGGGACCAGGATACAGGAGTTCCAGGAATGGATGGGCTTGCAGCATGGCCAGTCTGGTGTGGACACTATCCCTGATTTTGTGTTTCTCACTCAGGTTTTAGTTGCCAGGGAAGAGTATCTAATTTGCCAAGCTAAGTCAAATGCCTGATTTTGGACCAGTCAAATGCCTGATTTTGGATACAGGAGTTCCAGGAATGGATGGGCTTGCAGCATGGCCAGTCTGGTGTGGACACTATCCCTGATTTTGTGTTTCTCACTCAGGTTTTAGTTGCCAGGGAAGAGTATCTAATTTGCCAAGCTAAGTCAAATGCCTGATTTTGGACCAGAGGAGGATCAGCTTAGTCTTCCTGGACTGGCATCCAATGAGAAGAGTTAACTCTTCAAAGGGAGTTAGGCTGCTTTTAGGAAGTGTTACTCCACACTGGGCTGCTCCAAACCAACAAATGTCCACAGCAAGTTATTAAAGCTCATGAGCCAGAGACTGTCAGGAACTTTTCTATAATAGAAAGAAGTTGGGTTTACTGAATAAGGATGGATGTGCTGTTCTCTAGAAGAATGGTAGACTGTCATGCTAGGAGGGAGTTGGGATGGACTTTATAGCAAGTCGGCTTTTGCTTGATGGTCTCAAGAGGATTTAAGAAAGAGAGGGTCAGTTCTGGCTTGGGAGGAGGTACAATTAATGATTGTGTATCAGTAATTTTTATCTAGGAGGTGGGAAGATTAAAGTGAAGGTAGCGATTCATTGGTAAAGAAGAAGTCACCACTCACATACAGCAGAAGAGAGATGTTTAGTTACTTTAGTGGTTGCTGAGTGTTCTCATCACTGTCTTGATTCAGACATGGTCACCATGGTCCTGCCTCTTTATACTTTGGGAATGTAAATTCCTATGCTTATTAGGAAACTTCCAGTCTAGCTGACAGCTGTGAGCTGTCCTGGGGATTTCACTTTCTTAGTCTTCGAAGTTCATTAAAACTGATTATATTTCCAAGCCTAGATTTCCTCCTAGTGACTTAGAGAGACATCCAGCCTTTCAAGGTGTTACCTGCCGTCAGCTAATCACATCCATAAGCACTCAGATAAATAGGTACCTGAGGGATGTCCTGCAGAGTTACCACAGCTGGCACGCTGGGCACCATTTTATTAGTAATTCTGTAGATTTCTTTCATGTCTATCCTTTTTATTCCTTATGCCAAGTGAATACAGTTTCTGATTGAAGGGATTTCCTCATTACCCTGTATAAGAATCACGGGGAACTTTTCCTGGCTCCTGAGACCGAGTCATTACAATAAATGGACCACACATTAGTAGGGGAACTGCATCCCCCACCTTTATGACACATCCCATTCATGAAACTTCTTCCTCATATTGTTGATGGCATAAATCTTCTGGCCAAAATTAGTAATTAACTAGGGATGAGAACTTGAGGCATTAAGACTTCAAGTTTCCCCATAAATGAGTAACCTGGCAGGCAGTAAAATTTACCAAGGGAGCTTTCCCTCTTTCCTTTGAATTATTTCATCTCTTGCTAGATAGAGTACTACTGGTGCTGCAGAAGGATGTGGCACAGCTGGGCTCCTCAAGCAGGCCCACATCTTCTGATGCTCTCTGATTATTGGGGAGTGTGCTGTTAGCTTTCGTTTCCTGGTATCTCTCTCCTTCCAGGTGTTTCTTTTCATCTTTCTAGGCACTTGGTGAATTTGTCCTGGTGGAAAAAGATGTCAAGATAAAACAGAAAGGAAAGATTTACAGTCTCAATGAGGGTTATGCCAAGTATTTTGATGCTGCCACCTTGGAATACGTGCAGAAAAAGAAATTTCCTGAGGTGAGTGAAGGAAGCCTAAGGCAGTAGCCGGGAGAATGCTGCCTCAGTGGGTCTCTGTTGGGGTGGCAGCTTTGGGGGCCTGGCTGAAAGAGGTGGATGCTGCTGTTTATGGCTCTGGTCAGTATGAGAATGGTGGAATCTACCTTTCTTCATAAATCAGCCACATTTTTCACAGCTAAAGACCTACTCAAGATAATACTCCCTAGTTGAGTTTTTCCAGGAGATGTTATTTATAAAGAAAACAAATTTCCAAATTTCAGGGTTTATTTAGGCCAGAACCTCTCAGGTCATTTGCTTGCTGAACTACCACCTATTAGATTCTGATCCCTCACTTATATTTGCTTTTAGGTGAAGTACTTATATTTGAAAGTCCCATTCATATACCCTAATATCAGGACCTTGTGTTTACCCCAAGCTTTAGGATATTCTTTGTCTCTCAACAGGATTACCAAGTCCTGGACTGCATGTGGCTACTAATGCAACCCAAACAATCCATTCAGTATGTTCACCATACTAAGAGAGATTTTAAGACAGATATGGGAGCAGAGTCAAAGAATTTCCAGATCAAGTGTGTCAAGTCTAACCTAAATTAGAAGACGAATGCAAGCTTGTTTATAAGTGGGACCTTCTCTCACCAAATTCTGGGGAATGTCAAAAGAGGGGCCTTTTATCCTGTGATGGAAAGGCAGTGGTATGGTTGCCAGCTTGGCTGTCCCTGGAAGTCCTCATGAACTCCAAGGGAAGAGAGTTGGTGATTCCATGGTCCCAGGTGGCAGTCAGTTAACAGGATGCTGGGACCTGCCTTTTTTTTACCTCACACTGAAGCTATAGAGAGTTTTCTACTTTCTTTCATTTATTTTTATTTTTATTTATTTATTCATGAGACACACACAGAGAGAGAGAGAGAGAGAGAGAGAGAGAGAGAGAGAGAGAGAGGCAGAGACACAGACGAGGAAGAAGCAGGCTCCATGCAGGGAGACTGACATGGAACTCGATCCCAGGTCTCCAGGATCACACCCTGGACTGAAGGCGGCACTAAACCACTGAGCCACCTGGGCTGCCCTTTTCATTTATTTTTAAATTGAAGTTCTCAAAAGTCAGTTTCCTGTACCTCTCTTTTATAGGGTCATATTTTGCCATCATGTACAAACCCATCCAATGTCTTGAGGGCAAAGTAACAGGATGTGAATGATAAAGTCAAAATTGTTTACAGGTTCCTGGTCTTGGAGATGTTTTATAGTGGTTCCCATTCTAAGCTAAAGTGCCTCCTCTAGAGCCCATAAAAAAGATATTTATGTTACCACTAAAAAAATAACAGTTCTATACAAAGAATACCATAAATGTCTTTGAAGGAGAGGTTTCAAATGGGAAATAAGGCATCAGCTTGTGAATGACCAACAGCAGGTTGGTCTGCCTTTAAATCTTACCACAGGATGAGCTCCCAAATGGAAAACTACATAAAAGGGTAATTATAAAGTCAGGGAAAAAATAGGAATCCTTTGACCTCTCAGTAAAACTGAAACTCTTAGAAGATATTAAGATCTTTCCCAATTCCATTTTAACTTCTTCTCCTCTCAAATAATACTCAGTGCTCTTAAAAAAAAATGTTTCTCTTGTATCCTTCCTCATAGTCCAGCTTAGATAGTGTTACTACTGCTAGAAGAAAGATACTCAGGTTCTAAGGTAAACTACACCTTGTAATTTTACAAAATGGAATAAATGCCTTAAGAAGATCTATACAGTTTCCCCAGAGACAGCTCAGGAGTAAGAAAGGTTAATTAGACCAGTGGCTCTGAAGAATTTTTGACTGTGAGCATTAATAACAAATGCATTTTACATCTAATTCAGAGCACATGTGTGCCAGTGTGCATGTACACACACAGGCCCCACTGAAATAAATTGCCTTAATCTCGATGTGTTTTAAGATACTTTTACCTTTTCACTTTTCTATTCAATTCAATTCTGTTCTTTTTTTTTTTTTTTAAAGATTTTATTGATTTATTTGAGAGAGAGACAGAAATAGAGGAGAGAGCACAAGCAGAGGGAGTGGTAGACGGAGAGGGACAAGCAGGCTTCCCCTTGAGCAGGAAGCCTGATGGGGGGCTGCATCCCAGGGCCCTGGGATCATGATCTGAACTGAAGGCAGACGCTTAACTGATTGAGCCACCCAGGCTCCCCTATTCTGATCTGTTCTGATCTGATCTGTTCCATTCTGTTGTGTTCCATTCCATTTGTTTAGATTGCATCTCATTTGAAAAAAAAAAAAAAAGCATGTTAGTAATCTCTCATTAAATGGGCGTATCACCTATTAATGGATTTCCATGCACACTTGAAAAAGTACTGTGCTGGGCAGTTTCTTAGACATTTCTTTATATCAGGAAATTAATCTACAGATACAGAATGGAGATAATGGGACAAAAATAATGTAAAGGGGAGTGTATGCGTTACATACAGGACAGATTAACATTGCTAGAATAGCCTGTGGATGGCCACCCATTACTGCACCCTGTTTGCTGACAAATAGGTGGGACTCATGCAGTAGGATCTAAACAGCAAATTATTCTCATCTCCTCCTCATTCTGCAATAGTTGTTCAGTGGAGCAGTCCCCTTAGAAAATAAAAAGTCAGTGTTCACTTATCATGGAAATGGTAGATTATTGAGCCCAATGTATTAATCAATATTTCAATACTGATTCAAAGATGAGACCCTTCTCAACAGCAAAGGAAGGGACATATTCCCCAACATAAAGCAAGTCTCCAGAATCCTCCAGTTGTTTATTAATGTGAAATTCTAGACTTAATATGCATCTGCCCCTAGCATAAAAGGAGTTGTTTTGTCTCTAGGAGGTTTTGGCTTTTCTTGCTTGCTTTTCACATAAAATCTCTTAACAAGTTCCATACATTGAAGACTAGAGATTAGTTGATTCTGGCCCCAGGAAGTTTAGTCTACATGTAACAGCAGGAAAGCAGTGTGAATGCCAGGTAGTTTCCTCAGGCAACACTTGAGAGTCCAGGGAAGGACTTTCTTCTTGATGTAGAAACAATAATCATTTTGACTGAAGTGCTGGATATTCTTGGGAGTGTCCAGTTCTGACTAATAAGACAAACAGGAATACAATGAAACCCAAGTTGGATTCTAGAATATCCGCCTATAAATACAAAAAGGAATTTTGACTTTGGTCAAATGGGGATACCTGGTGGGCATCCTCCTGGCTGTGGTGGAGGTTTGCAGTGATCCCTTAGAAAGATTAAAGGGAAATTAGGGAAAGTAATCTGTGCCCCCTTCCCTCAGCAATTCTCTGTGAAGAGAGAGGGACAGAGGTGAAGGCAGGAGAGGCTGGCCTGGGGGTGTTGGCATGAAGCTGTCGCTTTCTTTATTTCCTTAATTAAGTACTTTTAACTCTTTCTAAAGAAAGAAAGGCTCAAAGAAGATAATAAATAGTTTGTAATGTTTCCACTTGATTGAAACTGGTTTCTATTCTTGTTAACAAAATTTAAAAAGTAACGTATCTCAAAAGTTAAACATAGAATGACCATATGACCCAGCAATTCTGGTCCTATGTATATACTTCAAATAACTGAAAACAGATATTCATAAAAAAATTGCACACACATGTTCATAGCAGCATTATTTACAATAATCCAAAGTGAAAAAACTCAAATGTCCATCAAGTGATGAGTGGATGGATAAAAGGTGGTACATTCAGAAAAGGGAGTATTATTCACCCATAAGAAGGAATGAAGAACTGGTCTATACCACTGCATGGATAATTTCAAAAACATTTATGTTAAGTGGAAAGAGCCAGTTGCAAGGATAAGGTCAGTGTGTAGAGACATAAGGCAGATTAGTGGTTGCCAGGGGCTGATGTGAATTTTACTTCAATTTTATTTTATTTTATTTATTTATTTTTGAATTCTACTTCAATTTTAAAATGTAATCTAAGATTAGGGCATGTAAAGCATACAGAATTATGCAAAATTAAAAATGAAAGCCTCCCCCATTCCTTAACCCCAGCCAAGTTGCTCTTTCCAGGGATGACCACTGCCAAGTGTTGCTTTTATTCTTTGAGCTGGGGTGGCAGGAAGGATTACACTCACCCACCTCCATACCTGCCCCTTTTAGAACATCAGGCAGAGCATGTTAGTCTCACTGATTTTCTTTGTCATGATTTGGAGATTGACACAAAGCTGCAGCGGAGATTCCAAATGTGTGTGCTCGTGACCTTTGCAGGTATATCTGTAGGACACGTCTTGCTGAAGTTGCTGGGTCAAAGGGTATGTGCATCTCACATGCTGATGTCACCAAGTATTCTTCAGAAAAGTTGCATCAGTTTATATGTTACGGCATCATATGAAAGAGTGCCCATTTCCCTGTGTCCCTGCCCGTGCGAGATATGGTGAATCTTTTAAAATTTGTGTTCATCTGATGGTAAAAAGGTGAACCCTGTGGCTTGATTTGCACATATTTAATGATGGCTTATGTCTTACAACTTTCCTTGTACTTAGCATCAACTTTTGTCTTAGTAAATTGCCTATTTCTGTCCTTAGCAAATATTTAATTAGTATTATCTGTTTCTTGTTGCTTTATAAGCACTTAGTAAATAAAGGAAACTTATCTTTTGTCTGTTATTCATGTTAGAAATATGGGTAGACTTTCAGCTTTTGATCCTACAGAGGTATTTGCAATTTTATATTTATTTTTCTTTGTAACTAATGGTTGTGTTCTAGATTATGAATTAATGTACTCATGTTTCCTGTACTGTACTGCCCAGTAGAGTAGCTACTAGCCACATGTAATTACCAGTAAATAACATGTAAAATTCTGTTTTCATCTACACTTCGTCTTGTTACCAGACCTCACACATGGTTACTTTGGGCCAGTGGTTATAAAAAGTGTTTCCATCACTACAGAGAACTTCATTGGACAGCCTTATTCTAAATTATTTGTGATTTTCTCCTTTCAAGTCTCTCTCCATGTTGAAATAATCTGGGTGTAAAGAATGAGGTAGGGATCCTTCCCCCCTCTTCTCTAAGCAGCTTGCACAGTGCTGTTCTTTGGCTAATAATCCTGTCTAATGCTGATTGAAAGGTCCTGTTCAGCATAAATGAAATTCTCATCTTTCTTAATGCCCAAGACTAGACTCTATTCTGATCTACTGGTGGGTGTTTGCATTTCTTCTTTGCATATGTAAATATTGTTAATTCACTGTGTGCTCTTAGATTTGGTAGAGATACTCTTTCCTTGTTCTTCATTTTCCCAAATGTTCCGGTTTTCTTTGCCAGATAATTTTAATACCATTTCTCTCAAGTTTCTTCTCCCAAAAGTCTGTTGATATTTTCTTAGAATTTTATAGTCTTAGCTCTTATGTGTAGGTTCCACTTTGAGTGTATTTGTCATGTGGTATAAGGTAAGTTTTTGGTCTATTTTAAAAATTGGGTTATTCATTTTTTTATCATAAAATTTTAAATTCATTTATTTTTTAATTGTAAGAGTCACAGACAATTCTGCATAAGAGATACTGGCACAGGATATTAAATAAGATCTAGAAAATGAGGAAGTGCTGTCTGCTAAGTTCCAACACAGAAAAGGTTAGGCTATTTGTTACTAATTGTTAAAATGATTTAAAATGAGTCAGAGAATATGCACATATAGTTAGTTTCATAGACATTTCCATAAGCACATATAATTCCATGTAGATCTATATTCATAGCTACCATCCCCACCATCCCTGTTGAAAGTACCATTGGTTCCTGAACCCTGAACTCTGTGTTTTGAAATCTTACTCATTTATATATGCTAGTCTTCCCCTTCAGTTGGTGAGTTCCTTGGGGGCAGAGACTTTCTGATTTTGGCATCCTCAGAGCCTGGCCTGATGCCAGGCAGAAATAAGATACTGAAAAATTATTTATTGAGCTGAGTTTACACAAGATTTCTGTTCAGTGCTACTCATATTATTACCTAGGAGAGTAATTGGCAGGTTTTGTATTCCATCTATATTCAGGGTTTGGAATCACCTATAGTGCCTGCTTTTATTGCCATTCAATTCTTTTTTGTTGGGTGACTATCTCTTGCTTGTCTAATCCCATCCTAAATGCTGCCAATGTCTCCTTTCCTTAGAAGACTAATAGTTAATTTCTTTTGCTTTGCCAATCTCTTAAGATACGTGGTTAACAAGTATCTAATCCAGGTGAGCATCTTGCCTCTTCTCTTTCTGCCTTCTAGGATGGCAGTGCTCCCTATGGGGCCCGGTATGTGGGCTCTATGGTGGCTGATGTACACCGTACCCTGGTCTATGGAGGAGTCTTCCTGTACCCAGCGAACCAGAAAAGTCCAAAGGGCAAGGTAATTCTTTTTCGTCCACAGGCTGTATCTGTCAGTAAGCCAGTTGGAGTACCCTTTCTCTTCATGCCTGCTTTTTGGCTACTGCTCTGACCTCTTCACAGCAGTTTGTGAGTGGGTAGGTGGAAGAAAAATGAGCTATATTTCCCCATTAATAAATTTTGAGGCTGTAGTAGAGGCTGAAGTTGTTATTGGCAATTTTCACTACCCTTCACATTCCTTGGCCTCATGCCCATCATTCACCATGTGTCAGCTGTGGTCATCTACCACCTTCTACATGCTGTGCCTGTAGCTTCAGCACCACCTGATTCTGGATTATAGACCATTTGAGAGTCTAACAGAAGGTATGGATCCACTTCCCAGGGGAAAGAAATGCACATAAACAGATAAATTACATATGTTTTTAGGGGGTTCACAGATGACTTGAAGTCTACCCATGAATCCTCTGGAGAGTTCCCAAACTCCAGAATAAGAACTTTTGGTCAGAATTTATTCAATACTTCTGGGAAGGTAGTTCCTGGAAGGTCTTATTGCAACTTTATGACCCAAACCCCAAAATACTTATATTATCAGATGGGAATCTTATGGCCCAAATGCATTTATCTTGAATAGACCCTCCCATGGAAACATGTCTGATTTTTTCACCAATCACAGAGATCATTAAGTGAAAAAATCAAAACAAAGATCTAATACACTCTCACATATACCAACAACTGGCCACATATATATTTGTCTCCCAGGATGTGCAATTTGAATTACTGGAATGACAGTTTCAAAGCCATGATAAGAAATCTAAGAGCACATGAGACCAGAGGGAAGATTTTTAATATGCAGATTGGTGTATCAGGAGTTTCTCTTCATGTGAATGTTTAGCTCAGGTATATCATAACCTTTAGAAGTAAGAGTTACAGACAATTCTGCATAAAAGATACTGGCACAGGGTATTAAATAAGATTTAGAAAATGAGGGAGTGCTGTCTACTAAGTTCCAACACAGAAAAGGTTAGGCTATTTGTTACTAATTGTTAAAATGATTTAAAATGAGTCAGAAAATATGCACATATAGTTACATGGACATTTCCATAACCACATATAATTCCATGTAGATCTATATTCATAGCACCATCCCCGCCATCCCTGTTGAAAGTACCATTGGTTCCTGAACTCTGTGTTTTAGCTTTCCTGGTATCTGTGTGGGCATTGCTGTGTTTTTTGTTTTAATATTTTATTTATTTATTCATGAGACACACACACACACACACACACAGAGAGAGAGAGAGAGAGAGAGGCAGAGACACAGGCAAAGGGAGAAGGAGGCTTCCTGCAGGAGCTCCATGTGGGACTCAGTCCTGGGACTCCAGGATCACGCCCTGAGCCAAAGGCAGATGCTCAACCGCTGAGCCACCCAGGCATCCTTGCTGTGTGTTTTTGGGGTGGGGTGATTGTGTATGCCTTTTCTCCTGTGTGTGCTTGTCTCTGTTCATCTGTTTAGATTTAGTTGCAGAAAAAAGTAGATCACGTGGGCTGCAGGCCAAAGTAACATGAAGACCTGCATGTTGTATTTTAAGATGAATTTACTACAAGAACAACTTTAGGTGAAGGGCAACCTTGGCTCAAAGACAAATTTTATGTGAGGATGCTGTACTTTTTTTCTTAAGTATCTGAATCAAAATGGTACAAACAAAGGCTACTTGGTGACAATCGGAGGCTTTATTGTCAAACATCCCAAATCCCTTATCCTCAAGCGCCCAGAGCAAGGAAAAGGAGAGGAAAGAGTGGAGTGCTACAAGCTGTTAGGTAGCTGTGCAGGACCAATTGGCCTCCAGTGTCCCTCCTGTGGATGATCAGGGACAAAACTCGCAGATCCAATTGTGTCCACACCCAGTGGGGCTTCTTTGCACTCGCCAGGATACCCATTACTCCAAGAGCTGGAGGTCTAGAGTAAGGGTAGTGTAGTTTTTTTTAGTGCAGTTTTACCAAAATGGCAGTAAATGGCCCCCTGGAGTCTTGACTTACTTTCTCCTGAATACCTGGCTCTCCAACCTAGACCAGAGACATTTTGCTTCCCACCATGAAATAACAATAATTCAAAAATCAGCAAGATTTGACTGCTTCTCAAAGTAGTTTCCAATGATCTTCAGAATGGATTTGAAGCAAAGAAAAAAAGGCTGCAGAGAGCTGGCTTCACCATTTTGTAAGCCAATTACAGAAAGGAGCTTGTTTTCTTTTCAATACAGGTTTTGCACAGCCTTTGCAGCTTTTGGGGCAGGAAGGAGAAGATAGTATGATACTGAGTTAGAACGTGCAGCTAGACTGTCACTCTGAATCTGATGTGATGTATGTGGGTGTCTGGTGGTGTGGTGGGGTGGGGGTGGTGAGGAGGGAATGACAACACAGAGAAAGAAACCTAAAAAAGCCTTTGGGTCCAGCCCATTTCAATTCAATTCCCCAAGGACTCACTGGGTACAGGGCAGGCACCTGCTAGTTCCTATGGTACCTCTTAGAAAAGGCAGTCTTTCCTCAGGATAGGCTCGGCCCTGTGTCCACGGGCCCAATGTAGCAAGCAGGGCACAGGCTGACTTGACCCTTCACACCCCACCCATTTCTGCCTTCCACTGGAAGGCCATGGGCGAGGGACACAGGAGCCTTGTCTCCTGCATCAGACAGTACTAGGAAGGGAGGTGCCACAGTGATCCGCCAAGACAGACTCTGTCCCTGCCCTCAAGGGTGAGCATGTAAGGAGGAAGGCAGATATGAAACCAACCTCAGTGTGACAAATGCATGTAGAAGGACGTGCAGGATGCCGTGGGAGTGCAAGCAGTGGACGTTAACTCAGTCTCAGTGGCCACGAGAAAAGGCCATTTAACCCCAACAAACTACCTAGTCACGTTGACACTTGAGATGTGGGATTCCTCCACACGATCTTGGATGGGAAGTTATCCTAAGAGGCTACCCTGTACTCTCCAGGTGACCTTCCATCCCATCCAAGCTGGACTTCCTCCTAGCCCTAAGGCCTCACATACAGAGGCTCCTGACCAGGCCTCAGAGTCAGTTTGCCTCACTGCTGAGCCAACAGCAAACAAGTATCTGGATCCCATACTCTCAGGGGGAGGAGGCAGGTCTCTCGTACACACAGAGGTCACAAGACAGTAGATACTAACCAGTGGTGCCCCAAAGACATGGCGATGAACATCATCTGATGCACCTGGGCTTCTGGGGGGTCCTGACCTCTGGAAGCTCACTCTGCTGGGGTGTCTGTTCATTTGGGCTAACAGACCAGAAGTTCAGCAGCTGCAATTCCCTGTTGAGCTTTAAAAGGGGCATGGCTTGGGATATCTGGCAACTTGCAGAGCTTTTCCACCTGACTCTGTTTCTCCCATAGCTCCGGCTCCTGTATGAGTGCAATCCTGTGGCTTATATCATAGAGCAGGCTGGAGGCCTGGCGACCACAGGCACTCAGCCCGTGCTGGATGTGAAGCCAGAGACCATTCACCAACGAGTCCCCCTCATTCTGGGGTCCCCGGATGATGTACAGGAATACCTCACCTGTGTACAGAAAAGCCAGGCAGGCAGGTAGTGGGTTTGACCCTGAAAACTGCCTTGTCTTTGTCTTGTCCTTTTTATTAAGGGCCCTGAGTGAACAATAATTATTGCTCAGGTGCTGATGGGTAACAAAAGGCAAAGCTCTTAAATCACACCAAGAAGATCACAGCAAAGTGCTCCTCGCAGCTCTTGAAGCCAGAGGCAATTCTGTGCTGGGTGTGAAGGGCTCAAAATAAAAACCCACATGTGGAAAGAACAACTTTGATCTGTCTTCTCTGGTGAACAGCAGCTAATAGGGTTATAGTACCAAGTGTGTCGGCCAGGGAATCGGCCACCACAGACTTGTGGGCAAAAGTTTAGAGCTCACTTAAGAATTTGTTTTGGTTCTTTTAAAATTTGAACCTAGTGGTTCCAAGACAGTGGAGTAGTAGGGGCACCTTGAACTTGCTTTGTTCTTCCAGTACAACCGGACCAACCTTCACCTGCTTTGCAAAATTAGGAACAAGATGGGAAGAGTACAGAAACAGTCTGCATATTTGGAGCAAGTGATTCTGGCAGAAGCAAAGTTCGGAGCCCTGAACTGGGGGATTGGGAAGCCGCGAGGCCCGAAAGGGAGGAAGTCTGGTTCTCGGAGCCAAGTCAGGAAGAGGGAGAAAGTCGGCATCGGTGGCCAGTGGATCCCTGGGTTTTGCTCAGGGAAAAGACTGCTCCCTTTTCTGGAGGGCCTTGGAGCAGCGTGCTTGTCCTCTGCAGACCAAGGGCCCCCGGGGAGCCGCGGAGGCGAGGCGCGCAGGCGGGTCGGAGGGGGGCGCCAGGCCTCCGCGGGCGTGCGGCTGTGCGCGGGCGCCGCGGGCATTGGCTGGGCCTGGCTGGGCCTGGCTGGGCGCGGGCCGGGGCGGGGCCGGGGCCGGGGCGGGGCCGGGGCGGGGCCGGGGCGGGGCCGGGGCGGGGCTGCGCGGCGGCCAGGGCGGCTTGCCGGCCGCCACCGGAGCGGCCAGCCTGCTTGCAACACAGAGGCGCTAGGGGACCGAGTCAAACGCACACGGTGGCCGCGGGCTCCAGCTCCTCGCGGAGCGTTCCTGGCAGCCTCGGCGCAGGTGCCTGTGAAGGCCTCGAGGTGCGGCGGCTGCGGGCGGCCCGAGCCTTCCCGCCAGGGCCGCGGTGGGCGCACGCGCCTTCCCGGGCCTCGGCTCGGAGCTTTGAATCCCAGCTCCCGGCCGGAATTGGAATTCAGGAGACCTGTGGCTCTGGGGATGTGATGACCTCGACACGGACAGGCTAGGGCAGGGAAGTGACGAGGTCCTGGGCCGCAGGAGGTTGCGCACTTTTCTGGGAGGACCGCAGGGCAGCAGCTGCCGGGACTTCTGCCTCCCCGGGGGGCGAAGGGACAAGGTGACGCCCAATTCCATCTCCTCCACCACCACCGGCCACCAGCACAGTCGGACCCCGGGGAGACACACGGTGCCTCCAGTGGAGGCTGGAATCCTCTGCCCGCAGTCCCGCCCCCTGACCTGCAGGTGTGTCCCTCCGAGGGCAAGTCAGCTTGTGAACCCCCTCAGAAGACAAACACAACCCCAACATATACCAAGTCTGCTGATTAAAGAAAGCTCCAGAACATGAGCTTCCGGCTTAACTTCACAAGCTACTGAAAGCATATCTACTTAAAGGACCAAACACTTCCCACTACAAACAAGGAGGAAGGACCAGCCGGAAAGAGCAGCCAAAACACAACCGCAGAGTATATAAAGCATGCACCAGAGTCACTTCCTAAAGTTATTGTTGTTGTTGATTTTATTATTGCTGTTTTTGCTGTTTTTTCTTTCTCTTTATTTCCTTTTTTTTTCCTTTTTTTTAATTAAGATTTTATTTACTTACTCATGAGAGACACACAGAGAGAGGGGGAGACACAGGCAGAGGGAGAAACAGGCTCCCTGTGGGGAGCCTGATGCAGGACTTCATCCTCAGACCTAGGGATCACAACGTGAGCCAAAGGCAGACACTCAACCACTGAGCCACCCATGCGCCCCTCTTTCTCTTTCTTTCCTTTTTTGGACAAAATGACAAGAAGGAGAAATTCACAACCAAAGAAAGAACCAGAGGTAATACTCTCTGCCATAGATTTAATTGATATAGATATAAGTAAGATGTCAGAGCTAGAATTTAAAATAATGATTACAAAGATAATCACCCGGGTTGAAAAAAGCATAAAAGACACTAGAGAATCTTAGAAATAAAAGAACTAAAACCTAAACAGGCTGAAGTTAAAAATGTCATTACTGAGATGCAGTAAAAAAAAAATGGAGGCTCTAACTGCTAGGGTAAGTGAGGCAGAAGAGAGAGTCAGTGATACAGAAGATAAAATGATGGAAAGTAAGGAAGCTGAGAAAAAGAGAAAAACAACTACTGGATGCTGAGGGGGGACTTTGAAAGATGAGTGATAGCATTAAGTGCAATAATATTTGAATATCCTGGAAGATCAGAAAAGACAGAGAGGCAGAAGGTCTATTAGAACAAATTATAGCTGAGAACTTCCCTAATCTGGGAAAGGAAATAAACACCCAAGTTCAGGAGGCACAGAGAGCCACCCCACACTCCCCTAAAATCAATAAAAATAGATCAACAGCCAGACTATAATAATGAAGCTTGCAAATTTCAGAGATAAAGAGAAAATCTTGCAAGCAGTTTCAGACAAGAGCTCTTTAACCCACAAGGGTGGAAACATTACACTGGCAGAAGACCTCTCCACAGAGACCTGGCAGGCCAGAGAGGACTGGCATGATATATTCAGGGTGCTAAGTGAGATATATGATGCAGCCAAGAATACTTAAACCAGTAAGGTTGTCATTCAAAATAGAAGGAGAGATAAAAAAGCTCCCAGGACAAACAGAAACTAAAATTATTTGTAATCATTAAACCAGCCCTGCAAGAAATATTAAAGGGGATCCTGTGAGTGAAGAGAGAGCCCAAAAGCAGCATAGACCAGAAGGGAACAGAGACGATATACAGAAACAGGGACTTTACAGGTAATACAATGGTAATTCATGTATTTCAATAGTTACTCTAAATATAAATGTGTTAAATGCTCCAATCAAAAGATACAGGGTATCAGATTGGATAAAAAAAAGCAAGACCAGATTGGATAAAAAAAGCAAGACCTACCTATATGCTATTTACAAGAGACTCATTTTAGACCCAAAGATTCTCCCAAAGAGGGGATGGAGAACCATTTATCATGCTAATGGTCATCAGAAGAAAACTGGGGTAGCAATCCTTAGAGTAGACAAATTAGATTTTAAACCAAAAACTGTATAAGAGATGAGGAAGGACACTATATCACACTTAAAGGGTTCTATCTAACAAGAAGATCTAAGAATTGTAAATATTTATGCCTCTAACTTGGGAGCAGCCAATTATATAAACCAATGAATAACAAAATTAAAGAAACACATTGATAATGCTACAATTATACTAGGGGACTTTAAAACCCCCCTCACAGCAATGGGCAGATCACCTAAGCTGAAAATCAAGAAGGAAACAAAAACTTTGAATGACACATTGGACCAGATGGACTTCACAGATATATTCAGAGCATTCCATCCTAAAGCAACAGAATACCCATTCTTCTTGGTATAGAAGATATATAATATTCTCTAGAATAGATCACATACTGGGTCACAAACCAGATCTCAACCAGTACCAAAAGACTAGGATTATTCCCTGCATATTTTCAGGGAATGCTTTGCTTTTTTCATTTCTGATGCTTTGAAACTGGAACTCAGTCACAGGATGAAATTTGAAAGGAACTCAAATACTTGGAGCAACCTAC
This sequence comes from Vulpes lagopus, assembly GCF_018345385.1. NCBI lineage: Eukaryota > Metazoa > Chordata > Mammalia > Carnivora > Canidae > Vulpes > Vulpes lagopus. The sequence continues at coordinate 129,399,395 of NC_054825.1, forward strand.
TAAAAAATGAATGGGTCAACTAGGAAATTAAAGAAGAACTTAAAAAAAATCATGGAAGCAAATGGAATGAAAACACAATAGTTAAGAACCTTTGAGATGCAGCAAAAGTGGTCCTAAGAGGGAAGTATATAGTAATATAGTTCTTTCTCAAGAAACAAGAGAAGTCTCAACTACACAGACTAACCTTACACCTAAAGGAGCTGGAAAAAGAACAGCCAATAAAACTTAAACCCAGCAGGAAGAGAAATAATAAAGATTAGAGCAGAAATCAGTGAAATAGAAACAAAAAGAAGAGTAGAATAGATCAATGAAACTAGGAGCTGGTGCATTGAAAGAATTAATAAGATGAATAAACCCCTAGTCAGACTTATAAGAAACAAAAAAGACCTAAATAAATAAAATCATGAATGAAAGAAGAGAGATCACAATCAGCACCAAAGAAATACAAATAATTTTAAGAACATAGTATGAGTGACCATATGCCACCAAATTAGGTAATCTGGAAGAATTGGATGCATTCCTAGAAACATATAAACTACCAAACCTGAAATTGGAAGAAATAGAAAACCTGACTAGACCCATAACTAGCAAGGAAATTGAAGCAATAATAAAAAAATCTCCCAAAAATCAAGATTCCAGGTACTGATGGCTTCCCAGGGGAATTCACCAAACATCTAAAAAAGAATTAATACCTATTCTTCTGAAGCTGTTTCAAAAAATAGAAGTGGAAGGAAAACTTCCAGACTCTTTCTGTGAGGTCAGCATTATCTTGATCCCTAAACAAGATAAAGACCCCACCAAAAAGAATTACAGACCAGTATCCCTGATGAACATGGATGCCAAAATTCTCACCAAGACACTAGTGAATAGGATCCAACAGTATATTAAGAGGATTATTCACCATGATCAAGTGGGATTTATTCCTGGGCTGCAAGGGTGGTTCAACATCTGCAAATCACTCAGTGTGATATGCCACATTAATAAAAGAAAGGACAAGAACCAAATGATCCTCTCAACTGATGCAGAAAAAAAGCATTTGACACAGTACAGCATCCTTTCTTGATTAAAACTCTCCACAGTGTAGGGGTAGAGGGAACATATCTCAGTATCTTAAAAGTCATCTATGAAAAGCCCACAGAGAATATCATTCTCAATGGGGAAGAACTGAGAGTTTTTCCCCTAAGGTCAGGAACACACGACAGGGATGCCCACTCTCACCACTGCTATTCAACATAGTACTAGAAGTCCTAGCCTCAGCAATCAGACAGGAAAAAGAAATAAAAGGCATCTGAATTGGCAAAGAAGTCAAACTCCTGCTTTTTGCAGATGACATACTTTATGTGGAAAACCCAAAAGACTCCATCCAAAAATTCCTAGATCTCATACAGGAATTCAGCAAAGTGGCAGGATATAAAATCAATGTACAGAAATCAGTTGCATTTCTATACACTAATGATGAAATTGGAGAAAAAGAAATTAAGGGATCCATCCCATTATTACTGCACCAAAAACCATACATTACCTAGGAATAAACCTAACCAAAGAGGTAAAGGATTTGTATTCTGAAAATAATAGAGCACTTACAAAGGAAATTGAGGAAGATATGAATAAATGGAAAAACTTTCTATGCTCATGAATGGGAAAAACAAATATTGTTAAAATGTCTATGCTACCCAGGGCAATCTATACATTCAATGCAATTCCTGTCAAAATGCCATCAACTTTTTTTCACAGAGCTGGAACAAATAATCCTACAATTTATATGGAAGCAGAAAACACCCTGAATAGCCAAAGAACTGTTGAAAAAGAAAACCAAGGCAGGTGGCATTACAATCCGGATTTCAAGCTATATTACAAAGCTGTAATCATCAGACAGTGTGGTACTGGCACAAAACCAGACACATAGGTCAGTGGAACCCAGAAATGGACCCTCAACTCTATGGTCAACTCATCTCAGACAAAGCAGGAACGAATATCCACTGGAGAAAGGACAGTCTCTTCAACAAATGGTGTTGGGAAAATTGGACAGCCACGTGCAGAAGAATGAAACTGGACCACTTTCTTACATCATACACAAACATAAACTCAAAGTGGGTGAAAGATGTAAATGTGAGACAGGGATCCATCAAAATCCTAGAGGAAAAACACAGGCAGCAGCTTTTTCAACCTCAGCCACAGCAACTTCTTGCTAGACACATCTCCAAAGGCAAGGGAAACAAAGGCAAAAATGAAGTATTGGGACTTCATCAATATAAAAAGCTATTTCACAGCAAAGGAAACATTTGACAAAAACAAAAGGCAACCTGCAGAGTGGGAGAAGATATTTGTGAATGACATATCAGATAAGGGTCTAGTATCTAAAATCTATAAAGAACTTATAGAATTCGATACGTAAAGAAAAAAATAAGCCAATCAAGAAATGGCCAGAAGACATGAACAGATACTTCTCCAAAGAAGACATCTAGATGGCAAACAGACATGTGAAAAAAAGCTCAATATCACTTGCCATCGGGGAAATACAGATCAAAACCACAACAAGATACCACCTCACACTGGTCAAAATTGCTAAAATTGACAAGATAAGAAACAACAAATGTTGGCAAGAATTTAGAAAAAGGGAAACCCTCTCACACTGTTGGTGGGAATGCAAGCTGGTGCCGCCTCTCTGGGAAACAGTGTGGAGGTTCCTCAGCAGTTGCACTACTAAGTATATATCCCAGATACAAATGCATTGATCCGAAGTAGCACCTGTACCCCAATATTTATAGCTGCAATGTCCACAGTAGCTAAACTATGGAAAGACACAGATGTGCATTGACGGATGGATAAAGAAGATATGGTATAAATACACAATGGATCCTACTCAGCCATCAAAAAATTGAAATCTTGCCATTTGCAATGATGTGGATGGAACTAGAGGGTATTATGCTAAGCCAAACAAATCAGAATAAGACAGTTATCATAGGGTTTCACTCATGTGGAATTTAAGGAACAAACAGGAGCCTAGAGGAAGAGAGGGAAAATTAAAATAAGACATAAGCAGAGAGGGAGACAAACCATACAATTCTCTGAAACAAACTGAGTGTGAAACAAACCGAGTGTGGCTGGAGGGGAGGGGTGGGGGATGGGGTACCTAGGTGACGAACATTAAGGAGGGCACCTGGGGGATGCCTGGGTGGCTCAGCAGTTGAGCATCTGCCTTTGGCTCAGGGGGTGATCCTGGTCTCAGGTTCCGCATTGGGCTCCCTGCGGGGAGCCTCCTTCTCCCTCTGTCTCTCTGCCATGAATAAATAAATAAATAAAATCTTAAAAAAAAAAAGACACCTGGATGAACACTGGGTGTTCTATGCATCTGATGAATCACAGACTCTACCTCTGAAACTAATAATACACTATATGTTAACTAATTGTTTTTATATAAAAAAATTGTTCACTTTAGCCATATTTACCTTTACAGTGCAGGGGCAGCGAGCTCGCCCACAAGGCTGTGCACCGCCACCACCATGCGGCTACAGAACGTCTTCATCTACAAAACTGGTGATATTTAACCCTTCACTACAGATGTTCACTGTAAGCTCAGAGGTGGTCACCTCTCAACCTTACCTCCTGACAGACACGTAGCCACTAGGTCAGCCCTTCACTTTGGAGCTAGGTCAGCCCTTCACTTTGGAGAGGCTTTTCTAGGGTCACACACACCATCAAGGTTTATTATTTTTTTTTAAAGATTTTTAAAAATTTATTTATGAGAAACACACAGAGAAAGAGAGAGAGAGAGACAGAGACAGAGACAGAGACAGAGACACAGACAGAAGGAGAAGCAGGCTCCATGCAAGGAGCCCGACATGGGACTCGATCCCCGGTCTCCAGGATCACACCCTGGGCTGCAGGCGGCACTAAACCGCTGCACCTCCGGGGCTGCCCCCATCAAGATTTAGTAAGATACACGTGGACTCTGGACATCGATTGAGCCGAATGTGGTTTTGTCATTTCAGGGAATCCTATAGTTGTGATTAAGCCCCTTTCTGCTAACCGTGCACCCGAACCTCCACCTTCAATTTTGATTCTTTTTCAAAAAGTGCCATCCAGATTTGGAGCCAGTCAGACTCCCCCGGTGGCCTCCAGCCTAGGCCATAGAGGCTTCGGTCCCTGGGACACTCTTCTCCGTGTGGAGACCCCAGGCACCAAAGGGAGCCCAGCAGTGGGCTTTGTACGAAGGGGCAGCACCACCCAGAGGGGTGAGGGGCATGTTCCCAAGTGCACGTCATTGCAACACTAAGAAAAAGGGTCCCATGAGAGGCTTGTCTTTCTGGCTTCTAGGACCTTGCACCATCTGAGTCTCTGTGGCCGCAGGAGGTGAGCGGTGTTCTGCTGTCTTCCCTCCTGCAGCAGGTGGAGCCCGTGACCATGGTGGGACTTTGCCAGGCAGTTCCAGCCTCACCTGGGTGCATGCTCTCAAGATCCCAAAGGCTCCCTAGCATGCCCCCCACAGCCTTTCCCAGGTGGGGGCAGTGAGCTCCGTGGTCCTCGAGCCCTTCACATTTGGGTTGTACCTACCCAAATTCCTACCATGGCTTCAACATTTCAGGAGCCCAGGTGGGCCCACATCTTGTGAACCTGTGCCAATCCCAGCACCTGCATGAAACAAGAGCATAAAGACTCTGGCAGTGCTTTGCTTTTCTTTGCCCAGCATCCTCCCTCTGCCCCTTTCCCTGTTACCAGAACATCTTTCTTAGAGAGAAAGGCTCCTGCCTCAATCTCATCCCAGGGTCCCCGGGTCCAGGCCATCACAGACTCCATCTCCTCTCCCTCCATGTTGTGTGCAGGGCTGCCCGGAACCCACGTGGGACCAGATCCTTCTCTGGGATTTTACACGCAGATGCTGCTAGACCAACCTCTGGGTTCCGGTGCCTGGAGCCACGTCCCTCCCCTGTGTCGCTCTCTTGAAGCAGGGGAGAGTGAAATGACCATCAGGACCATTTAGTGAAGTGAGGTGACGCAAGACAACAGTGGCAACCACAGCCTCAGTCTCAGTGCTGCCCTTTCCAGGCGTGACTATGTGTAGCTTTTAGCTTTGTTTCACTTATATTTCTTTTTCTCATCATAATATCATAGATTACAGTGGGTGATTTGGGCAAAGCAGAAATGAACTGTATTCCCAGCTCCACAGAGAAAATCACCATTACCATTTCACTCTTTTTCCTTCTCATCTTTTTTCTTCTTTTTCCAAAACTGTCTTAAGATTTTACTAAATGCAGGTTTTGTCACTCAGTGCTACCATGCAGGTCAGAGCTGGCATTTCTGGTGATGGCCTGCAGCCGGGGGCTCTGTCTCGAGGGAAGGGCAGGGGCTCTGCATCTTCTGAGGTAGGTTTTCTCTCCCTCCTGTGGGTTGCTCCCTGCACCCCTGTACAAGACAGAGAAAGCTCCCCGTGTGCCTGGGCGGGACCCAAGGATTCCATGTATGTTTGGGACACGCAAGGACAATGGAAGGGACACCTTTCTTCAAGTGAGAACAAATGTGAAAACCATCTGGGCTCTTCCCACTTCCCTGTACCATCCCCAATTTTAGTAATAACACCCCCCACCCCAGGAAGCTGGGTGTTTCCACATGGGAGTTTAGGTTCCCTGACTTTCTGGGCCTCAGTTTGGTTAGCCCTGCTCTGTGGGTACTGATGGATGAAAATGAAACAGAGGAAAAGGATTCCTTTTGAATTTAATTAGTTCAACAAACTAATGAAACAAGGAACGTTTTTAAAAAATAAAAGGAAAAAACAAAAAAGAAAAGGAAAGACTTATTGACTATATCTTACAGATTAAGGAAAAATAACTCTATTAATATACATGTATGCACTTACTGCATGTGGATCGACAAATGATAGATGATAGAACATTAAAATTCCATGCTTTCCAGGACAGAAGAATGAGGACATGTTCCCTCATATCAGCGTATAGATCTATCACAATTTAAAATCACTGCAGGAAATCTTGCTTCTTATCCTCTTTGTTAGTCTTGACAGATAGGAGTTACCGAACCAGGATTTACAGGTGAAAATCCTCTGCTAAGCACAAATGACAACAGACTGCCACAGACCATGAGTTGGGGATCTTCTGAGTTCCCCCACAGGCCTCCCTTCCCTACAGCTGTGTCACCTTCTACCTGAGATGGTGGGGATATGATGCAGGGGGACAGTCTGCAGGTGCCACGTGGACAAGCACACAGACGTCGACACAAGAGCAACAGGAGGTGTCTTTCCAAGAAAACAACACTGGCCATGAAATCCATAGAGAGGAATTCCTTCTTCTTTTTTCTATATATATGAATATATGTTAACAATATATATTTATAAAAAATAAAAATATAAAAAATAATATAAATATATACATAAATGTGTGCTAAGGACCCCAGGACCCCCACTCAGCTCCAGCCTGTGCTCTGCTGCTCCCTGCACTTCAACAACAGGACTGTCATGATATTTCTGGAACAGGAAGCCCATGGCTCCCCAGCAAACTTTCTTTAAAAACATGTCCCGAGGCTCATCAAAAAATTAGATGTGCAAACAAGGGGGCATTTCTGTTGCTAATCTGGCCCACTGGCAATCCTAGGGCATGACAAGGCAGTCTAAGGCCACCCCCCTGCTGTGCAGATACAGGCTTCTCCCCAGGGATGTGTTTAGGATCCACATGAGGGGGTCTCAGGGCAGGTGGCTCCCCCCCAGGGCTGTCAGGAAATGTGTAAAGACAGTTTTTGATTTCACAGTGGATGTGGGAGGGGAGGCTAGGACCTGAGCTGCTTAGCGTCCTCATGTCCAGCAAGGACAGGGAGTCCCACACACCCCAAAATATAAATTTTATTCTGGTGGTTTCCTCCAGTGACAGAGTTAGAATTACCAATAAATCCATTGTCGTGGCCTTCTCTGCAGGTGCTGCTGGCTCCTCGTGACAAGCTACCAGGGAGTCGACACCTGGCTCCAGGGCACAGGGGAGGGCAAGGCCAGAATGCAAACATCCAGCTCCGACCCTGTTCCCTCTTGGACAGAAGACCAGGGAGTTGGAAATTCTCAGCACACTATTCCTGCTGCTTTACTTTTCCACACCTGGTGCTTTGCTGGTTCTTTTTATTAGGTTTTCTCTAATCTGCTCAAGACCCTGTGTGGTGCGGGCACCCGTTTCCGCCTTGCAGATGGAGGAGCCAGGTGCCAGGAGGCCGAGTGACTGACTCACAGCTGGGGAGGGGTAGACTCAGGCCTTACACCTCGTCCTTCTGACTCCAAAGGTCAAACTCTCCACTCTCCCGGCAGCCTTCCTTTTTTCTTTCTTCTTTCTTTCTTTCTTTCTTTCTTTCTTTCTTTCTTTCTTTCTTTCTTTCTTTCTTTCTTTCTTCTTCTTCTTCTTATTCTTCTTCTTCTTCTTCTTCTTCTTCTTCTTCTTCTTCTTCTTCTTCTTCTTTTCTTTCTTTCTTTCTTTCTTTCTTCTTTTCTTTTTTTTTTTTTAGTTTCCAACATTATCATTTTTTTATTGGAGTTCAATTTCCCAACATATAGCATAACACCCATGCTCATCCCGCCAAGTGCCCTCCCAGTGCCCGTCACCCAGTCACCACCCCCCCGCCCACCTCCCCTTCCACTATCCCTTGTTCGTTTCCCAGACTTAGGTGTCTCATGTTTTGTCACCCTACCTGATATTTTCACTCATTTTCTCTCCTTTACTCTTTATTCCCTTTTACTATTTTTTATATTCCCCAAATGAATGAGACCATATAATGTTTGTCCTTCTCTAACTGACTTACTTCACTCAGCATAATACCCTCCAGTTCCATCGCGTGGAAGCAAATGGTGGGTATTTGTTGTTCCTAATGGCCGAGTAATATTCCATCGTATACATAAACCACAGCTTCTTTATCCATTCATCTTTCGATGGACACCGAGGCTTCTTCCACAGTTTGGCTATTGTGGACATTGCTGCTAGAAACATCGGGGTGCAGGTGTCCCGGCGTTTCACTGCATCTGTATCTTTGGGGTAAATCCCCAGCAGTGCAATTGCTGGGTCGTAGGGCAGGTCTATTTTTAACTCTTTGAGAAACCTCCACACAGTTTTCCAGAGTGGCTGCACCAGTTCACATTCCCATCAACAGTGCAAGAGGGTTCCCCTTTCTCCACATCCTCTCCAACATTTGTTGTTTCCTGTCTTGTTAATTTTCCCCATTCTCACTGGTGTGAGGTGGTATCTCATTGTGGTTTTGATTTCTATTTCCCTGATGGCAAGTGATGTGGAACATTTTCTCATGTGCTTGTTGGCCATGTCTATGTCTTCCTCTGTGAGATTTCTGTTCATGTCTTTTGCCCATTTCATGATTGGATTGTTTCTTTGCTTTTGAGTTTAATAAGTTCTTTACAGATCTTGGATACTAGCACTTTATCTGATATGTCATTTGAAAATATCTTCTCCCATTCTGCAGGTTCTCTTTTAGTTTTGTTGACTGTTTCTTTTGCTGTGCAGAAGCTTTTTATCTTGATAAGTCCCAATAATTCATTTTTGCTTTTGTTTCCCTTGCCTTCAAGCAGAACTCAATGAAATAGAGACCCGAAGAACTGTGGAACAGATCAACAAAACCAGGAGTTGGTTCTTTGAAAGAATTAATAAGATAGATATACCATTAGCCAGCCTTATTAAAAACAAAAGAGAAAAGACTCAAATTAATAAAATCACGAATGAAAAAGGAGAGATCACAACTAATACCAAGGAAATACAAACGATTTTAAAAATTTATAATGAGCAGCTATATGCCAATAAATCAGGCAATCTAGAAGAAATGGACGCATTTCTGGAAAAGCACAAACTACCAAAACTGGAACAGGAAGAAATAAAAAACAGGCCAATAACCAGAGAGGAAATTGAAGCAGTCATCAAAAACCTCCCAAGACACAAAAGTCCAGGGCTAGATGGCTTCCCAGGGGAATTCTATCAAACGTTTAAAGAAGAAACCATACCTATTCTTCTAAAGCTGTTGGGAAAGATAGAAAGAGATGGAATACTTCCAATAATAATAAATAATACTTCGTTCTATGAGGCCAGCATCACCTTAATTCCAAAACCAGACAAAGACCCCACCAAAAAGGAGAATTATAGACCAATATCCCTGATTAACACAGATGCAAAAAATTCTCAACAAGATACTAGCCAATAGTATCCAACAGTACATTATGAAGATTATTCACTATGACCAAGTGGGATTTATCCCCGGGATGCAAGGCTGGTTCAACACTAGTAAAGCAATCAATGTGATAGATCATATCAACAAGAGAAAACCAAGAACCATATGATCCTCTCAATACATGCAGATAAAGCATTTGACGAAATACAGCATCCATTCCTGATCAAAACTCTTCAGAGTGTAGGGATAGAGGGAACTTTCCTCGACATCTTAAAAGCCATCTACGAAAAGCCCACAGCAAATATCATCCTCAGTGGGGAAGCACTGGGAGCCTTTCCCCTAAGATCAGGAACAAGACAGGGATGTCCACTCTCACCACTGCTATTCAACATAGTACTAGAAGTCCTAGCCTCAGCAATCAGGCAACAAAAAGAAATAAAAGGCATTCAAATAGGCAAAGAAGAAGTTCAACTCTCCCTTTTTGCAGATGACATGATACTGTACATAGAAAACCCAAAAGACTCCACCCCAAGATTGCCGAAACTCATACAGCAATTCGGCAGTGTGGCAGGATACAAAATCAATGCCCAGAAGTCAGTGGCATTTCTATACACTAACAATGAGACTGAATAAAGAGAAATTAAGGAGTCGATCCCATTTACAATTGCACCCAAAAGCATGGGTGGTGGTTTCTCATCCATAAGATACCTAGGTGGTATCTAGGTGGTAACAATGAGACTGAATAAAGAGAAATTAAGGAGTCGATCCCATTTACAATTGCACCCAAAAGCATGGGTGGTGGTTTCTCATCCATAAGATACCTAGGAATAAACCTAACTAAAGAGGTCAAGGATCTATACCCTAAAAACTATAGAACACTTCTGAAAGAAATTGAGGAAGACACAAAGAGATGGAAAAATATTCCATGCTCATGGATTGGCAGAATTAATATTGTGAAAATGTCAATGTTACCCAGGGCAATTTACACGTTTAATGCAATCCCTATCAAAATACCATGGACTTTCTTCAGAGAGTTAGAACAAATTATTTTAAGATTTGTGTGGAATCAGAAAAGACCCCGAATAGCCAGGGGAATTTTAAAAAAGAAAACCATAGCTGGGGGCATCACAATGCCAGATTTCAGGCTGTACTACAAAGCTGTGGTCATCAAGACAGTGTGGTACTGGCACAAAAACAGACACATAGATCAATGGAACAGAATAGAGAATCCAGAAGTGGACCCTCAACTCTATGGTCAACTAATATTCAACAAAGGAGGAAAGACTATCCACTAGAAAAAAAAGACAGTCTCTTCAATAAATGGTGCTGGGAAAATTGGACATCCACATGCAGAAGAATGAAACTAGACCACTCTCTTACACCATTACACAAAGATAAACTCAAAATGGATGAAAGATCTAAATGTGAGACAAGATTCCATCAAAATCCTAGAGGAGAACACAGGCAACACCCTTTTTCAACTCGGCCACAGCAACTTCTTGCAAGATACATCCACGAAGGCAAAAGAAACAAAATAAAAAAATGAACTATTGGGACTTCATCCAGATAAGAAGCTTTTGCACAGGAAAGGATACAGTCAACAAAACTAAAAGACAACCTACAGAATGGGAGAAGATATTTGCAAATGACGTATCAGATAAAGGGCTGATCCCAGATCTATAAAGAACTTATTAAACTCAACAGCAAAGAAACAAACAATCCAATCATGAAATGGGCAAAAGACATGAAGAGAAATCTCACAGAGGAAGACATGGACATGGCCAACATGCACATGAGAAAATGCTCCGCATCACTTGCCATCAGGGAAATCCAAATCAAAACCACAATGAGATATCACCTCACACCAGTGAGAATGGGGAAAATTAACAAGTCAGGAAACAACAAATGTTGGAGAGGATGTGGAGAAAAGGGAACCCTCTTACACGGTTGGTGGGAATGAGAAATGGTGCAGCCACTCTGGAAAACTGTGTGGAGGTTCCTCAAAGAGTTAAAAATAGACCTGCCCTACGACCCAGCAATTGCACTGTTGGGGATTTACCCCAAAGATTCAGATGCAGTGAAACGCCGGGACACCTGCACCCGATGTTTCTAGCAGCGATGTCCACAATAGCCAAACTGTGGAAGGAGCCTCGGTGTCCATCGAAAGATGAATGGATAAAGAAGATGTGGTTTATGAATACAATGGAATATCCCTCAGCCATTAGAAATGACAAATACCCACCATTTGCTTCAACGTGGATGGAACTGGAGGGTATTATGCTGAGTGAAGTAAGTCAATCGGAAAAGGACAAACAGTGTATGTTCTCATTCATTCGGGGAATATAAATAATAGTGAAAGGGAATATAAGGGAAGGGAGAAGAAATGTGTGGGAAATATCAGGAAGGGAGACAGAACATAAAGACTCCTAACTCTGGGAAACGAACTAGGTGTGGTGGAAGGGGAGGTGGGCGGGGGGTGGGGGTGAATGGGTGACGGGCACTGAGGGGGGCACTTGACGGGATGAGCACTGGGAGTTATTCTGTATGTTGGTAAATTGAACACGAATAAAAAATTAATTTATTAAAAAAATAATAAAAATAAAAATTTTTTTTCTAAAATAAATAAAAAGATACATCCGATAGGCGTACCTACTGGGAGCCTGAATAGTGTCTCTTTGGGCAAAGTGTTTTTTGCAAACTGTAAAGTGTCTGGCAAACAGAGGGCATTTGGTTGATGGTGGTTTTCTCATCCTTGCAGAGGCTTGATGGAAGGTAACCTTTGTCACTGATGTCCTCTGCCTGTGTCACGTGCAGATCTGGGGTCTCTGAGAGAAATGCTCTGGCCAGGAGACCCCCAAAGGCAGACAGTGTTAGTCAAGGCTCAGATTTCTTCCAACTAGGACAGTGGTTCCCAAACCTTGCTGCTCGCTGGAATCACCTAGGCACGCTGACCACCACAATGGGCAGCCGGCGCCTGACAGAGGCAGAGTGTCCAGGAGGGGGTGGGCACGTGCAGGCAGTGGGGGTTCTTAAAGACCTCAGGGGTTCCAGTGTGCGGTGAGGTTGGGGAACCGCTGACCTGAGGCCTTGTCTTGTCGTGTCAGTAAGAATCCAGGCACTTTGGCATGAATCCCTGGGTGGGGTGTGGTGTCTGACAAGATCACTAATTCACCCCAAAGCAAACCAGAAGCCCTGTCCACCCATTGGAGATACCTGGAAACCTAAGGGAGAGTGAGAAATGGGCCGGTTAGGAGGGCCACCTGGGTGGGACTGGGCTGAAGGCGGGGTCAGGCTCCCTGATGCACTGGGGACTCCGGGGAAGGAGGTGTACTCTGCAAATTGTGGTGCTTCTACCTGCAGGAGCTCCCCTTTGCAGCAGGAATGCACACCTGTCAGGTGGAGGAGAGAGGGGGTGGGGAAGGAGACCCAGCCAGGACTGAGGAACAAACAGGTGACTGCACCTGCCTGATGCAGCCAAAACATCCTAACCTATAAGAGAGACTCTGGCATTTTCTTTTAACGTTTGTTCACCTTAATCCTTGTTAGTATCTGAGTGGAACTGGGAGCTACGGTGATTCCACTGGATCATAGGACATACCTGGGAATCAGGGGAACAGACAAACCTCAGGTCCCCAGCATACACCCACCCTTTGCCACTTCCTCT